>NC_054546.1:19082687-19392687 GCF_017654505.1 Polyodon spathula | reverse complement strand
AATACAGTAGGTTTCAGTTTAAAATAACTCATCTTTATAGAGCAAAGTTATTGAAGAAAACACCTATACATGTTAAGTCTATTTGTGTCAAATTATTATAAAAAGGTAATTATTAGTAAGTAAGTAAATTATGGAATATGTAGATTTATAAAGATTTATATACTACCTAATTAATATTTCATGTATTATATCATTCTCAAATCTAGTGTAGTTTTATACATACTGCAAGACTGTTGCTATAACTACTGTAATGTAACATATTGTATAGCATATGTTCATTATTTTCTATTATAGAAGTGCATAATTTATGTTCACTTATGGTTATGCTTAACATGCACAAAAAATAGATAAAAGCTTGTATTGTACACTACGTAGCAGACACATTAAAACTGAGATTGTGTTTGCACAAGCTTGTTTTGTTTTTTTTATCCCTTCTATTAATAATGCGTTCAACAAGTCTAGTCACCCTGAGATAGTTTCATGACGGGTTATCTGGATGCAACAATGACAGCTGTTTAAAACACTCCTCACATTAAACAACAATGCAATATCTTAACCGACAATGCATTACCTTCCTTAAGGGTAAAATTCTGAAGAAAAGCGCTGGGTGGAGCAGACATGTTTAAGAAATGCTTAAAGCACGGAGGTGTGAGTACAAATGGAGAAGTATTTGTAATGCACAGTAAAATCATGGCAAAAATGATGCACTGTTTTGTGTTTTATTTCTATTTAGGAAAAGGAACTTTGTACACTTACATGTGTAGACTACTACTGCAACAGGCAGTCTGTCACAGCTAGGATTGGTTCATGTAAACTCAAATGCAGATTATTATTCATAATTATAAACCATTGCTTTGCATGGTACCACATTGCACTGATCTGGTATACTTTCTCTTTTCAGTATGAAACTGGTTAGTCAGATTTGAAATGTGTTCAAATGCTTTCAATGTACAGGCTGCAATAATAATAATAATAATAATAATAATAATAATAATAATAATAATAATAATAATAATAAATCATGCTTTGTTAGAACATACTCAGCAATGTTCAAATGCTGTGTTCTTTTTAATAATTGTGCTTTTGCGAAGTGGAGTATTAAATAAGCAAATGTTGAGAAACTATGTTAATACCAAAAGATTTATTGGAAATGTTCCACAAACCTCAAACAGCTTGGATAAATATATAGGATGCTTTGCCAGCCTTCTGAATATGATTTGTTTGACATCCAATTCCCCCAGCATTAGACATAGGTCTAAGGACTGACCAAGAGGTATCACACTCATTACTATGTTACATACAAGTCAAACATTGCTTCTTTCGGTTCTATATCCACAGTTTAAACAACATATTTTGGGGAGGAATTGATGGACTTATATATGTGAAAGATAGCCTAATCCCCAGCATATTGTTTCAACCCCCCTTCCATTTTTCAATATAATGATTGCTTTTGGATGATTTCTAAAACAAGACCTTACATCAAGTCCAGAGCATTGGAATGTCATATCAGAAATCACCAATCAGCCTCTGAGCTGAAAAGTAAACACAGCACAGGAACGGTGGCAGTCGTTTCAGCCTGAAACACTGGTAGTGAATGCTGACCTGATGTCAATGTAATAGACTGGCTTACGATGTGTAAATAGCAGGATAGTTAATGGCACTCTCCCCTGTATTCACTGGTTTCCTAGCTATTTTTCCACTCATTCTCTGCAGGTCTCCAATAACATTTAAATCACAAATCTACAGACGCCTTCCAGATGCAGCGTGTTTAATATCATTCCATTGCTTTATACTTTAATCTAGTTGACCTTTAAAGCAGCAGGTACTAATACCTATGAAACATCACTTTGAATATATTATTATTATGTATCTTCAGAATTAAATATCTCCAGAAGCTAATGGTATGTGTTTGGGTATTGAATGGCAGAACCGTTGGTAATACTACTCATTTCTAGCTAAGGTCAGAATTCAGAAAATGCATTTGTCAGATGGTTTTTATTCCTCCAGATAGTATTCTGATAAATATCCAGTTTATGAAGGTTTAGTTAGAAGACTAAACAATTATTTTTTAATGTCTCTAAGTTCATATAGAAGAATGTCATTCACTAAAATTGATTCATTTAAGTTTGCTGTAGAAAAAAAAAAAAGAGTTCCTTCATATTTTATAGCACATGGATACGTGGGGTCTTGGAAAAACATAACACTCCAGCGTAATAGTTCGAATTGAGATTAGTTGCTACTGTATTCATTGATATTATGGTTCTGATTTGTTAATGCATTTCTGACTTCTCTTTTCTGACCATTGTGGAATCAGCTGTCTGCATGTTTATCAAAGCTGCTTCTGCACAAGCTTCAAGACTTGCACTTGCGATGCCATGTACACACTTTTCACTTTACCTGTAAATAATAAACCCAAAGTTGCACAGACATTTTTACAAGAAAAGTTAGAGTGAAAATAATAAAGGGTGCTTAATCACTTGCAACACATTTCTGGTGAGCACTATGTTTCTTTCTGCCCCAAATCTCTTGCACATCATACTACTGGAGCGACATAGTGTCAATTAAAAAAAGTATCGTCTATGTGGACTAGGTAGAAAGAGATATAAAGTCCTATGTAGAAGATCCTTTTTTTTTTTTTTTACTTGGCACTAGGACGCTTACAAATAAATTTAAACATGAATACAAAAATAACATAATTGTATATTGTGTTCTGAAGCTGATTCACTACCTTTTACTCCTGTAAAAAGTTTATGCCATTTATAAAAGTAGAGATTTTTATTTTTTATATTAAATTGAAAGCTTTCACTGGAGAAACTAGTGTAAAGGTATTGTTTCTTCATACTCTCCACTGACACCCACTGACTTGATAATGATCTCAAATTTTGTTTAAATAAACATTTAAGTTATTACAAAAAAATACTTAAAAGGATTTAAAGTGCATTTGTTATATTTTCTGACAAATATATATATAAAATAACTTAAAAAAATAAAATCAGCGGCATTACTTCGTTATAAAACTGCAAAAATAAAAATGTAAAAAAAATAAAGTTTCTGTGCCCATATTTTGTGATAAAAGTGGATCCTAAGCCACACCCACTGAAAACATTCCATTTGTGCTTACCTCACCTGTGACAGAATCAGAGGCCAGAGCACGCCACACACTGCAGTGACAGACAGACATTGTGTGAAAGACAGGGTATGTGATGGTAAAGTGCATTTGTGGGGGTTCTAGCAATTCCAACTTGTCTGGCCATCGTATCCATAGGTTTCCGAACAAGAAGAGTCCCGCGTTTCACTTCTGGGTGCAGTTTGTGCAAGTAAAATGGCAGGATTTCTTGGCCAAGTCTGTGCATGCAAGAAACTCAGCGTTGTAGCACAATAATTATGCTTAGCAATGAGAAAGGTGCCACACTCGTTATTAAAAGCTAAAATATACTTTATTGTTTCACATGTTAAAAATAAAAATAAAAAGTGAGGGGCAGTGGCTCTAAGTGTGTGTGTGGACAATTGTCGTCAAAAGTTTACATGTTTACAAAATTTCCATACATTGGGGAATGTAAGCTTTTGTATTTGTATATATTTGTTAAATTTGTATTTAACATGTGAAACAATAGAAGATATTTTAGCTTTTAGTAACGAGTGTGGCTCCTTCTTAATGGCTATTATTATTATTATTATTATTTTGGTAGACCACTACCTAACGCTACATCCCCAGGCCCAGTAAATATGGCACGTTACATATATTATGAACAATATGCAATTATATAAGACAAAATATAATATTACATGAATGATGATCATTGAAAGATGTGCATCGCACCGCAGAAATGGAATCAAACCTCCCATGCAGTGTGGCCGCTGTTCCACACGTTTTGCCAGGTTTAGAGCTCAATCTCCTGGGACTGTTTTTTCAAAACTTTTAATCTGGATCAAAGTGATCCGGATTTTGTAATCCTATATTTTGTGATCGAGATTACTTTTATCTGGATCATTTGATCCGGTTTTTATTTATCATATAACCTAATTTAACAACATAAATAAGATTGTGGTAATAAATGAGTAATACACAACTTCATTTATTTTGTTTCATATTACTTTTTTTAAACAAAAATCATACAAATCACTTTTAATGGTAGTGCACATATAATGCATCGCTGGGGTACTTGAGAGACGATTCACTTGTCTGAATTATCTGCGTGTGGAACCACCACAGGGATGCAAAGTAATTGTTGCCTGTATTGTTTTGAACAATATTGCTACCAATCCCAATGTACCCGCCATTGAATGCAAGGATTTGAGTGTCGACCTGGCGGAGCCTCTAGGACACCATGATGCATCTTTAGCTGGACCACAACAGGATCATCTTGGTGGATTGGCAGTGAGGGATGCCATTGTAAAGAACTACTTCTAGGATCCTCCATTAAATACCTGGCCATTTATTTTGATGTACACATTAATATATGTAATATGAAATAGATATGTAATTCCCCCCCCACATCTTTATTTCTACATAGCGCACAAACATGCATTTAAAAATAAATACACTGTTGAACATCATGTATATAAAAAAAATAAAATGCTTCTTTTTTTTTAAGCTATACCACTAAATATGTGTTTTCCCTTTTACTTTCATGGATACACAACTTAAATATGTAAATATTATAGTATAACACTCTATTTAGGCATATAGTGTGTGTTTAATATGACAATTCAAACAAAATATCGACTCTATGATCATTTAAATGTCTCGCAGGAGGTTCCAGGCTGTATGGCTGGGACCCTTGTAGTCCAAAATCATTTGACTGTCAAAATTCACGCTCTCTTGATTCTTCGCCATGACTCCCACCACTACCGGTCTAATCACATTTTTTTTCAGGAAGCGTGAACAAATGCCTCAGAAAATCCATTATATCTCAGTTGTTTAAAAAAAAAAAAAAAAATCACCATTTAAAAAACATTTTATTGTTATAAGTATTTATAAGTATTACTTATCTCAGTTTTTTAATAGAAAACTTAACAGATGCACTTTAAACCCCAGTACCTTTTTTCATTTTCCAAGATGAAAAATATGAAAAATTAATGAACAGCAGATCCACACACAACACTTTTGCTCACAACAATGGTTTTGTTTTGTGTCAGTTTACCAATCAAGATTAATAAAATGAACAAGCAGATGTGACAAGTCAAATGAACGCTAGGTCGTATTACACAGAACGCTCCATGAGCTCTCAATTTCTGCCTCCTAATGTAGGTTTCAGATTAGCTTCCAACCGTCATCAGAATGCAGGAATTTGATACTGTGTGCCTGTCAAAATTAGGTGGCCTCCTCCTGAGTTTATTTTTTTATTTTATTTTACAGTCGAAAGTTGTCTTTGATATTTTCTGACAAAGACTTTCAGATCTCATGTCAGCTGACCTTGAAGTCTCTTCAGAACTTTCTCTCTTTCCAATTTGTACGTGCTCAAGGTTGCTTTGAATTACATTGTCCTCCAGTTACCTCACTGCCTCAAAGACCACACTTGAAGGATAACACCTGCTTGAAGGACAGAATTGCCGGAGGAAAAAAAAAATCTTCATTAAGTTGAGAAATCAAAGCTGAAGGATAAAAATATAATTTTACCTCTTTCTAATCCCCAGCTTCCAGAAGCGATCCTTGACCCCAGCGCTTGTGTGGTATGCTGAGCAGATCTGGCCTTTTCTTCATTTTCTTGATCCTCCAAACAATAATGAAAACACTACTGTCAGTTCTCCCTACAGATACTTATCATAGAGAAGGTGGGTAAAACCCAATGACTGGCAATAATTAACACCAAGGGCCCTATTTCGAAACCTGCGCAAATGCAAGTTTAATAAAAGGAATAAAATAATTGTAATGGTATAATACTAAACTACTTCGATGAAGTTAGGAGCAGTTCATTGTAGTTTTGTTCTTTAAATTGTTTTTAGAAACACACAGACAAATATATATATATATATAGAGAGAGACATATATATATAGAGATAGAGAGAGAGAGAGAGAGAGAGAGAGAGAGAGAGAGAGAGAGAGAGAGAGAGAGAGAGAGAGAGAGAGAGAGAGAGAGAGAGAGCGAGCGCACTGGTTTACAGCTACTACCAAAACTTTGTGTGTGCTCTTTTATTTCATTTTGTGAGAAGCATGACACAAACTTCTGTAAATGTAAAAATGTAAAATATAAATTAGGATAGTTTATAAGTATCAAAAGCAGCTTTAGAAAACAGGACATGTCTAAATATTGCCATCTTTTTACCCATTAATAAACCGGCTTGTGCTTGATCCCAAATATGGCTGATGACTCCCCCCGGCAGCCATACAAACACAGTGGAAAATGGGCCACAATACAGCAGACTTACCAACTATTTCTGTAAAAATTAATTTAGCAACATAGTACTGTAACTATGTCTCTTTAAAGACATTTTATTTACCTCTAAATTGTAGCAAATATCGTTTTCTAAATTTAAAGGCATTTATATTTAGCTCATAATGTTATTTGTAATATAGATTGTATGACCAAAAGCTAAAAGCACATTAATTTGTATGCTGTAGATTTATTAAGCTCTGTACTCTTATAAAGACCCTGGCTCATGAATTCAAGTGCAGGGAATTCAATACACCAGCGTTTATTTTATTGTTCATGGGCCTTTTCCGGAACCAAGGCATTAAAACGCAGTGAGCTGCCTTGTAATAATTAAGAGGTTAAATGCCAGTCAGTGCTGGGAGAAAAAAAAGAAAAACACGGCCACACAGAAAGATACACTAGCTCTATAAGCCCTTGGTAGTCGGACAAGGTCACTGGCCAGGGTAACTTTCAGGAAAAGTCAATTTCTCAAGTACCAAAAGCAGGTGGCGTGCTACTCTGCAACTATTTACTGAAACTAAATCAAGGAAGTAAAAAAGCAAAGGTCATAACCCACAGGAAGAAATGAGGAAAGAATATCCCCTTGTCTGTGTTTTTAACCCCTTTCACCAACAGCCTATTTGCTGTGTATATTGATAGAGCGGTACAGGCAGTAAATCTAGAAGTAAACCCTTTATCTGCAGCAATTGATATGACACATAACTGAGCCGAGCTTCGTTCTTATCTGATAAATAAAAGAACCAAAACAGAACTTTGTCTTTCTTAATTGAGATTCAATTGCTGGACTTTCCAGTAAAAGAAAGTTTTGTTTAGCACATTATTAAATGGCCAAAGGTTTTGCATCACACTATAGAATTAACTCATTTTAAAAGTTGAAATCTGCTGAATAAGGTAATGTTAACATACTGAATTACACAGCGTTTTATAGTTTTCCATATACTTAACGAAAAACCGAAATTTCAAAATCTAACATGAAATGCTGTACTACTATTATGGCTTCCGGTAGACTTTTGCATAATCATTTTGTAGTTTATTTGATTACATGATATAAAATAAAAGATCTAAATTATGTTAATGTGTTTTTTGGGTTTTTTTTTGTAATTATGTCTCAATCCTAAAATTCTAGGTGATGCAAAACGTTTGGCCATAGCTGGATGCATTTTGGTTGCAGTAGTACCACTGTACCTTGGCTTTAGCTCCTGGGCCTCTCAAGTAGGAATGTGCAGAACCGTGTGGTGATTTTTTCATGTGGATTAACCTCTACTGGGGCTAAGATGAGACTGTAAACTCATTGTATTTGTGGGTCCGATTGAGAGACCTTCAACAGGTGAAATATTAAATATGTAATCATTATGCAATGACATATGCACAATATACAAGAATATCTTATTTGATTTTGATAAGTTTTCTTCTGTAATCTATAACTTAGAAAATGGAATGAATGTGTTATGGAAGGGTCATCATAGTTTGCATTGACAAGAAATAGTTAATTCTCAGGCCTTCAAAGGTGTCAATCCCATCTTTGAGAAAGGTTAAGTCTGCAGGCTTAAATCATTGCAAAACAAAATGTTTGAAGCAGCTACTCAAGAAAACTGAATTAGAGAAGAAAGTGATGGGACTGAGACTTTTAGCAAGGTAAATAAACAAACTGGGGAAAGAAAGCATGCAAACTACAGCCAGCACACCTGCAGGAATCTGAGTCGTGTTTTATCCCCAGGCAAGCCACACTGGTTCACTTTTCACCACCACTGACCATGTTAACCAAAGCAGCTGGTGACATTTCTTGGCCTGCAGCAAGGTCACAGTTGAGACCAAAGGGAACAGAGAAAGGATTGTTTTTCATCTTGTAGCAAAAACACGGCCGAAAGTCCTTTTGAATCCCAGCTACACCCATCCCCTCCAGCCGACAGCCAGCCCTGAAACGAACACTACAAAAGAGCCCCGTCAGCGCTACTCTTCCATTCCACTTGGCTACCTTTATCAGCACCTTTTAACAAGGCTTGAACTTCATGGAGAACTTGAGCATGCCGAAGCTGCAGCTCTTGGTACTGTACGATGAAGTGTGAAGGACATTCCGGCGATGATGATTCAGGTTTCCAGATTAGGGAAAATGATCAATGTTAATTGTTCTGTATTGTTTTGGGTTACACAGCTATTTTATTTCATCCGATTGCAAATTCATACCATTCAAACTACCAATCCCACATGGCCTATTTTAGGTGATAAGTGCAAAGTATTAGCATACTGTTAAATTGGATGGTGATGCATTTACCAGGATGTTCATGTTTTATGAATACAGCCCTATGTATTTTATATCATGAAAGAATAGGAAAAGCACAGATTATTTTACCCTTCTTAAAAGCAGTTATAGTATTTACTAAGAAATATTTATAGGCAGAAATGAAAGCACATTTTCTCCGTTTTCTAGGAAAAAAAGAAGAGATTCTGCAAAATCTGGAACCCATTTACAACGAGTTCATCATAGAATACTATACTAAATTAACAACCACCCCACAACCAGTGAATTCATGCAAGTACATTTTGATTTTTAGTTTATATGTGTGCAATTATATCCAGTTTATTATGAGTATTAGTATTATTAGTAGTAGCTGTTGTCTTATAATGGTGCATACTGACAGTTTTCACATGTTAACTGCCTTGTATAATGTTCCAAATCTATAATGTAGATGTGCAAGAAACATGGCACATACTGTAGCCCCCCTCACCAAAACATCAAACCCTCAATTTAAGTATTCACAGATTTCACCTGCTTCTTTTGTTCAAACCTCTCAGAAAACATGTGTACAAAAATCTAGTTGTACCTAGAATATAATAACAAGTTGTATCTAATTCATTAAAAGAAAAACTCTACCTTCACATTGCATAGCAGTCCTGTGTAACCCTCTTTATTAGCCTCCCAAAAACGACTTTTTGTTCATGGCAAGTCCTTTTTTCATTTTTTTTTTCTATTTTTTTTACATAAAATACTTTTCTTGCAATGGACTCAAAGCCATCTATTATCCTATGTTGTTATTATTATTATTATTATTATTATTATTATTATTATTAGTAGTAGTAGTAGTATTATTAATAGTAGTAGTAGTAAAAATGCAGCAAATATAATTGAAATGATTTATATAAAAAAGAATGTGCTTAACGGGCTGGAATGCAAGCGTACCTGAAACAAATTTCTATAACAGGATTGTATTAAATTAAAATAAATGCCTCCCAGGCTAATAGGCTTTGAGTGCAAACATCAAAGGTGTGTGTGTGTGTGTGTGTGTGTGTGTGTGTGTGTGTGTGTGTGTGTGTGTGTGTCTATATATATATATATATATATATATATATATATATATATATATATATATATATATATATATATATATATATATATATATATATAGCGCTATGCAAAGGTCTTAGACATCTTGCATTTTTCTATGCATCTGATGCATCAACAATTTACTCAAAGCCTCCAAGAGTGTTTTCTACTATTATAACAACTTTGACTTGCATAAAGAAGAAAAAAAACATTGAGTGAAAGAGCTTGCATCACTCAATTTTCAAGGTGCTGTATCTGAAGCATAATCAACAAGTACAAAGAAACATCAGCTGTAATTGACAAACCCAAGACTGGAAGATCCAAAAAGCTGTCTAACAAGGATGAGCAGTACTTGAAGATAATATCCTTAAGGAATAGAAAGAAGTGTTGAATTGACAATAAAATCGGCGGAAGGCACAGGTGTCGTTGTCCATCAAATCAACAGTACCAATTTCACTCTTGAAATCAGGACTTAAAGGATGTGTTGCAGGAATAATACCACTGTTAAGAAAGGGGAACAAGAACACAGAAATTGGACTATGGAACAATGGTCAAAGGTGCTTTGAACCGTTGATGGATGGACAACGACACCTGTGCCTTCTGCCGGTTTTATTGTCAATTCAACACTCGTCTTCTTTCTATTCCTTAAGGATATTATCTTCAAGTATTGCTCATCCTTGTTAGACAGCTTTTTGGGTCTTCCAGTCTTTGAAAATTAAGTGATATGACCTATCTCACTCAATGTTTTTCCTTCTTTATACAAGTCAATGTTGTTTTAATAGTAGAAAACACTAGTGGAGCCTTTGAGTAAATTGTCGATGCTCATAATGCATCAGAGTAGAAAAATGCAACATGTCTAAGACTTTTACACAGCTATATATATATATATATATATATATATATATATATATATATATATATATATATATATATATATATATATATATATATATATATATATCTCAGTGCCTATAGAAAGTCTACACCCCCTTGAGCTTTTTTCACATTTGTAGTTCCAGTTTTTGTTTTAAATAATCCCCATGTCTTGTACAAGTACAGTATTGATTGCAGATTGTACTGACTGAAAAAAAAAATCTGTTAGTGGACACTTTTTCTAAACAGTGCTATCCTTACTACTACAGTTTATTTTGAGCTCCACAAAAATAAAGTGTATTTGTTGTATTAATTCATAATGTGCCGAGTTATTGGTGACTTCAGTACAGCTTATGGTCACCATGTTTGCTCGGTCAGTTTTTACAGTATTTCTAAGCGTGATAATAGAAGGGTTTGACTCTATGGATATTCCCAATGGGTTATCAGAAACACTTTTACATAAAGAGCTCCTGATGCCTGCTGTTATAGATTCTTCTTGTCTGTGTTTTGAGTTTTGCCAGCTGTTGGACAGCTCCATTTTGTCCTAAATCAAATAACTGTAGGACCAAATATTGTATTTTGAGACAGCTGCTTGGTAAGCTCAGCATTCTGCAGCAGGTGGAATGCAATGTCGTGATACAGCACTATAACAGCACCAATAGAGTAATTTACAGCTATGACCAAACATTTCGCATCATGCTATAGAATTAACAAATTTTGCTTCATAAAGTCGAATGAAACCTGCTGAATAATGTTCAACTAACTTATTGAATTAACTTATTTAATTACTTTGTTGTGTTCCATATACTTAACAAAAATCTGATACCAATTGAAAAGTCTGACAGTTTCAAATAACAACATGTAACATGAAATACTGTACTACTGTTATGACTTGTGGTAGATTTGCAATCTCATTTTGTAGTTTCTTTGATGAATGATGTTAAATAAAAACTTAAAAATTAGGTTCATATAGTTTTCTTTTTTAAATTCCATCTCAATCCTAAAATTCTAAGTGATATAACACATTTGGCCATCGCTGTACCCTTCTTAATGTGAATTATTGGGCTATAATACAATAGGATGATGAGATGTTAACATATCGATTAATTGCTAAAATGTTCTCAATGAACTTTACTCTTATTTACTCCCATTAATTATGACTTTCTTCCTAGTTAGTAGCTCTTTTTCTCTTACACACTTTTTGTCTCTGTCTGCTTTTAGCATGCTTGTCCAGTTAATTTACCTGGTCACTTATTTAGCATCCTTAAGAATCTCTGAGACAAGGCTGTAAATTGGAAGAGAAAGGAGCAGTTTGTATCCTTTCCCACCCTCAAATTGAGGAAAAAATAAAACACCAAATAAAGATACATTACAAAGAAACTATCTCAATTATTCATATAAGAAAAATACAGGGGTCTGATTAGAAATGATCCCTATATATATATTAATTTTGTATAGCTCTCATTTTCAATAATTGTTGCAAAAAACAACTTTCATTACCTGTTTTGGTATTTAATTGATGCATATTTTCCACTTCGATTTAAATTTCAATTTAGAGTAATCAAAAAACACGTTTTCATTTTCAATTATAAAGTGTAGGGATGGGAAGTTTAAACGTTTAAACGTATAAGCTCTAAAGAAGTGGTAAAACGTTTAATAATATGCTAGATGTATAACCATCACCAAACACGTATTTTTTATGCATTCATTTTAGAAATTTATCGTCAGTAGTCCATCATGTATCAGACTGCTCTAGTGCCACAGTAAGGGTGGATATTATAAAAAGGAAGGGGTTTGGTGATTGCCACCAAGTAGCTTCCCTAATTGGTGCAACAGAAAGATTGACACTAGGGCGGATTTTATTCTAGGTCGATCTAGTGCTTCATTGGTGCACTGTGTGTGATTATGCCTGTAGTAGGCGTGGTATGGTATCAATTCCACGCCGAGGTAATAACGTTAGGAACAAACGTTTTTTCTGGGTTTGTTCTATATTTAAAATGACATCTCTAAACAAAAGGAAGCCACGTTTCGAAGTATTTTGAAGAACCGGACAAGAAAACCGTGGTGTATAAATAATTATGCCAAGCATAACTGCCGTACCACAAAAACACAAGTTCAGTGCTTCACAGTCTGAAATGAAAACATTCAGAATTATTGTGGATGGAGCTACTGATGGTAATAAAGAGCAAACATCCATAACATTTGCTACAGATTTGGTCGAACAGGGCGTGATCACGTTATCCCCTATGAGGGCAGTGCGTGTGAACTGTGAATGCAGCAGTTTTTAAATCGATGTAAGATTATCCCAATATTGTGCCGACCCATAAAACAATAACAGCAAGGCAGGAAAAACTTAAAGAAAATCATGCTGCAGCTGTTCATACAAAACTTTCAAAGGGAGAAAAAGTTACGATTACCACAGACCTGTGGACCCCATTCCCCAATCTTCCCACAGGTGGAAGGCTTTTTTCAAGGCTTTTTTGTAAGCTTTTAGACTGAACGGCCGTTTATGTTTAGTACAGTTTTTATTTATATGTTGGAACTGCTACACTGAAGTAAAGGACCACCATGCTTCAAACTGGTAGGCCAGGCACCTATTTTTACAATTGAATGTAAAGTTGTGTGGATCTGTGAATTTGAATATGTTATTTAGTAATACTTGACCATATACAATTAACTGCACAAGAAGGCAAACATTATATTAATTACTGAATACATTAATTGAAAATGTGTTAATTTGGCATTTAAACAGGACTTATGGCAATGTTTAGGAGGTTTATGTACACTAGTACAGTATACAGAGGAGAGTGACGTTTGATGAGTACTCAGAAATTTTTATATCAGCCACGGTGCTCTTTAAAAATCCAAAATATTGTGCTATTTATCCCTAGTAATTACCTTTTCCAGAAGTGAAAGTATTTCCACCTTTTTTGTAATTGTAAGCACAACTCGATTTCACTTTCCTGTAGCCATTTTGCTTTCGCGCTGTACAGTGTGTGATGTTTGCCTCTCAATTTATTTTTTTTTTTTTAAACCATGTAGTTTTGGACAGTTACTTATATACACACACACACACACACACACACACACACACACACACACACACAAAGGTTCCTGTTTGTTCTTTGCGATGTTAAAATGTTATTTGCTTATTTAGGGTTCATTTGAAAATGAACTGCCTAATGAAGCGCTTCCTCGTTTAATAAAACCCTTTAGAGTACACAGCCTGTTCTAAGACAGTCACTGAGCAAATACTAACCAGGGCTGTCAGTATCAGAATGTAACATAAAGAGTGTGTGTTTGTGTATGGTTTAAACATTTAAATGCTGACATTGCAAAGTGTTTAAATGTTCATAAACATTTACCAAAAGCACATCCCTAATAAAGTGCTATAATATTAAATATGAAACAGCACCTCTTTTAACATTAGGCAGAACAAGATCTCTGTGTCTAGAAGTATAAAACTAAAATGCAGAAGCTGATTAATCATGTGCCACTGCACTTTACCTCTTGTAAAAACACAAAGTCAGCGCTTCATTAAGGTAATGGAAACGACAGGCAAGTTAAAGCTAGCTTTCAGAAATGAAGGTGATCATTGTTGACTTATCCTCTATATCAAAGTAATTTAATTATTATAGAGACACAAACACATACAGCTACACTGGGATCTTTGCATCTGTTAGCATAGGTTTGATTAGGTCTGCGCAAATGTGCCAAATTAAACCGTCTAGTTTGTGAAATTCAAGCCACCTGGATATTATAACAACATCAATAAGAATAATACTCCATTTCCAAATGAGTAAATCCAAGATATATTAAAAAAAAGATTAATTAATAATGAGTTCCAGGTAGGCAAAACAAACATCTGTCAATGCATTATGTTATCAAACGGTTGGGAAAAGGTCTTTCAGAACTAATGTTTAGTCATCACTATAAACTAAACACCCATCTGAGCCCATGTTTCATTCAGTAAAGTGCTGCTGCCGCATGTGTTTATACAGTAAATAGTATCAAATCTAAAACAGACTTGTAGATCAATAAGAAATTTATTTTGGCAGATAAAGTTGCAGTGGTTTGACTAATAAATTAATTTACATTTCCTTATTTAGTTCATTCTTATAATCCAAGGAGATTTCTTTTCATTACTTTGTGTAGGAATGATCCTATTGTGTGCATTAATCTATTTTAATAGAGTGCATTTGTATTAACAACCCTTTTGTGATGTTCAGCTGATCAGTTATATCTATTATACAGTATGCACACATTAAGGTATTTTTTATTGACTTAAACAAAGACAGATCTTACTGCTGCTGCCCTAAAATTTGTATTTTCTGCAGAATTAATTTGACTGTATTTAAAATACATGTGGACATATTAATAACTAAAACAGACATTGTTGTGTTTGAAAAAAAAATCACTTATTTAACCTAATGTACACCCAACAATTAATCAAATTACTGTCACAAAACCTCACACAGTTTATTTTATAAGGATCTTGACCTCAAAACGTTTTTTGTATGTATTTATAACCAAAACTATGTAAATCAAACTAAAAAAAAACTCAAAAAAGTCTGTAGATTGTTTGGGAAGTACAAATAAAATGAACTACATTTCCACATGACTTTTCCTGGACACTGTGGCCCCTAGGGGGCGCTGTCCATCCCTGATTTACACAAAGTTACATTAACTAACATCATGCTGCATGTAGCTCTGTGGACTAGCAAGTTAGTCATCTCCACACAGAGAACTTGCTGACTTTAGAACACAGAACCAGCCTTGAAATCACCAGCCTTTGCAGTGATGATGCTCCAATCAGCTATTTGAGAATGGATGCTGCAATTGAAGCAAATGCAAATCAAACGGAACAGCTATGACTTGAAGCCTGGAAATATTGGGCAGTGGAAGTTCTGACAATGTACAGTTCATATAGTACATCCTTTTCTTCCTCTCATCTTCCCGCTCCTCTGATCTCTCTATCTCCATTCCTCTGGAATTTACCTCGCTCTCTCCCTCCTCCTCAACCAAGAACCTTGGAGTAACCCTGGACCCCTGCCTCTCCTACTCCCAGCACATCTCCACTAGCACGCATCTACCGATTCTTCCTGAGCATCATACGAAGAATCCGACCCTACTCACCAGCTACTCCATGCAGCTCCTCGTCCAGGCCTTGGTACTTTCCTGCCTAGACTACTGCAACTCCCTCCTGACTGGCCTCCCTGCACCTGCCACCCGTCCGCTCCAGCTCATCCAAAACTCCGCTGCTCACCTGATCTTCTCTCTGCCTCACTTCTCCCACACTACTCCACTGCTCCGCTCACTCCACTGGCTCCCGATCACCGCTCACATCCAGGTCAAGACTCTTGTACTTGCCTACTGATTCCTTGGCCATCTCTCCCTACAGCCCCACCCGAGCTCTCCTCTCTGCCTGCACTAGAAGACTGGCTGTACCTCCTCTATGCTCCCCTGCCTCCAAAACCCGCTCCCACTCCTTCTCCACCCTCACCCTGTAGTGGTGGAACGACTTCCTACGGATGTCAGGACTGCCCAGTCCCTGACCACTTTCCGACGCCTCCTCAAGACACACCTATTCAGATAACACCTGTAAAACTCAACTCTCCCTCTGGACAATATAGCACTCTGCCTTTAATTCACTTTAACTTGCACTTATCTGCTCCCTATTTTACTGTATTTAATACTGCACTTTACCCAATCTGTAGTACTTTGTATTTCACTTGCACTCATATCTAACCCTGATATATCTATCAAAACTTATCTGCTCTCGAACTGCCCGATATCAAATTGTACTGTGTTTTGTATTTGTTCTTATTAGGATTGACGTCACCTTACTTTGTATCTTGATCTTAATTGTACTGTAATTCTTGATATGTATTTTTGTATACAACTGTAAGTCGCCCTGGGTAAGGGCGTCTGATAAGAAATTAATAATAACATACGAAAACCTATCTAAATCTACTCAACCAGTTCTCATTCTGCATCACATGGGCCAGCAATATGCAAACAGGTGCATGCCACAAGAACTATGCAAAGTTACCTGACATACAAGTAGTCCAAAATTAAACATTGTAGGAGATATACACAAATGATCGTTCTTTAATGGCCCTTGAATGTTGACTTGAAAATGTGATCATTTTATCAGAGCTTACAACAATGACACAGGCATTCTGCAAAACATTTGCCTCCTTAAAGTTTTAACTTTAGAATTTATGACTGGGTGTTGAAAATGCTGAAATTTAAGCCTAACCGCTTACGGATATCATTTAGAGATTCATATCAAGTGTAATATTTCTTTCTGACGTTCTTTCTATGACATTATGAAGGCTACACCCTACACTAGTGCAACTACCATTAGTTGATGTTTCCAAAGCAGAACCAGAAAGGTGGGGTTGTCTGAGGTCAAAGCCAGCATGGTATTCATGTTGCCAATGAGGACCTCATTGACTCTCTTTGAAAAAGGCTTGACTCTGGGGCAGACCCACAATCCAGTACAGAAACACATGCAGGTGCTGACCTCCATTGCCTTCAAACATCTTGAAACCACTAAACTGCAGTGGAATGTAAAGAGAAACATGGGTTTTACCAAGCCAATTGAACACTTGAGAAAATACAAACCAGTAAGAACTCCTTTTCGTATAGTCCACCTTTGGAGGAGTGATGGTTATTTTCATTAGCCTCAGGGATAGTGAAAGCACCATCATCACTTCTTAAAAAATAAATGCTTTATTATTATTATTATTATTATTATTATTATTATTATTATTATTATTACAATAGTCATTGGCTTGGCAATTACATTTTTTAAGACTTGAATTAAGTTTGCGTTTCTGCATATTCAAACAAATAGCATTTTAGCACTTGCATAGTTATATTTAGCACTAGATTGTATTTTAACAATGAATTGACAAGATGAGGTTGTCAATTAATTGTATAAGGGGGTATATTTCAATATACAGTCTTCCCTTAATATTTCACTATTCCATAATTCATAAACATGGTTAGGCCATTGACAGTAAATTGTACAAGTGCTATATTTTACTGTATAAGGGCCATTCAGTAATTCACTGTGTTCAATATTTCAGCATTTTTTGATATGTATGTCAGATAGTGAAATAAAGTGGGAGCTCTGTATTTATTTTTTTCATAGTGGTTTTCTGTTTATCAGTTGCTTCTCATCTGTAATGGTTATTTCCTTTGAGATCCAGATACATCTTGAGTATATAATGCTTTTTTCTTTTTTTATTATTGTTATTATATTATATGTCAATGCACATAACATGCTGCATAAATTTTGATTTTGGTCAAGGTTGATCAAATGTTATCTAACCCCTGAGGAAATCATACTGTCCAAACTTGTCAGCACATCAAAGAGAATCAATAATATACTTTTAAATCTGGTTTAATGTTTTATTTGAGTCAAAGAAATGGCACTTTTTATATAGGAATAATTATCACCCTTACCAAAAATAAAATAAATAAATAGGAATAAAAAATTGACAGACTGCAAAACCCTGTCATTATGAAATAAATAACTGTACTCTTTTGTAATATTTCAGTTTTGCTCACAGGTAAAAATAACATACTCAGATCTTTTAGTAATTTGCCTCAAACTCCCATTTAGTACCACACACAAGGATCAAAATGCAAAGCTGCAAGCCTATTCACCTTTACTGCTTTATATAAACTTTTTATTTGAAATGAATGTTTACATCTTCTGTGTCATTTGATAAAACGTATTTTGTATTGATTTATGTGATGCATGACGCATTATTGTAGTCTATTATAATCTTCACATATTATTGAACACCCTGCAGTGTTTACAATAAATTACATTTACATTTCTCCACGTTTACTGGGGAGCATTCCCCAGGAGAAAGATAATTTCTTTAGAAGGATCAAAGTCTATCCAGATTGGACGAAGCGTTGTCTGGATACACTGCAATGTTTAAAAACAACATGAAGAAAAAAATATCTTTCTCCTGGCGAACATTCAAGTAAATGCTGGGAAATTTAAACATTTAGAGTTGTTTTCAGTAATATCTCATTTATAATATTAGAAATCAAAAGAACTTACAGTATTAGGCATAGCATTGATTGAGATTTTGACCAATCAGAGACACCCTCAAAAACAAGCTTTCAAGATTCCCAGGCCTTTAGTTCACGAATCACACCCAATAAGCAACACAAAAAAAGTCAGATTCTGAATCTGTAGCATAGCTCAAAATTCAATTAGATTGAATCATTTACTTGGTGATGGGAACTGGTATTGTCTGTGTAATTGATAGGCTCCCTAAAGCTGACAACTAAAAAATGTTTAATCATCAACTCAAACTGCTAGCCTTCTTTTTCTAATTGCCGTTCATGTACAATGCAAAGTCTGATACCATTGTCACTTTCTACAGGGCACATGCAATAAAAAAAATTAAAAAGGGTAACCTAAAACTGCACCAGACAAATGAAGATTAATGAGAAAAGTTGAAACGAACCTCATTAGAGAACAATTATTATTTCTCTTGCATCAGATAGCTTTCAACAAAATAGCCTTAATAGCATTTCTTTCCTTTTTTTTAAAGGTTTCACAACAAGCCCATGCAGATGTTTGAGTTTGCCTTTAGGTTGAACACATCCATCGCAGCTGACATGTTTACTCTTTATTAGGTTTCTTTGTCGTTCTTCAAGGTAATCAATTAAGCTAATTGCAGAATGTAGATAGAAAATATTACAGTCCACTCTCACAGATGGGTACGGGGGTCTGCCTTTCACCTTTCAGCTGCCAAACTAAACAGAACACAACAACTACTGATGTGTCAACCTAAAAATGACAACTTTACAGTTTTTTCTAGCTGGGACCGCCTTTGAAGCCACAGGTAATCTGCATTCCCCTGTGCTAATATATTATAGAAATACATCTGTATGAATATTGTTACACTCTAAACAGAAAATACAGGTAAAACAGAATTACCAACTGACTGAGCAGGTCTTAATAAAGATCAAAGTTAGTCTGCTTGTGATATTGTTGTTTTATGATCGCCCTAAAAAAAGTTCTGAAAAGGTTAAGGGATCTTTGAAAAAGTACACTTTGTATTATGGTATGTTATCACGCTGATGCAGGGAGCATATCAAAACAAGGCTGTTTAAACTGCATCCAAATATTAAGTATTATACAGTAGATAATGATGGCTCATGTGGGGATAGATGTGGCTGAGAAGTGTTTCCACCTGTTGACAATGGTCAGCACTCACATAGCCAATCCTATACAATTCTGATTTCAGTGATGGTTAAACGCGTGTGATGCATATCTGATTATTTCATTTTGGCCAGTTCCAACCCTTGTATCTTTTTTGTGTTCCCTGCAAAACGGACAATATAAAAAATACATATCTGAAAGGACTGTGTTTTAAAATAAGTAGGCTTCCATTTAGATGTTTTGTTGGTACAGTACTATATTTTTAACAGAAGTAGTATTTTAATTCAGAGTGATATGATTCTGAAAATAGCACTTGCCAAAAGTAAAGCGATGACACATTAACTGTAATACAGTATATACTTTTAAATCTGGTACGTATTGTAGCGGTAAGTAAAATTTCCCATTAACAACCCAACAGCAACATGAAATCAAAATGTTATCCATACACAGAACTGCGTAAAATGTAAAAGGCAATGCAATTTAGCAAAAACAAAAGATTTAAAAAAAAAAAAAAAAAGTTTTCAGAATTAAGAGTATCCAGTCAGTATTCAAAATTGCAGACTATAGTGCTCGATAAGGCCTTAATGTCACCTTTCACATGTAAATGAAAATGCACAAAAGCAAAAAAAGATCACAGATAAAAAAAATAAAAAAAATAAAATTTAAAATATATCACAGTATCTAAAACTGTTTAAAACTGTTACATTACCCTAGCCTGTCTTGTTTGTTTTGTTTTGGCTGCATTTTTGTCAGGTGAAACTGGAGGAAACACTGTGTAACTGCACAATATAAGACAGACTGATTTAGCATTAGAAAGAATAAAAAAAAAAAAACGTGGGCTGTGTCGGATATTCAGATAAACTGTAACATTAAAAGAGATGGGCTTTGTATTTCAAATAAATGGGGATTGATTTTATTCTTAATACAAGAGCGATAAAACGAGACTGACGTGTATCTGGGTAACGGATATCCGAGCGCTGACTATGCACACACAGGGCCTAATTTACAATAGGGAACAAAACTTTATGGTGCATGATAATTACAATTACTGTATTTAGCAGTATATTCCGTATTTACTATTGAAATTGTATTCATTATCGCGTGAAATAGTGGGTATACAATGGTGCACTGTAATTTTATTGTGCCATATGGTAATCAGAATGAATATATGAATTGTATGGTAATTCATGATAATGTATTTAAATGAGGCACCCCCACTGAACAATGAAATGAACGTCATTCACACCATATTTACTAAAGGGCGATAACTGTATTGTGCACATTAAAATGTGCGATAATTAGTTTGTTTGGACACCAGGCTTTAACCACTGATAGGCACACTATTTAAACCTCTTTTTCTGGACTTAAAACTAGAGATGTGCCGTTCGATTTATCTGACTCGATTTGTTTGATTCGTTCAGTTTAGTGAATCAATTCAACAGATGTGTTAGTTTGAGTCACTGAGTAACTAAAGCGAAATAAATACATCTTGCTGAATTACTTGGTTAGGAAAAATTGTTTGAACATCAAAATCTGTCAGCATATATATATATATATATATATATATATATATATATATAAATAGAAGAGTATTTTACTTTCAGTGGAAATCTTAAGCAACAAAAAAAAAGATATTAGTATATACAGTGTATAAAGTCTCGATATTTAACTTATATTCCAAAATATAAAGTTTTTAACAGTACTGAAAAAAAAGATACTGACAAGCTGTGAACATGTGTAATAGTAAACAGTACCATTTTTGAAATCCCTTTTTGTGACTGTCCGGACACTTGAAAACAGTGCTCATTACGTGTTCTAATTCTGCAACTTTTCCACATAATGAAGTGTATGTTTGCAGAGCCGTATGTTTTACACTCCTGCTATTTATTTTCAACTATGTCATTCAACTTTAACTGCAACCTATTTAATAAACCGCAATTTACACAAAAAAAAGCAATGCTTTGGAATTATATTACATTTTCCAGTCACAGGATAGGTTTGCTCTGCAGGGTGGCAATGCTGACATGGAAGAAAATTGAGGCTACCTCTCAATCAATATTTTTCGAGTAAGCAGAACAAAAAGAGAAATAAACCATTGCACAGCAATACTTTTATTGTATATGCATTTAAGGAGTAAGGAAAATGGCTTTTTTGTTTTGTTTTACATCAGACAAGGAATACATGTTAAAATTAAAAGTTAAGCAGTGCAGTTTCACTCTACGTTGCCTCTGCCTGTCCCCTGCTGAGTTCTGTGCCTGTTGATCACTCATTTTCGGTCAATGTAAGCCACTTCCACCTTCACAATAAGCTACTGACTGAAAGATGCTCCTGGATTTTTGATATCACCAGGGCCGGTGTAACCATATAGGCAGAACAGGCAGCCTTGTAGGCAGCAAATAGCAGGGGGCGGCAAAAAGGGTACATAATTACATTTTATACTTCACATTTCTTTAGTCGATACCACGTGACGACAAATGGTATGGGAGGGGAAAACACCGAACATAGTGATTACACTGTGACAATTAATTGGTGATCCACGGCCAATGCCCCACGAACTTTAGGTTTAGGGTTAGGTTATTGTTATGAAATAAACTTTGTTTTAGTACCTAAATTTATCATCCTTATCATGTGATTGGACTGCAGCATATAATGATGACATCTATTACGTGCTGCACATGCAGCACTACCCTGTGTGAGCTACCCTGGGACAGCTACGCTGCGGGAGCCTTCGTTCTGCAGCAATAGCCCTCTCTGTGTCACTCAAAATCTGGTCTCCCCTGAGAACAGGCTCGTGGTTATTGAGCCCATTGCTAAGCAAAGGACACGTTGAAGTTTCCTGCGTATTCAAATGGGGCAGGGCATTATTGGATTTCATTTCTTATATTCAGATTCTTATAAAAAGACGTTGCTAATACAGGATAATCTAAACGTTTTACCGATTTTATATTTCTGAAATTCTCCGATGACTGACCTGGAAATCGCTTTTGACAACAAATCTCACTAAGTCAGCCCTTAATGACACTAGATTTGGTGAGAAATGTGCTAAATTGGCAACACTGCTTGTGAAAAAAAAAATTGATTTTCATAACACATCGGGAAAGAGTCTTTAATTCTTTAAAGTTAATTCTTAAGTCAAGGTTATGCCTATAGAAAAGAGTACTGTAGGATTTACTGTGCACGATTATATGATCACTAATCTACATGTTAGATACCAGTTTTATAGTAGTTACGGAACGCAATACTGTACAAATAAGGTACAATGAAAATATGATGTGTTTGAAGTAACCTGTGTATCCTGTATCAATTGTTATTTATAACTCTAAGCTCATGCATGGTGGTAGAATCCATTGATCAGAAATATTGTCATTGTAGAGCTGACAGTAGATGTCACTACCTTTTGTAACCAGTGATGATTGTATAAAAAAAAAAAAAAAAAAAAAAAAAAAAAAAACATAATCTGGTGTACAATAATTTGTTTATATGTTGATTTTTTTATATAACATTTAAAAAAAAAGTGAAAAGGGCAGCAAAAATCCTTGCGCCCGCCCTGGATATCACGGTGGTCATGGGTAAGTCTCTGACATCATCATGCAAATTAAATTATCGCTCACAATACATGTAGCATGCATGGTATGGTATGTAAATTAGCCAAATGCAGTGCATGCAAATTAATGCGTTCTCTGCTAGTAAATGGGGCACTAAATTTAGATTTATCACGCACATTAGGCTCACTACTTTACATGCACGCTAACTCCAAATATAGTGCCCTTTCGTAAATGAGACCCATAGTCCTGCACTACTAGTAATTATGTGTTACTACACTTAGAAGACCATGGCTAAGTGGATGATTTGATTACCATGTCAGACTAAACTGTGTGTTTTTTAGAGCATTTTACAGCACTGTGGATCAACCAGGATTGTAATAACCCCAGATTAAAGTGGTTGATGGAAGCCAGTGGAATTCCTTGTTGCTGTAAAATACTCTAAGAATTCCCTAAGAGTTATCCTGGTGGAGTATAATGATCAAATCAACCCCTAAGCAAGCTAACATCCGGGAGTAAAATCAGATAAGCATAATAAAAAATAAAGAGGAAATGCGTCAGTGGAAACTGAAAACTAAGAAAGCTACAGTGATTTGATGAATATAGTGCTATAATAACACTGCATTTAGCATACCTAAATAAAATAATTGACAGCGATAATAAGCTGTGATTCCAGCTACTGTACAGTAACTGCTTTTTTATATGACATTATGAATCACGCTTAAGAAAACAACTTCTCAACATGAATCTGTCAAAATTCCAGTACATGCTATCCTGTGTACATGTCATCCCATGCATAGAACATACACAGTATGACAATAATAAAATAAAATAAAAAAATAGCATTGTCATAGCTTTTGGTTTGCTGGCCAAAACAGTTCTTAAAAGATATCCTACCACCCAATGTAGTCCATTCTGAGAGCTCATCAGAGCTAAGGAGCTACCACATTACTTCAAGTAAGATCTATGCTTCCTCCAGTTTGAATAAAGCTCCACATTATTTCCATCATGTCTTACTTTGTAACATTTTGAAACATGTCTGTAATCCGAATCAAAAAATTATAAAGACAGAATGACTTGACATAATGAATAAATGATGATCACTTCATAAAGTCATGCTCACAGGAAAATAAGACAGGCACCAACCCCTACATCAAGACTGGTTAAAACAACACAACTGAAAAGGGTTATTTTGGCTGGGTTTTGATGTACATTTCAAGGTTAAGCACATACATTTTAATGTCATGTGCGGCATGTGTTTTTCATCTCATATTATATTGCATCTCTGTAGGGAAGATTTATATTTCATCATGCTTCTGAGTGAACATTAAAGAGTTTTGAAACATAAAAACAACTAGAACACTCCACTTACACACCTGGAACTTTTTTTAATGAAATGTAGTGGTCGAACAATGAAGTAAAGTCTGGAATAAAAATAGACTTTTCTTATTTGTACACCTTTGATATGTTTATATAACAATAAGTTTTTACCTTTTCAAAACCACTGCTATTTCCAATCCTGATTACATAATGTAAAAGAGCTCAAACTTGTAATAAGCTAATGGAAACATGCCATACACAAAAGTGTTAATAGTCAATTTGAACACAATGTAATAGCACAATGGTTTCTTGTTTGTGTCTTACAATTGTTTGCTGCAAAATAGGGTATTAAACTTTGGTGTATATCACTGAAAAATAATAATGATAAAAAATAAACACCACAGTATTCTAAAGTATTGTCCAAATCCATATAGTTTATTACCAGTATGTTATACAAAATGGAAAACTATGTTCCACTGTATGTTAGTAAACAAGTGTTTATAGAATACAATAGTATGGGAATTTTTAAGGAGTAATTTCCATTCACCTGTACAAATTCAATTCCATTTATGTCATTTTTTAAAAATTTTATATGTCTAAGTCACACCCAGTTGTAGTTTTAGGGTAGTTCAGACATGACATAAGGGCTGGTGTTAACAGTAATAACAATGTTAATGTTGCCTATTAAATAAATGTAAAACATCTATATAAAAAGGGGCATGTTATTCCTTTGTCCCTGTAAAAGCAACAGCAACACCTGCAAGCCTGTTCATATCTATATTGACATCTCTGTATCTAGCAGTGTCCTTCCTTATCTGTCCACCTATTATCAGTGCTTTGGTACCTCATAACAAGATCACTTCAGCACTTTCAACAAGCCTTGAAAAAATCAATGCCTCACTCACCAGGGGAAGATCAGTTTGCTTTGATGCTTTAGAAAAGGTCTCCAAGTGACTGCACACATGAAGTTCTCTGGAAAGTGGGTGGTCACAATCGATGCTGCAGTGTTAGCAGCTGGGTTTAAGTGCTAAGTAAACCATGTTCAAATCTTCATTGTTGCAAGATGTATGTTTTCATACAACCATAAGTGATTACTTATTGTTATTGACTTTTGCAACTGATCTATACTGTAAAGCATTTATTTTTTATTAGAAATGAATATTTCAATTCACTGTTTACAGATCATTTGAATATGCTAGCCTAAAAGCATTCATATTGGCTTGTTGTTGCTTAGTGTTTGGATGTTCTTTAAAATCAAATCAAACCCCACTCTGATCAATAGAATTGTATTGCCCATTGGTAGATAACACTGCTTGATACTGGTGAAAGGGCCACATTTCAAAGTGTTTGCCCCACTCATTAATTAACACCTTGATCGCTGAAGAAAAACTACACTTTTAACCCCAAATCAAGCAATATTGCAAATGATTTAAGATAATGAGATAAGTAACTATTTTTTTTGCAGTTTATTTTCCTTAACATGGTTGCTTCAGGATTTTGTAGTGTATCCCTGTCTAGGGTAACCTTCTGCAGTACAGATACATGTTTTATTTCAGATACTGAATGACTTCCTTTTGGTAATTTTGTATACTAATATATTACATTTGTTCAAAAATTACATTTTTGCCTCTGAACGCACTTTTAAGTAATGTTTCTGTGAATATTCGGCACCCATTCATTCATCCAAATTCACTAATTCACATGCAAGACTGTATAAATGTATTGTTCGAAATAAGCACCAGCTGGCCGGTAAACATGTTCTAAGGGGGAATGCTGCACTTCCTCCTTAGTAGCAGTAGTCTACAATGTTATTGACTGAGTAAAGCTTAGGTCACTCAGGCTAGTCCACTAGATACAACAGCTCATTGACAGAGACACTATTGACCTGTTTGTAGGGTTAATATTATAGTTGTCTGTGCATTTATGCACAGCAAGGAAAGGAGACAAACATGAAAGGCATTATCTTGTAAGAATCAGAAGTACTTATAAGCAACACAAAATTTCCTTAGCATTATCAATGTCCCTTTGGGGCCTCTCTCAAGCACTGTCAAAAAGGTGCAGAAATTAGCCAAAATCATGTGGTGGTTTTGTGATGTGGACTTAAATACACTGAGGGCTAAGCTGAGACCAGGAAACTCATTTCACTTGTGACCTGATCAACCTCCAGAGGTGAAGGGCATGGGAGGCCAGTAAATTGGCTTACTTTGCCATCTAGCCACCTGTTACATGATCAAAAGCTGTTATACATAATTGCAAGCTTTCCAAGTGTATAGCGTTTCCCTTTTAAACAGATGGCTTGATGTCTAAAGCAATATAAGAATGCAACAAATAGGGGGATTGCATCTCTTAGTTTAGCTGTTATCCGCTGCTCTCCAGTCAATGATATTATTGCATGCTGGGGTTAAGATCGTATTTCCTCTATAGCTGGCTTCTTCATGATTAACTTTTTCTCCTGACTCATCACTCTTTTATAATAACTAATTATATTTTCATATTTGTACCTTATTAATTTTTCAGATGGTAAACCCAGCTGAAAGTATCCAATTAACTTACCTTAGTATTTTACCCCAAAGCCTGAGTAATCAAAAAGTGCTAAGGTTGTTTTACACTCCTTCTATTACAGCATATCTTGGGAAGATGTACTAATTAGAGGATGTTTTGCAGGTATCACTCACTAAGGAAAAACACCTGTTAAACATTAAAGTCTATGGCTAGAGAATGTAATCCCCATATTTACTGGCCTTCTATAACTTTTCCTCTGGCATTTATATTTTAAGTTTTAGAGACCCATATAGTATGCATATCATTTCTGTTAAAAGTTTTATTCTATTAAACCAAAACATCCAAGTATCTATATATTTAAGCAAGTTGATATAAAAATAAAGGAAGGTGTTTTGCACTGTATCTTAACTTAATTGACCAAACAAGAGAAGGCCATTCAGCCCATCAATGATCCACCACCTTGGTAAAGGATCCCAGTTATTCAGCATTAACAACATGGCTAGGTATTCCATTCCATACCCTCACGACCCTACCTCTCTATAAGAAGTGTCTCCTTCCCTATGTCCTAAGTTTCCACTTGATTTCAACTGTGTTATGCAGTCCTTTATCTTCTGTGCTGTAGCCAGCCACAAAATATCAGAGGGACTTGCCCGTGCTCCCCCTCGACCCGTCTTTATAACGGAAGAAAACAGTTATGAGGACATTATTATATGTTGTTTATATAAATACAAAAGTTTAGTTAACAGTTTCTTTTTTTTCTGAATAAGTTACTATTATAGATTTTTGAGTACCTTAGTTTTTCAATTTGCAGGACCTGCGTGGCTTTGTACAGTGCAAATAAATAGCTTTTTCTTTGCAACATTCAAATTCAATATAAAAGAAAATAAGAAATGTAGAAATGTCAGAATACTTGTTGTACACACTATAATCTGAACCTGCTTTTCTATTTCCGAGAATAGCATTCCTAACTTCCTAATACTGCAATTAGAAGCCTTATTACTGTTTTTTCATAAATAAAGCCCCCAATGGCATCATAAAGAATGCTTCATTGCTAACTTGGCTAGGTATATCATATTTGATTATGGAAGAATGTAATAATAAACAGACACCAATGAACACTATTGAATTACACGATTGTCTGGCACTACACTAAAGCCAAATAATACTTGATCAAAAGTAGCTGATCACTAGATGGTGCTGGCACTTACTTCTTTAAAAGACAATTTGTGTGATCTAGTCTAAGTTGCATAACTGTATATCTATGGCAGGCACCTAGAACTGAAGAGCTCCTTTTGTTCATAAACATCTGTGCCTAGTTTTTATAATTAAACAGTTAAGTAATTGCATTACAAAGCTCTCAGAATTATTGTAAACATCATAGGACGGTAAGGGGACATTTAAACAATGTAAGAAAATGTATTTTGAAGCTACAAACTCTTGGAGTCTGTCAGCTGAATTGTCAGAAAAACATTCTGCACTGAAACTAATTAGCCGCCAGTCAATCGCCATCGCAGTCGTACATAGTCGGTCTCTAACTGCTAGTTTCCCCTCCCTGCCCCTGTCCTACAGATCACCCTATACACGCACACAGAGTGGTGTGCCAGGATCTTTGGCACCACTTCTGAGTGCGGAGCTCGTGGGATCTGTTGTATATTTTTACTTTACACGCCACAGAAAAAAATTCAGCTCGAATCAAAAAGGTATCAATTCAAACTACGATAGTCATTAAATAAGTAATGAAAGTTTAAAATATAAAAAAAATTACAGGTAAGTGCTGTATATATTTTACATATTTCTTAATTCAGTGTTACTTAATCATTGTTTCTGCATTCATGGGCATTTGGAATGTTTAGAAAGTCACCCAGCATATCTTCATTTTGGGACACTGAGCAAGCCAGTATAAGTAGACAATTTAAGTGACAATTTGGAATGTGGCTTGTTAGAGTTCTGCTTTATTTTTATTTTGTATGCATATTTATTTTGGTCTTGATTCGTCCATCAAAAAATGGAATGACACCTTGTGAGAGATATCATTCCATGCATAGAGCATACCACACATGTTAATAGCACAGTTTCAGCAGATTTGTTTTGCAGTTATCTGGCTTAAGTACACAAAGGGACATCTTTCTACAATAAAAGACACACACCAGTCGCCTCTAGAAGCCTGGGGTTTCAATCTTGCTGCACTTGCATGAGGGAAATTCAAAAACAGTTTTGCAACCAATTAACATTAATATTCATTACCCTTTAGGCAAAGGTGCAAAACATAATTCAGTTTTATGTATCTCTCACTGGCACATAAACAGTCATGAACATAAAAGAAAAAGAAGAGTCGCTGCTTGTCAGTCGTAATGTAGCAGTTCATACAGAGATAGCGAGTTGCCACCAGCTGCCCATGAGATGTTGAAAGAAAGATACAACATGCTTGCAGAAGCTATGAAAACAATGTGTGCCGTGACCACTCAACACCATGTGTCCTCTGTGATCAATATGTGGAGACTTTGAATGAAGTAATGCCTAGTAGAAATCTACTGTCAGGCTGACTTAATTGCATGTTTTACAATATATTTATATCCTTTCATAAAGCACGTTGCAGTCCACATGGACCCCACAGTTATTTTTGAGGTTATGACTGAAACACAGATGGGAAAACCTTCCAACTATTATTTCCAAGCACTAACAATCTTGTTTCATTTTGGGGTTAGAAGAATTGCTGATGCATCTGCCATTAGGACTATCAGAATCAGATTTTATTAAAGAAATGTGTTTGTTAATTTGATTAACTAACCTTGGTTGAACATGTCAGTAAATCTGAAGAAAAAAAAACCTGCTTAAAAATATATATTTAGCTTAATTTGGTATAGATTCCAAAGAGATATAAAGTAGTTTACATTCAAAATAGGGTTAATAATATTGCTCATTCTTGTCTCTGACCATTCTCTCGGATGTTGACAATAATATATTTCATAAGAAAGTATACAGTGTTTTTATATGGCAAGGTTTAGATCATGTCATCATAATTACCATGAGCTTTCACTGTATTAGCTATTTTTGCTACAATAATTTTCCAAACTTGTACTACTAATATAAAAGGGAATTGCCCTCAAGTATGTCGCAGAAGCTTCAGCCCAATTCCCTGCCGACTCAATACGTCTTGCTCAAATATAATAGTATTGTTAAAGGAATACCCTCGGGGAGAACCTGACAAGGCCCATACATGTATTTAACTGGTCTCAGTTGGCTACATGGATGTTTCCACCAAGACCTTTTGTTGGGATCGATTGACCCTATATTTGTCTGAACGAGTCCTTCACAGCGCGTTATTAAAATTATTCCTAGTTTGTTGAACTGACCTTTTTTTTTTTTTTTTGACGAGCAGTACTTAATAGCAAATTAAAACGGAACTCTTGTTTAATGAAAAGGACTTTCTGTGACATTCTGACAAAAATGATTGTGCAATTTAAACTTAATAAGGCTACTGTATGTCAGAAGAAAAAAAAACAGCAACACAATGGTACTAATTGGCAGATAATCCTGCACTTTCAGCACCTTAATTTGAGAAGGAGGAAAAAAGTGTGAGAAATATGTATGAGAAGAGGCAGAGGCTGAAGCTGCTGTGCAGTGCTAGAGGTCAAATTGCATTCACAGTGCAGGATAAGCTCTGTATTGTTACTGCCTACACTGTACATGACCTTGAGAGTGTATCATTTGCAATAATAAGCACAAAACTAAAGCCTTAAAAATCATCCTTCCTAATAAAGCCAATTTAAATTGGGGACAGCTTTTAAATAAAAGAAATAGCTTGAAATGCCATTGTAATGTTTGTAACGTAATTATGAATACAGCTGATCTAATATTGAGCTTGTCTCCCAAACCCTGTCTGCATGCACTGAGAGGATATTATGAAATTAAGATAGTGTTTAAAAATGAAGCATTCATCCACAGAAGTGATTTGGGCTGAAAGTCAAATTTTTATATACAGTACCCCAACATTATTGAACATTTTGCACAACCACATTTTCTTAACAGTAACACCTTTTAAAATTACCCAAGCTTTAACTATGTTTTACTAAACTGTGCTATAGTTTTACTATAAGCTTTTATAAGGGAATGCTTTTGTGTGTTTGTACTATATATATATATATATATATATATATATATATATATATATATATATATATATATATATATATATATAGAGTGTTTTGGAGCAACAGAACTTCCTTCTCTCCAAAAGCTTTTCTTTTTTCCTCATGTAAATCTTCCAATATGTGTAGTAGTAGTTTGCTGCTGTACTGTAATAATGATCAAACAACTTCCCAAAGATCGTAACACACCTTTTTTTGACAGAAAACAGAGCAGAAAATGTTTACAGTTCGACACAAATAGGAAATCGTGAACTCATTGAAAAATCTGAACGGATATCCATAACAGTGTTTACCACAGGAAAGCAGCTCTCATAACCATTTCTGTTTCTCTTAAATACAAAATTGTAAGAGAAGGGAACACTATAATTCAATATTGAATGATCAATGTCAGGGCTAATGTGAGTCATAGGGGGTTTTAGTGCGGGTGTTCATATTGGTCTATAGAACTCTTCAGAGCAGGTATTGGTCTGTGATATAGGGTATCTCACTTGTTATTGTTTTTAAATCCGCTGCTTGTATTTTGGCTGGACTGTGAGAACACATTCACTCGGAGAGTCTATTTTGTAAATCCTGCGCTCTCTCCGGGTTTTCACAAGTTAGACGTCTAATCAAGTATTAAACTGGTGAGTGAGTATTTTGTAAAGCTGGCTGCACATCTGCCAATATCATATTTCTGTGAACAGTCAGCTCTGGAGAGAATGAGGGAAAGCGAGATGGGGGTTAGGGGGTGGGTCGCTCTATGTTTTCTGTCAGCTGGTTTCATTTAAAGACCATGGGATCAGAGGTCATAGCATGACCTCATCAAATTAGCTCCAACTGAGGGAGGTGTTTAGAGAAAGTTAAAGGAAGTAATCTGAAGGACATTAAATGCAAATGTGATCACCATGTGCATACTTCAAACAATGCAGGCCCAACCCTAAAAGATTCAGACTGAAATTTAGTGGCCTGTCTTGCTAAATCCAACTTGGAACAAAAAAAATGACTGCAATTATATTTAACTATGCAATGTCTATTGTTACAATTACAAACATTAATAAACACACAAAGGCTGCACTGTGTCTGTTATTACATCATACTGCCAGTTATGTACTGTATTTTACCTACATAGATTCCAGGTGGCTAGTTTTATCTTAATATCATTCATGCATCCGTGTTATCAACATTTTCTGAAAGCTACTGTAATGTATAGAAAAGTAAACATTAACACAAAAGTGTTTGCTATTCAAAGCAGGTGTTTTCAAAGTTATGCCCAACCCCTGTATGTAAAATATTCTGATTGGTCACAAACAGTTTAGAGTAAATGTTTCACAGTATGGGCAGATTTATATGAACTTTAATAGAAGTACACCCTATAGTTATTTGCTCACTGTGACAGCGCTGCAATGTAGAGAACACATGGAGGTATGTGTTAGAGACACACTAATACCTAACGTCTAGTTAAAATATAGGACACAAGTCTCTTGGCTTAATACGAATAGTCTGGAGTGTGCTCAACTCTTAAGTGTACTGTGGACCACATTCAAGAAACACATTATTTAAAAAGGGTAAAATATGCAGGTCTGTAATCTTTTAAAATCTTCTTAGAGCCATGAGTGATGTACTGGCACATTTTTAAACGCAGAAATGTATGGCAATATCAACCTGAATAATTTATGTGGTTTAATTTTTTTTTTTTTTATTTAACATCTGGCTTTTGTTTAAATATCTGAATCATGTGTGTATAGTGGCCGTTTTCACCAATCTTTTCTTCTTGACATAAGATATGCTGCATTTGATGCGTTCGAAGAAAAAGGAAAATAAATGATAAGCCTCGCTGATCAAATGATTTCTAGGGTTTCATATCTAAAACTCTGTGAAAATGGCATAACAGATGGGAATGAATGTCAAAACATTTACTGGTATTATTGAACAAGATGCGTTTTCAATTAATGAAATATGTAAAGATGAAGCATTTTGATAATACCTGTATTGTATTCAACAGAGAGCAAAGGGTCCAAATCAGCATTGTGAAAATGAAGCTCAATCACTGATCAAAAGGGCTTAGCTTCTGAAAGACCTCCAAAACTACTGATCCAATCCAAATAGCGCTGTAACAGTACAATCATTTTTTAGTTCCCTAATTCTTTAACAAAAATGGAATCAATTTGTAGCAAATAATCCATTCACAAATGTGGAACTGACTGATTTATATACATAATCCAAATGTTCAGAGTATTGCAAAAGCTTAAAAGAAAACTTTTTTTTTTTATAATTCAATTTTTTCTAGATTGTTTAGTTTAAGTTGGGCTGAGTTCCTTGTTCTGGCTTTATACGTTTTAAATTGATGCTGAATAACCTCATTGCCTTAGTATATTGAGCTTTTTGGACTGGTGATGGTCACAGAAGAGATTCATTAACTGGGGGTAACCATCGCTGGAAGAGATTTATTGTTTTCTTCACACCGTCCAAACAGATTTCCAATGATTTGGTTTGTGAAGTCGGGAACAGACTCAGATTTCTTATTTCAGCAGGCTACATGTTATTAAACACAAGATTGGATTCAATATATATGACATAACAACAAACTATGTGTACGTCTCACCTGTATTAAAATTGATATTTTCCATCGCACCCTATAAACTGCATATAAATTACTGCAATAATGTAAACTTTTTTCTATTTTCATTTTTAATTAATGCATAGACAATATAGAGTGTAGCGAGCATGAACACCACCACACACTGTTTTCTATTTTAATTGCATTTTTTAACTTTTTAATAACAGGTAATTGGCAATGAATGTAGAGTATAATTGGGAATTATAAGGAAAGCTATTTTAAGAATTTGGCTTTTTGTCAGCTTTGAAACATTGAAGCCAGCAGCACTGCCACATAGTTCAGACTGAATGGCATTTGTGGATAATTGTATTAAATTACGGAGAATTATTAATCAAATTTAATTACAATGTATATCATTACTAAAATGAAACTAAACCACTGAAAAATCATTTAAATTATTATTATTATTATTATTATTATTATTATTATTATTATTATTATTATTATTATTATTATTATTAATAGCTAGACCAGATCCTAAAGATTTGCACATTTCTGGAAGAAGGCAGTGATGCAGAAGTAACTTATTACATATTAAAATGACACTGATACAATGGTGGTATATTTACATAATTTTTGAAATCGTTCCTCTCGTTTGTAGAAAGCAGTGTTGTTAATTACATTATCTTCATCACATTATTTGACCTCACATTACATATTTAGCATGTGGCATTTGACTTTACCTTTGAAAGACAATTCCCACAAAAAACAATGCAGCTATTTAAAAAATATTTAAATTCATCTTTACAGGGAGTGCCACTATATTTGTAACGTGTGCAAATAAAAAAGTGAGATGAGCACATTCAATTTTAAACTACAGAATCCGAGACTGAGAACACATCGTCCTGGGTTACCACAGTAAGTTAGAAGAACATACACACTCAAATACAACTCGAGTCTTTTTTGTTTTGTACTTTGACGTTTTCAGCGTTTTTCTAACGTTCCCTGCAAAGATTCATTTAAATATTTAAATCTATTTAATATCAGTATTCAAACCAAATTCGTTTTGTTTATTTCAGTAATTTTGTACACGTCCTCAAAAAAGGCAGTGTATGCAGTTGGAGTACACACTGCGGTATATCCAATTGGGTGTTTTATGGGATCCACATTTCCTTAGGTGCAAATTACAAGCATACGCTTGTTACATGCAAAGTATTTTTTACATGCCTCAAGCTTGTGCTTTGATTGATGACACTGCAATACTGTGTTTTGTGTTTGACTAGTACAGTGATCCTCAAAGTCGTGCCCGCGGCAAATTCGTGCCGCGAAGCAAGGCCATCGTGTCCGCGGCAGCTGTTCTTAAATTATGGGTCGTGGACACATTTCTGGCGGGTCATAGCGTGGGAAAATAAAGAAAGCTTTAAACACGTTTTCCAACAAAAGCACCACAGCAGTCTGTTGACAGTGCTGCTCGCTTATGCATACGCAACACTTTTGGGGGTCCACCAGTGGCTCCCACTTGACGTTGTTCCTCCCCACAGAGAACTCGGTCCGCTGTGGCCAGTCCCGCCTGTGGTAGTGCGCCTTGGTGTCCCTGCTGTCCCAAAGGCAAAGATAGCAGGGAAACCTGGTAAAACCGCCTTGGAGACCCATCAGGAATGCCACCATTTTGAAGTCTCCTATGACCTCCCAGCCGTACTCATCATACTTCAAGGCGTCCAGCAAGGTCTTGATGCTGTTGTAATCCTCTTTGAGGTGCACCAAGTGAGCCAGGGGAAGAGACGGGTATTTGTTACCATTATGGAGCAGCACGGCTTTGAGGTTCCTGGATGAGCTGTCAATGAAGAGGCGCCACTCATTCTGGTTACAGGCGATTCCGATTGCCTCGAACAGACTGGTCACAGTGTGGCAGAAGCAGAGCCCATCTTGACGGGTGAAGAATCTGGAAAAATGTTGGTGATGCTTCCTGTGATCTGCGACTTGCACACTTTCATCTAACAAGTTCCACTGCTTGAGCCTAGACGTCAAAAGCTCGGCATTGGACTTGGTGAGACCAAGATCTCTAATCAAGTCATTGAGGCTTTTTTGGTTGGGGTAGTATGGGTTTCTCTCCTCAGCTCCACCTCTGAAATTGTCATCACTCTCTGACTTGCTGCTCTCTTCTAAAGACGGCTGCTCTCTCTCCGGAGGAGTGGGTACGGGGAGCTCATGGCAGTGTGGCACCGGGGCGATGGATGAAGGAAGGTCCGTATACATGATAGCAGGTTCATTCTTGCCAGTCCGACGTTTGGAAGGGTCCACCATGCAGAAGTAGCAGTTGCTTGTGTGGTCAGTGGGTCCCGCCAAATTCTTGGGATAGCGAACTTCATGGCTCTCTTTTCCCCTCTGTACCATCCTACAAAAATACATTTATTTCACCCATGACTAATGTGTAAGAGATTTTTCATATATGATATATTTTTTCAATAACATTGAAAATTGTAAAACATTTTAAAATTAAAAACTTTTACAATTTTAAAAATTTTAACAAATTTTATAACATAGAATCCCGAGCAACAATTGTCCATCTTACCTTCCAGAGTTTTTGTGCAGTGCTCGCAGGTGAAATGAGGTGCCCAGGGATTGTCTTGATCCCTGACAGGCATGCCGAAATATGCCTTGTAGGCCTCACACATCTTAGCAGATGCTTCCATGGAGTACTTTTTCGCTCTTGTCCTGATAAATTGGCCGCAGACATAGCAAAATGCGTCTGCTGGATGCTTGCAGCCTCTTGATGCCATCTCAGAAAAATGCAGATATGTATCCACTTAGGCAGCTGGAACTAAACTGAACTGGTAGACTTAAGGCCCCTGTATTTATATTACTATTTATATTACTGGAAAGTTCTAGAAAGTTCTAGAAGTTACTCCAAGTTTATTCAGCACTGAATCTATCTTGTATGTTCTGGAAAATAGGTAAATTTCAAAATATCACTGTCCTGGTCACAAAAGCAAAGTTTGTTGGAAGTAATAGCCATTTTCTATACTTTTGAGGCATAAGCAATTAGGAAATAACACTTACTACCCAGGAACCAAAAAAAAAAAATTGCTACACAGTGATATCTACATTGTCTCTGCGGTAGCCCAGTCATAGTTAGCTAGGTGGGACAGAAACTGTGTCTGTTTCAAGTGCAGGTACTAACTGTTAGTTTAACCAATAAGAGAGTCAAATATCTGCCAAGTTTTATGCAGGTGTCCAATCATAAGCAAGCAGATGCCGTTCACGGTATTCTGCCTGAAAATTGAAGGGGAGTGAGTTGCCAAATGAAATGGAAAGTGAAAGATCTGACAGCTGTCCAATCATTCGTGAGCAGAGGCTGAGTAAGCACTGAATTTCGCCTACTGTTATTGAGAAAAATAATACAATTCAATATGTAGAAATTAATTTTCTATCTCTGTATTTATTTATTTCATTTCACTAGACAATGGAAACACCGTAATCGATTTAGTAAGCCTTACTTGGCCTTATTAGACTGCCATCTGCGCAGTCATAATATATATATATATATATATATATATATATATATATATATATATATATATATATACAATATATACACACACACATACACACACACACACACACACAAAATTAAGAGACCATTAAATTATCAGTTTCTCTGGTTTTACTATTTATAGGTATGAGTTTGGGTAAAATTAACATTTTTGTTTTATTCTATAAACTACTGACAACATTTCTCCCAAATTCCAAATAAAAATATTGTCATTTAGAGCATTTATTGGCAGAAAATGACAACTGGTCAAAATAACAAAAAAGATGCAGTGTTGTCAGACCTCGAATAATGCAAAGAAAATAAGTTCATATTCATTTTTAAACAACACAATACTAATGTTTTAACTTAGGAAGAGTTCAGAAATCAATATTTGGTGGAATAACCCTGATTTTCAAGCACAGCTTTCATGCGTCTTGGCATGCTCTCCACCAGTCTTTCACATTGATGTTAGGTGACTTTATGTCACTCCTGGTGCAAAAATTCAAGCAGCTCAGCTTTGTTTGATGGCTTGTGACCATTCATCTTCCTCTTGATCGCATTCCAGAGGTTTTCAATGGGGTTCAGGTCTGGAGATTGGGCTGGCTATGACATGGTCTTGATCTCGTGGTCCTCCATCCACACCTTGATTGACCTGGCTGTGTGGCATGGAGCATTGTCCTGTTGGAAAAAACAATCCTCAGAGTTGGGGAACATTGTCAGAGCAGAAGGAAGCAAGTTTCCTCCAGGGCAACCTTGTACTTGGCTTCATTCATGCGTCCTTCACAAAGACAAAACTGCCCGATTCCAGCCTTGCTGAAGCACCCCCAGATGAGTCCAATTTTCAGCTTTGCCCAACACCTGGTCATCTAATGGTTAGACGGAGACCTGGAGAGGCCTACAAGCCACAGTGTCTCGCACCCACTGTGAAATGTGGTGGAGTATCGGTGATGTATTTGTATTTTTGCATGTGATACAATTGACAATGTTTGACTTGTGTGTGAAACTGTAAATTGTTTATTATTATTTTTGTTCACCGTTAATTCTATATAATGTACATATGTTAACTTTTGCTGTTTAAGTCGTGGTTGGATTGTTTTCGTCAAAATAACGTGTAGTTATTTTATGAATTCTTATTTCAATCGATCTATGAGTTGTACCGAGTTTGCACCGTACTGTAATTGATTCATTCACTGCAGTTCTTTCTACCGTTTTCATAATGACATTTAACTAAAAATAAACCTGTAAATACAGTAATACTGTAAACATGTGAGTTCTGTTACTTATATGCATGTTAATGCCATGGCTTATGTGCACTCGTGGTTAATTCGACACCTTGGAAGAGTCGACACTAAATGGCCGTGGGGTGTCGAGTTAAGCGAGGTTTACTGTATGTGCATGTGTGTGTGTGTGTGTATATATATATATATATATATATATATATAGTATATATCATATATAGATATGTATCTAAATATATATATATATATATATATATATATATATATATATATATACACACACACACACACACACATAGTTATATATATATATATATACACACATATATATATATATATATATATATATATATATATATATATATATATATATATATATATATATATACACAGTACTGTGCAAAAGTTTTAGGCAGGTGTGAAAAAATGCTGTAAAGTAAGAATGCTTTCAAAAGACATGTTAATAGTTTATATTTATCAATTAACTAAATGCAAAGTGAGTGAACAGAAGAAAAATCTAAATCAAATCCATATTTGGTGTGACCACCCTTTGCCTTCAAAACAGCATCAATTCTTCTAGGTACACTTGCACAGTCAGGGATTTTGTAGGCATATAGTCAGGTGTATGATTAAACAATTATACCAAACAGGTGCTAATGATCATCAATTCAATATGTAGGTTGAAACACAATCATTAACTGAAACAGAAACAGCTGTATAGGAGGAATAAAACTGGGTGAGGAACAGCCAAACTCAGCTAACAAGGTGAGGTTGCTGAAGACAGTTTACTGTCAAAAAAGTCATACATCATGGCAAGACTGAGCACAGCAACAATACACAAGGTAGTTATACTGCATCAGCAAGGTCTCTCCCAGGCAGAAATTTCAAGGCAGACAGGGGTTTCCAGATGTGCTGTCCAAGCTCTTTTGAAGAAGCACAAAGAAACGGGCAACGTTGAGGACCGTAGACGCAGTGGTCGGCCAAGGAAACTTACTGCAGCAGATGAAAGACACATCATGCTTACTTCCCTTCGAAATCTGAAGATGTCCAGCAATGCCATCAGCTCAGAATTGGTAGAAAACAGTGGGACCCTGGAACACCCATCTACTGTCCGGAGAAGTCTGGTCAGAAGTGGCCTTCATGGAAGACTATCGGCCAAAAAGCCATACCTCCGACGTGGAAACAAGGTCAAGCGACTCAACTATGCACAAAAACACAGGAACTGGAGTGCAGAAAAATGGCAGCAGGTGCTCTGGACTGATGAGTCAAAATTTGAAATAGTTGGCTGTAGCAGAAGGCAGTTTGTTCGCCGAAGGGCTGGAGAGCAGTAGATGAATGAGTGTCTGCAGGCAACAGTGAAGCATGGTGGAGGTTCCTTGCAAGTTTGGGGCTGCATTTCTGCAAATGGAGTTGGGGATTTGGTCAGAATTAATGGTCTCCTCAATGCTGAGACAGACAGATACTTATCCATCATACAATACCATCAGGGAGGCATCTGATTGGCCCCAAATTTATTCTGCAGCATGACAACGACCCCAAACATACAGCGCAAGTCATTAAGAACTATATTCAGCGTAAAGAAGAACAAGGAGTCCTGGAAGTGATGGTATGGCCCCCACAGAGCCCTGTTCTCAACATCATTGAGTCTGTCTGGGATTACATGAAGAGAGAGAAGCAACTGAGGCTGCCTAAATCCACAGAAGAACTGTGGTTAGTTCTCCAAGATGTTTGGGCCAACCTACCTGCCAAGTTCCTTCAAAAACTATGTGCAAGTGTACCTAGAAGAATTGATGCTGTTTTGAAGGCAAAGGGTGGTCTTAAAATCACCAACAAAAGACATGACTACCCAAGTACACAAACAGAAACGTGACTGACTGCCTGTGAAAAGAAGAATAAAAACATTACTACCCGTTCTCAAATCATCGAAGACACACAGGCAGACATGTTCAAACAAGCATCATTAGCTGCCTGAGGAATTCGAAGAAAAGCTTTTACAATTTCAGCATTTCTTTATTATCCTTTTCTACTATTATTCTTTATATCTGTTCTAAAAGTACCAGCTTGGACAGATTGGAAATGCTGATCAGACCCCCGTATTTTTCAACAAGCCAAGCAATATCACAGGTCACAAAAAGGGAGAAAAACATGTGCGACAATCTGGACTGGAAATGAGATGCAGCGCATAACCATAATGCTCTGTGTGACAGACCGCCGCAAACTGCCTTCATACGTTATTTTCTTATATGCAGAATTGAGATTGTCTCTTTATAAATGCAACTTTATTTTAGTTTATATTTTTTCCTCAAATTGAGGGTGGGAACCTGGGTTGCATCCTAAATTGGAGGGTGTCTTAAATCCGAAGGAATACGGCATATACCCAGACTGTAATAACAAAATATGAAATCTATATAAATACTGCACGAATATTAACGGCCAATTTACAAACTGATGTCAGCTTCTTTTATATTAAAAGAAAGTGTGGTTATTCACAATACCGCAACCTATCACATCCTACAGAAACACCAAAAAAATGTCTTCACAGACAAAATTCTACAACAAACCACAATTCGAATGCAAGAGAGTGCCAACACAATAGACAGAAAAATGGCCACAAAGACAGCCCTTGGCTTGCATGCTCTTAACATCTATACATAGAGGGCACCAATATTATACTAAAATGTTCGCACAAGCCTTACTCAGAAAGCATTCTCACAATAATCTCAGTTGAATATGTTTTTTGTTTTTTTTGTTTGTTTTAACAGCAATAACAATTATATTAACTAGTTCTTGGAAAAATGCAATAATGAAAGTGTTGGATAATTGGGAAAGTGTTTGGGGTGTTTTCATCAGCTGTTATTCCCATTAGGATACAGGCCCCAGTGAGCCTTGCCCAGAGCCTTGCCCTTTCCCCAATGTTTTTCAGCATACATTAAATCTCCCTGGACTAGGCTACCTCAGCTAAGACTTCTTCCGAGTTCCTAGGTGAGGGATCAGGCTCAAGTTAGAAATGAAACGAATCACAATATAGCCTTCGATCCATAGGACAAAACAAATACCACACATTGGGCAGCAGCTTTGTCTCAAAAAAGGGAGGAAGGATACTGAACTATGACATTTTTTTTCTTAATCTTATTTGATTACTGTTAATTATCTGCACTTTACTACACACATCTCAACAACCAGGCACTTAGCCTAGTTTTTATATAACCGTCTCCATTTTATTATCGACTATATTTTGTGTCTCCATATATTTTAGTCTGAAAACATCAATAATTGTATAATCTGAAACAGGGCCATAACTAGGGCAGGATGAGCAGGGCGAGATTGGCAGCCACATAGGGCGCAAGCTGTGCGGGACAGAAAAATGACTTAGTTTAAAAAATAAATTAAAAAAAGGACAGATTTATTAACCCTACGCTGCCGACTCGCTTTAATTTCATGATTTCTTGTCAAATCTCAGCTGTCCAATGACAAATCTTGTTTCCTGCGGAGGGTGGGACACGTCTCCATTACAGCCATGTTCAATGGGGAATGGTATTAGCACTTAACTATTTCAAACGTCTGTATCTCCTGTTCCACATGTCCAAAAGTGCTGATCTATAACTCATATGAAAGCTAAAACTGGGAAAAACTAGTCGTCTTTATTTTTTTTTAATTGTTATTTAAAAAAAAAAAAAAACTAAAAGTTATATCCGCTTTTTAAAAAATACTTTTGGAATGTTTCCCCCCTGCTGTGTGTGTTTGGTTGCATGCAGCTGCAGGGCAGGAGATGACGACTGAGACAAGATACTAAACTGATATCTGAGATCCCCCTTATTTATTTTTCTACTGTTATTTTTTTATATACATTTTTATTTTATGTCCTGTTTTGAAAATGTTTTCCGGACGGAGGCAATCGAAATCTAAATGACCTGCCCGCATCCGATTCCTATTTAGGTGTCGTTTATTTTTTGTATTTTTGACCTTTTTGATTAGGCACGAAAATTAAAAAAACCTTACCTGATTGTTTGTCAAAAGGATAAATTCTTAGGGGAAGAAAAAATTTTTTACGTGCTCATTACAAACAGGTCGGAGGGACGATGGACCACAAAAAAACGTACGTCGATCATAGCACTCTGTCCTCCTACGTCTGCTGACTCTGTTCTATGATAGACTAGACTCCCTAGGGGGAATAACATAAAAAAACGGGATGACACCTGTAAAAATAAAATACAGGAAGGACACTCAGCTTTTTAAAAAAATTTCCGGTTAGTGCAAAATTTAACTAAACGCATGTTTCATGTTAAGTTACCAACACAGTAGTCAGAGTTATTATCATTATTTCTCTCTCCTCTCTCTAGCTACGGGGGCTGTTAAGGTACAAAATAATATATGTACACTAACAAAATCAAACTAAATATTGTAATTCCTGCTAGCTTCATTATAACAGCTCACATTAGTCACACCGTGGGTATGAAACATCCATGTTTCAGTACTATTATTAGAAAAAATAACAAGGAAATATGCATATATTAATAGAACTTTAACATTTCATTACTTAAGAACAAAGTCCTTGAAACGAGCAGGCAAATGAACAGGTCTGCGACTCATGGTCTGGGTGGAACGGGCTATGTCAATGTCCATAGAACGAATAGTTATCTCAGTGTTAGGACCATCTAGGTGATGTGGCTCTGTAGAGGATGAAGGTGAAATATCACCTTCAGGGTTGTGAACAGAATCAGCGGCAACAGGTGGTACAGGTGGTGTGACAGGTAGTACAGGTGGCACAGCAACTTCTTGGTGAGTGGCTGCCCTGGCTGGAATGGTACTCCGGCCTCTGTTTTCTGATAAACAAAAATAGGGAGAGTCGGGGTTGGCCACTGCAGGTAGGTCCCTGCGGCTGAACAGGAACAGGATACTGCGGGGGTGCTTTCGTTGCTGGGCTGGCTACATTGTAACATGGAAAGGTGGAAGTCACTTAGGCCTTCAGTCAATTATGGTGCACAACTTAAATTTGTCTATCAGGAAAGCATCTGTCTCTGATGCGGTACAGGACACCCTCTTGATCCTGCAGTTGTAGAGGCTGTACAACAACAAAAAGACCTTTCCAACGTGGTGCCAATTTACTTCTTGAGTTGGCTTGGTCACTCAGCCATACATGGTCTCCTTTTTGATAAGGTAAGTATTTTATTTTCTTCTCGTACTGTGTTTTCTGTCGCAGATAAGCTTGTTCATGGTGTTCCTGTGATGTCTGGTGCAGAGTTTATAATTTATGGCAAACAGAGGTCATACTCTGCAGGTGTCCCAGGAGAAGCTGTAGATGGAGCTTCTGGGTAGGAGAATAACAAATGCACAGGTAAATAAGCTTCACGTCCGTCTACCACAAAGAAAGGTGTGTTGGTATGCACATTAGTATTGTAGACTAATTGCATTTGGTTCAGGTGGCTGTCTCATGACTCCTGCTTGTCATACAAACACTTCGCTAGTTGGCCTTTTAACCCTTAGCAGTCCATTTATTCATCACTTGTCAGGTGCATTAGGTCCAATTTACTTTCACTATTTATTTTACATGCACTGTTTAAAATATATATTTTTTAACATACTGTTAAGTCCTCTCCTGATCACTCATTTTATCACCAAACTCCTCAATAATGCGTTATTGGCAGTCCAGTGACGTCAGCAGCAACTTTTTGAAAAGGTCGGCAGGCTTGAACAGTTTGAAGTGGAGCTCGATTGTTTCGTACTGGCATGGCTCTGGATTGGCATGTTACACATTGTTGGCAATAATGTCTCTTGCCATAAATGACCAGCAAAAATGGTCCTGTACTTGAGCTATTGTCTTTTTATTACCTAAATGACCAACTATTTGGTGTAGATATTGCAGAACCCGAGGTATTAACAGTTCAGGAACAAGGATCTGGTAGATGAAATCTTGGCCAGGTCAGTTCCGATAGCACGTGTATAATACCTCAGACTGTAGGCAAAGCTTAGGAAACTGTCTCCATAATACTTTAAGTTGTGTTGCACATTTTTGGATGGTCCAGAGAGGAGATCTTCTTCCTTGGGTTAACCATTCCCGAACATCTTCCTTTCAGGTCATGCTCCATTGGTAGCTTCCGTAAACTAACTAATGGATGCCGGTCAGTCACAATGGTGAAAAGTCCAGATAGCTAATGGCATTTGTTAACATGTGACTCGCACAGACGACAACTTTTTCAACACCTTGCCGTTCTTGAGCTAGCACTGAGCCAACAGCATTGTGTGATGCATCTGTATATAGTATAAATAGTTTCTTGAAGTCTGGATAGATAAGTATTGATGGTTCTGACAGTGCCGATCAAATGAAGTTGAAAGCATCTTCACATTGCTCATTCCATGTAAATGGGATGTGCTTCTGAGTTAATCTGTGAAGTGCAACAGCTTTTTGAGCAAACCATGAATAAAATGTCTGTAGTATGAACAGAGACCAATAAAAGCTCTTACCTCTGTGGCAGTAGTTGTCCAAGGCCTTCGAAATACTTTGGCTGTAATTGCAGGGTCTGGATGAATGCCGTCCTGTGAAACAACAAGTCCCAGAAACAGCACAGATGTTTGAATCAGCTGACATTTCTTAGGATGGAGCTTCAATCCATCCTGACGGAGCATGAAGAGCACTTTTTGAAGGCTTTTGAGGTGGTTTTCAAATGCTGTACTAAAGACAATAATGTCATCCAGGTAGACTATTGTTTTGGACCAATAGAGGCCACGTAACACCCATTCTACTAAACGCAGGAATGTCAGTGGTGCATTTTATACCTATGGGCTTGACCTTAAAATGGTAGAACCCATTGCTTGTGGTAAAGGCAGAATTTTCTTTGTAATTTTGGTCCATTTGGATCCGCCAATATCCACTAGACATGTTGATTGTGCTCATTTGAATGGCACCAGATAAAGCATCCAGGCTATCATCAACCCGTGGTAAGGTGTGGACATCCCTGATGGTAACAGAATTCAGTTTTCTGTAGTCAATCCAAAATCTGTATGACCCGCCCTTTTTCTTGACTAACAACACTGGAGAGGCCCATGGACTGTGACTAGGCTCAATCAAATCTGCATCCAATAACTTTTGGACCTGGTCGTTGATTTCTTCTCGTACTGGTGGTGAGGTGCGATACACACGCTGTTTGATTGGATATTCAGTTTTTTTTACATATGTGATGTTTAATTAGATCAGTTCTGACGTAGTCAGTAGGACTGGAGCTGAATATATCATGGTTATTGCCTAGGATTAGGTTGATTAAGAGCTGAGCTGTAATGAGGCTGTCTTTGTCAACGTGTAAATTGGGTAAGACGACAGTAGATGTAGTTGTGCTTGTAGTTACATTTGCCAGTGTACAGTCTATAGGTTGGTAGAGATCTGAAGGCAAGTTAAGGGCAGCATAGAACTGGCCTACCTGAGTGTCCCGTGGTAATTGCACATCATGGTGGGTCGGGCTGAGCAGGTGAACTGCTGTAACACCGTTTTCCACTGATGAGAGGCTACGGGCAACTGCAAGGTCACCCTGTAGCTGTAGGTGAGGTTCCAGGATGTCATGGAATCAATGCAATGTTGTCCTTCCTTTAATAGAAGACCTAACAGATACTGCAACAATAACTTCTGTTAGTGGTGGTAAGGTAACAGGAGATAGAATAGTTACATTGTAACAGTAAGGTGATGATTCAAAAGTGGAAGTGTTTCACTCCAGATTGTGCATACGCCTTGAGCAGTGTCAATAGCAGCACTTTGAGCCTTAAGAAAGTCCCATCCTAGCAATACATCTTGCTTACAGTTGCATACTACATAAACATTGGTGTTGAGTGTTTTTGTTCCAGGTCTTAATGTTACAGTTAGTAGTCCAAGAATATCTAATGGTTCTCCTGAAAGGGTTTGAGCCAACTGGTAACTGTTGTGTAATAGGCAGTGTTTAAGAGCTGTTGTGTCCTGTTTTAAGTTGTCACTAATAAGTGATAAACCAGCTTCTGTGTCCACAAAAATACTCCTGATCCTCAATAATGCCTCTTACATATGGCGTGCAAGACTTACTCACGTTTGCTGGTGGTTACAGTTAAGGTTGGTCAGAGGGTTGAGGTTGGGCCTCAGACAGGGTAGCTGGAAACTGGCCCCCATCTCCAGCTAACGCCAGTTTCCCAAACTGTAATTCAGCAAAATGTACTCGCCTTTGTTGTTGTTGTAGTAGTACTGGACTCGGTGAACGACGGTAGTTCCACTGGGAGCTCTCTTTACGTCTGTGTTCTGGTCGTTCATACCAGTCATGTGGCCTGGGATTCCGACTGGATCTGTCGTGATGGTCACTATGATACGGTGGAGGTCTCTCCTCGTGTCTGCAGTTTGGCTGCTCATACCTATCATTTGAGCTTGGACTTCGAGTGAACCTGTTGTAGTAGTCATGGTCACTGCGTGTTGGACTTCGGCCTCGGTTGTAAAAATGCTCCTCTCATGCATCATTAAATGTACCATGTGTAGATGGCAGTTGATGGTCACTATAATAACGGCTGGGGTCATCGTTCCGGTCCCTCTCAAAAGATGGTGTTCTCCTGTGCGAGATAGAACTGCTATTCCAGTCAGGTGATTATGCATAGCTTGCTTAATTGTGAGTGTCCATCTTGCTGTGATCCGAGCAGGAATGCCTCAGTGAAGTTAATTCAGTCTGTAATTACTCTACTTTAAATGTAAGTTTATGAAGTTGAGTGGCTTGCCTATGTAGCCTTGGATAGGCTGTGAACAGTAGAGGGTGCTGTCATTACTGTTTCTACAAATGTATTTGTTAAGCTGAAGCCAGTTGGAGGAGTAACTTGTAACGATGTGCATGCTCTCTCACACTGACATGCAATTTTAAGTGCTTCTTCTGGCATGGTCAATCCAAATTTGTAGATTTTAACTTGCAACACTGGGTCAAGTCCAGCAATAAAATATCAGAAAGTTTCCCCTGCTGTAGCTACTTCTCCATATTCAGGGAAAGCCTGTTGTCTAGATATCTTAATTCAGCAGTGTAAACTCCAAGTTGCTCATTGGATTTTGCGAGGTCTGGCATTTAAATATGTCTGAAAAGTTCTAAGAACCTGCTTTTGTCCAAAAATACTGTACTCTTACATACCTCATCATAGTTATTCTTCACAGCATCTGAAAGACTGTCCCAGTAACTGAATGCAGCTCCTGCCAGTCTAGATGGTAAAAGTTTAGCTTGTCTTCACAAACAAAACATCAATGCTGATAGTAGCGCACATACAATTGCGTACTGCACTATAAAGCCCTCATATGCGATCGTCATTCAGTATTGTTTATATATATATATATATATATATATATATATATATATATATATATATATATATATATATATATATATATATATATATATATATATATAGCAGTATATAGTCATCAATTATTAGGTGTTGTACCGGTCCATTAATTAATTTATAGGCTTCTTTTTATGTTCGTGTACAAGCACATGTTACCGCAGTCTTTTTACCCGTCTCTTTTTTTTTTTTTTTTTTTTTTTTTACAACCACTGTTGCTACCAAGAAATATGTAAGGCCATGGGTTACATTTGGTTCTCGGGATCCGTAGCGTGGACAAATGAATCAGGCCAGGTGCCTGATCTTGCTTACAGCTTACAAACACAAAGTAATTGGCCAGTACATAAACTGTGGTACGATTAGAGTGAGAAAATGATAAAAGTAAAGGGAAGCAGTCGTCAGCAATCTGCACTCCACCACGTCTTCCGCACAACAACCTCCTCCTCCTTTTCTCCCAGCATTTTCTTTCTTCTCTCTAGCTACGGGGGCTGTTAAGGTACAAAATAATATACGTACACTATAAATATAAATATACATATTATAACTTATATAACGTCGGAAAGCGGTAGGGGGGCGCAAATATTCTTGCTCGCCCCGGGTGCTAAGATACCTAGTTATGGCCCTGATCTGAAAACACTTGTTTCTGATAGTCATAGACGACTAAATAAAGCACCACTGAAACTGAGATGCTTCTCTCCTCTTCAACTGAAGACTTAAAAAAAAATTGGGAACCACTGCAGTAGGATCATTCTTATACCCACAAGAACACTTAGAGAATCTTTTGTAAGAAGGATGAAAGCACTTGTATCAAAATGAAACTTGCTTTTCATTTTGTAGGCCCAGTGCGAAGTAGTCTGGTGGGGGAAGCACATAAATGAGGTGGGATTAATACTACAAGGATGAAAGAAGGATTTACAAAACAAGCTGAAAGTGCTGGGGATGAGGTAAATGTTTTCCAACAACAAATGTACAGATCTGAATGCACAGAGTGTACTCTAGTAATTGTAGCTTGTAAATTCTAGGGCAGGCGAAGACCTACGTGCAATTATTAGGTTAACAAAAGCACACACAGAAAGTAACACAAAAAGGTCTGAAATCAGTTATAAAGTTGAACCGTCACCCCTGATAATACTGCACTGCCAACAAGCAGTTTCCTTCATGGGTCATCCATAGACCAGTGGGTTTAAGTCTTATGCAAAAGGGAAACTAGGAAAAAAACAGACCTGCCCCATGCAAGGTAAGTGGAAACTCTGCTGTTTAACCTTTTCACGGACTACCTCTACCTCTCCTGCTGTTTCACTGTGAACATTGCTTGTTTACATCAATATATCAAAATCTTAGTTGAAGCATTGTATAGCCACACAACATTCAATTATAGATTACAGAAAAAACACTCAGTGATTAAATACAGATTTCAGCCAGTATATATTTCAGCTGTTCCCTTATATAACTTTATTGCAATCCTGTGTCCTGTACCTTTATTTTCAGTGACATCTCACAAGATCACAATTTCACAAAAACATAAAAAAGGGGCCTAATTTGACCAGAAAGAGGCTGTGTGTGTGTGTGTGTGTGTGTGTGTGTGTGTGTGTGTGTGTGTGTGTGTGTGTGTGTGTATATATATATATATATATATATATATATATATATATATATATATATATATTTTTCAAAATCTGGAGAGAAAAAACCCTCCAAGAGAACCAAAAAGCCTTTATTTTAAATAATGTATTAATGTCAAGACTCCCATCACTGGTAGGTTAGGAGAGACGTGAAGTCCCATCAAAGGTGATGAAAAGATTCAATATAATTTCTATAATTTCTTTCCTAGTATCTTATTATGTTTTGTAAAAATATCTGTTGTTATTGCTTAGATGATTACTGTAAAGCTATAAATATTTGAGAACACAATGTTTGGCGAATCACACCAATAAAACTGTTTTTTTCTCCAGAAATGTTGGCGACTTGCTGCAATATACAAAGTATTGATGTATTGATAGTGGAATTTGACGTTCGTGCCAAAAATGTCTGCGTTTTTTTTTTTTTTATACTCAAAAAACTAATAATAAAAGGCTTGCAAATATTTACGGCTTTACAGTATTTGCAATATTGCTAACTATTCCAGAAAAAAAAAGGGAAAAAACTGGGGAAACATATCAGTGTTGCATAAGCTTCCCGGCCTTAGTGCAACACTAATATTCTTCCCCAGTTCACTTTAGAATGAGGTCATTGTAGAATTACAATGCATAGCACATTTAAGATGATGTTAAACAGGTAAGACATGTAACATTAGGGATGATATAAAGTATTTCTTTACAAAGATGCCCTTTAGTTTAACAGGTCAGCCAGACAAGGTTAAGGCCACTTTGCAGACATTTAAAAACCCCATGGTACTTACTGAATAGCACAGCCTGTTAATCCCTGAGCCCAGCCCTTAAAACACGACCCTTTCCCTGAAGGAAAGGGCCTCTTTGTAATTGAGCATGCATTTTAAAAGCGCTACCCCCCTGTATAAATATCTTTAAAGAAAACAATGGGATAAACTATTTCAAGGCACTGCTTCCAGTGCAACAACATTAGACCAAGAAGCATTTCATTCTCTGTAAAATGAATGGTTGATTCGTTCTATTCGGGCAAACAATACAGTAAAACTACAACAAGAAACAGTATTGAAAGTAAAGGAGACCCTCTTAACATCTGCAACAAGTGACAAAGAAAAGAATGAGTGGTTAACCTACTGTTAGGGGGAAGAAAAAGAAGAAGAAAAAAAAAACAGGCTACCTTATCAGGCCCTATAATTGCTAACCCTTTATTCATTGTCCACCATTGCTTTGCCTCCTAAGATTCCACTAATTGCTGACAGATTTGATTTCTCTGTGACCGTAGGAGTCCTGTTCTTGGCCTTTACAACAAGTAATTGCTTTATTTTCCCCCCTCGTCTTTCCTCAAAATGGAATTCCCTTCTTCCCTGCATGTACCTCTTTAATGGTTTCCTTCTCTGTTATTAAATCCTCACCATTTAAATCACATTTAGAGATGTTTTGAATAACTGATTCCAATTACTTAGGCCCTTACCAAGAAGCAGCTGAAAACGCAAGTCATTACTTGCCCAGGCACAAGGAGATACACCTTGCAATGCTGGTCTCCTGTGCACGGCATTGCGTTTCCAAAGAGCAAGGTGCAATTTGTACTCACAGGAGGTATGTTCTCAACAAATTTACAGCTTCCCTATTTCCTGAAGCCTATAATTTGTTTAAGACCAGGGGTGTTCATCTCAAGTCCTCAGGGGGCTTTTAAACAGGCCACAATTTTTGTTCTGGATCTGCTTTTTTTTTTAATGTACATTGCTTTCCAGAATACACACATACACACACATGGCAGTATTCTTCACAGCCTATGAGATTTCAGACATCTGTGCTAATGCTTTTTTGTTTTTGTATGTCAGTCTACAACACAGTTTTAAAAATGTGACTCTTGTGTTGAGTTTGGTTGTAATAAAAATAAAATTAAGAATGTTTTAGATTATGTTGTTATCTCTTTTTTTCGTCCTTGTTGTTTGTATAATAAACCTTTATGACCCACAGATGTATTAGATTTAGATTTTCAATTACTTGATCTAGGCTACCGATGCTGAAAATTAGCAAATACATACAGTGACATCATCTAGGGTCAATAGCTGAACTGCTGATCAAATTTGATGTTGTTGGTCTATAATCTATAATAAACATAATTATTCACCACATACTGTAAGTTTTTTTTATTTGAAACAATGTGAATATTCATTATAATAAAGCCTTATTTGTTCTCTAAGTTGTTCAGTACTAGTAACTGTTTAATGGTAATGGTCAACTATTTAGCCTTCCTGTCAGCACTTAAGGTAAATAGCTTCAAACACATTTATCATTTTACGGTGTTCACAATCATTCTGACTTGTTTTGAGTTCTATTGCTCAATTATTTGATTTTAATCATAAGGAGCTGGCAATAGCAGTATACAGGCTCAGATAATGGAAGATTAAGCATAACTCAGAACCAGTAAGAATGATTTTTAACATTATACAAAAGAAAATAAAAGGTAAAAGAAATAAAAATAAGCTATTTCCCCTGTAAAGAATATGCAACTGTCTCGGATGCCAAAATCAAAATTATACATAAGCTATCCTTTTAAATGTGACATGAGCTAAAATGTTAAAACGTGGCCAGCAAAGAAAACAGGGGAGACTAATAGGTGCAGACTGCCCAATAGTGTTGATGCTATTCAAAGTGAAAATGGCAGGGTGTTGGGACTACACCTTTAATGACAACTGAATACACTATATTTGAACACCTCTGGTTATGATTAATTCCCTGATTAGCTATCTTTTATTTCTACATCTTTTGAAAAATTGGCAGACATAGCATGGCAAGTCAGTGCCCCTGACTTTGTTGAGTACAGTGTGTGACTCTTGGAGTGATGTTTCCATTCAGTTTAGCTGGGATTTCCCTTCAGTTTAGCTAGGGGGCTCACTAGAGTTACATGAGAGTAGAGGCATGATTTTACAATAACTGGGAGAATATTAAAGGCTAATTAGACCAGTTACAAAAAGGGCAGTTTATTTTTCACTTAACACAATTAGCTGTAAACTGCATTTGCGTCTGTTTCCTGTCCAAGTGCTTAACACAAATGAAGTATCTATGCTATGTATTCATAGTTTCTTCCAATGCTACTGGAAAGAAGGAATTCATTTTAGGAAACAATATACAGATGAATACAGGGGTACAGGGAATGGCTGTCCCTTATAGGAGTGTTTTTTGCAAAAGATTTCTCCCAGTTACATTCCCAGTGGACAGCAGATCTGACAAACACTGATAAAGGGTCAATAGAAGTTGTTTGGTAGGGTTGTTTACTTCCTTAATGTTTAAACATCAGTATTAATTAGTGTGAAAACATATAACATATTGGGATGTTTGTAACCAACAAGAAAAGCCATCACTTTTTATAAATTACGGTGACATGTATATGGAAAAGACTGTAAAGATATACTGACCACAAATAAATTGCCTTTTAACTATGCACTCACTGCTAGATACACATTAAGGCTAACACCTCAAATGTGAAGACGTTGTAAAAGACATTTAGTCAAAATGTTTGTCACTGAATTCCTATTAGTATTTTTTAATTCAGCACTATTGACTGTTTAAGTTAGATACAAAATGTAACACTCTGGAGTGGCAGCCCATGGTGGACCTGGCGTTGTTGACAGGGTTACAGCACGTGCTTCTGATTTTTTGTCTGTAGACGTAATTATTTGCATTATATCCCGAGAAAAATAAATAATTCCCGATGATAGTGTTCTGTTTACATATTTGAGGACCAATATAATAGTAAGCTATTAAAAAAACTCTAATTGTTGCTTTACCACCCAATTTAAACATGTTCTCTCAATGGTTAGTTAGAGGAAATACTAAAGCTTTGAGTTGTGCTGTCAGTAACTAGAGAGAAAAGAAAGAGAAAACCATTTAAAAAATAATTCATATTATTACTATTTCAAAACAGATTCTTTAACATGAAGCAATCAAGACTGTAAAGGTGGTTGGTTATCTGGAAAATTTAAATATTTTCAAAACAACTGCACCAAAAAAAGTAAAATACCCCTGAAACTGCCAAACTCCTTGGTCATTATAACTCAATTTTAATCATGTGTGTAAACTAATGTCTGATAAAAATCAATGAAATTAAACATCTGGCAGGACTTCAAAACCTGGCTGTTGTTATTGTTGTATAAACTGTTTCATATGTTGACTATAACTCACATAAAAAAAAAAAAAAAGATAAAAAAAAAAGAAAAAAAAGAGGAAAAATATATTGCTGGGAGAACATAATTGCTTTAAAATGAGAAATGTATAACATAAAACATTAAGTGTGTCACCAAAACATGCCAACGATTTAAAACTGATAGTTAGTCACTTGTAATTGGAATAATTAAGCAGGGAGCATGACACATGTCATAAAAAATAATAATGATAAAAATAAATAAATAAATAAAAATCAGGACAGAAATAATACAAGAAACTACATAATTATTTAACTCTTAACATGACACTGTTGACTTCAGAAACCTTTGAAAAAGTATCAGTGTCGATTACGGGTAACAAAAAAGACTTCCATTTCGTCCTGCTAGCTAAACAGTATGTGGTGGAAACAGTTTGTGCACTTTTTAAACATTGTAATCCACATGTGTTTACACTAGGCTGCTATGCAAAGTATGAGAGGCTGATGAGTTTTGCTCTTGGCGTTAAAATTTACACAAAAATGTTAAGCTATTGCAGATCTTACAAACAGCTGATTATTCTAATAGAAAGGTTTGTCAACACCAGTCTTCGCAGTGCCTTGAAGGTTTTGTAGGTATAATTAAATAATGAAGAGCTTTAGGACCTAGTCAGGGGTTTCATTGGTTCAATTTAATAATTCAAGACATGGAACAATGATGACTGGAAATGCTGCTGCTGTTATCAATAATAAAATAAAAATGGAAACTGAAAATAGGCTTTAAGTCATGGATAAGATTTCAAGCCTGGATGGGTAGCTCTGACCCTTCCAGACCAGGTCTTTATTCCATCCATGTTTTAAATGGTTTAATTGTACCAATTATCCTCTCATCCAGGTCCCAAAGCGGTTCATTATTTCATTATATCTTTTAAACCTGGTATAGAATGGCCCTCCAGGACTGGAGTTGCCCAACCCTGGTTCAAGAGCTTTTTCTTTAAAATCGTAACCCTTCATTTTCCACAAGAAACTTAATTACCTATATTATATGGTGGTTGCAGAATTTCTCTTTTACAAATGTGTTAATTGTATGCCATGCTTAAAATATTAATTACAGTGTATTATTATTATTATTATTATTATTATTATTATTATTATTATTATTATTTTTATTATTATTTTTTCCCAATTTGGAATGCCCAATCGCTTTTCCCCTCACTGCAGCAATTCCCTGAAGGTTCTGAGGGCGCCCTCCGATCCTACAACCAACAGGTTCCTTTTTCAACCAAGAACTTGAGAGCAGAACCTCAGGAGAACAAAGGCCAGCCTTGCAGGTGACCCCTCTGAGCTCACGGGGCGACTGGCCAGCAGGGTCCGCTGTAGTGTGATGAGGAGAAACAGTCCTTGCCGGTTTTTCCTCCCTAATCCATGGGAGTGTCACAGCCAATGTGAGGCTCCCTTTGGAGTCCCCAGCGAGACAGGCCTACTTCACACAGCCATGACACAAACCTGCGCTATATGACTCACCCTGCGCACCATGCGGCTGCAATTCTACCAGGTGAGCTGCTAATCTATTTTAGTGATCGTGAAATTATAAGGAAGTCAAAAATATTACAAGATGTTAGGAACAAGCCCTACTGGTATCACCTGTTCTTTAGTATACTCGCTTGGCAGGGTAACCCAAGCCCAATTAAAGTTTTACTGTAATTCTCAAGAATTTCTGCTTTATAGGTTGTATGTTCCATACAAGACGTGTGTATACTCCGATTATAGGATTCTGCGTTGAATGCTTAGGTGATTTTGGCTGGTATAAGAGATGCACATTATATTTACCTGGTGAAGAGTTTTCTCCAGCACATTACATTGCTCTTGTAAACTTTGTCTGTGCTGCTTCAGAAGGGCCAGCTCTGTTGAAATGTCAGCCATAGACTGCTGGAAAATGTTCTGTTTCTCTGCAAACTAAAACAAAGAGTAGAGTAAGGATGATAAATCGCACAAGCAGGAGGCATTCCCTCAGTTTAAATATGCAAGTAAAATGTACTTTCAATAAATACTGTACATAGTTGAATGCTAACCTATGCATTAACTACAACCTTACATTTTAACTATAATGTTACTTTGAAGCACTGTACAAAAATGTTGTCTTACAATAATAACAAACAAACAAAAAAATCTTGTTTGCTTTATTGACCAAAAAATATGGCTGTGAAGCATATAAACACAGAAACTTTTTTTAAATTTTTATTTTTATTCCAACCCTGCAGCTGGAATATCCTTAACAAAAGACCTGCTGTGTACAGTATATATTTATAAAGAAACTTTAATATTGGATTCCTTATTGATTACCCTGCTATAGCAATATAAAGCATCTTGTCTCTCTCCAAACTCATAATATTGTATTTGTTATATAGAATTCTATTCCAAAAATGTGACATATAGGTAAATTGCTAGAATAGGTTGAGGAGCACTAAGATGACGTCAAGAAATCCAGAATCCAAAATCAAGTATCCTGTCGCTTATTCATGTCACAAACACGCATTTCAAGTGAGTGGATGTGGATTCAATTGACACATGTTTCTGGCAATTCCCGGGCAAGCTACAATTACTGTAGCTTTCCTGGAATTCCTATGATCCATAACTGTAGCTACCACATGCAGTATATTCACAATTGACCAGTGAGATGCCGGGAACAGATTATGTACAATAAGCTTGATAAAATGCAAACTCAAACTATGCAGCAAAGTTGCTATGTGTATTTTGTATACAATAAATGTAAATACCATGCATAATTAATATTTGTTCAATGCACAAAACCCCCATTACACGGCTTATCTGGAGCACTGATACCACTGAACTATTATAAACAACATGGCTAGGTAACTGATTCCAACCCTCACCACTCTCTGTCTAAAGAAATGTCTTCTATCCTCTGTCCATAATTTGTCTACTTAATTTCCACTGTGTCCTCTAGTCTTGGTTTCTGTGCTGTGGTTGAAGTATTGGCTATGTTTTACCTTGTAAACTCCTTACTGCTAACACAACCTATGGAAGTATACAAATAGGACTGTCTTATAAAGTGCACAGAAGGATAAACTCTGAAAGAATGTATTAAACACACACCAAGGAATTTTGTTTTAGTGTAAAATCGGGACATGGTTCTGCCATTTATCAGTCAAAGAAAACAAGACTGATGGGTAGAGAGATGAAAAGATATTAGTTAAGTGCTATTAATCTTGTTGTGCAGAGAACATATGTTATAATCCAATTGGGACAGGTGATGAAACTGTGGCGAGATATTTGTTGACTGTCGTGGCAGTCACCATTGAAGAAGCCCATTAGTAAGTTAAATAAATCTCTTTTTGCATGACATACTTTCAGGTAATCTTGTACTTGTACACCTGGAGAGTGAAATGGTACCCCACCCTTTTAAATGCCTTCTTTCCACTCCTTAGTAAAGTTAAATACATGTCCAGTAGGTTCAGCAATTTCTTAAATCATGATGAGTAACTTTAGGTTTGTAACAGAGTGTAAAGCTTTCATATGCAATTCTAAAGATACAGCAGACACTATCATATCAAGGCATTGCTGGATTTATGGCCATTGACAGCTGTACATGTTGAGCCATACATGCCAGCATTTTTCACGAATAACAAAGTATTTTCTTTTTCCTTCCTGTACTCCCTGGAATTAACAAATCTGCATTAAATTGTTTTTTTTGTTTGTTTTGTTTCTTTTTTAGTACAATAATCCTTCAGTGTTTCAGCCTATTAAACCATGTGCTTTTATGTTGATGTTCCTAATGCAAATTTATATGTACAGCATAACTAGACCAAATGAATCCGTACAAGTGCTGCGCAGGCTCACTTCATTCTGTTTGCAGCAATTCACTATGGATCATTTAACCCTCCAAACATTGGACACAGAAGGTTACAATTACTTATAGCTCCCAATAGAATACAATAGAAAGATGGTATACAGTCCCCTTTGATAAGGCACTCCTGATACTAAGAATAAGGAATGGGGAAACATATCAGCAAGCAAAGCTAGTTTCCTAATCAACAGTGATGTCGAGGTTGTAAACAAAAAGTAGTGTTGGTAATGGTATGAACTAAATGGAACATTAAGTATAAATACAATTATATTGACCAAACTGCTATTATGATATGATATCAAAATAATTGATTATCCTCTAGAAAAAAGGGAATAAAATTAATAAGATCCACATTTCGAAGAACATTTTTATATGGAATCATCAACAAGATGGAAAATGTGTATTTATTTTTGAATAAGTAGCCCTATTCACTATGACTTGTAGGTTATTTTAATACATTTTTTAAGTTTTTAAATTATAAAATATATTGTGACATTCCTAAAGTCTAGGAACTGAGTGCATCGTGCAGTTTTCCTATATAAGATGTTTAAAAAAGTAAATAAGTCCAAACTTTTTTTGTACACATTGGTGATTTTGAAAGTTGGGTTGTTTTATTATTATTTCATGAAATTGTATTTTGCAACAGCAGTTTTATTTGCAATGTGTTTAAAAAAATAAACCTAATAATAATCATGTCCATTACATTTTTAAAATGTTTTTTTTAATTGCCTTACCTCTCCTTCCTTCATCAGGATTTCATGTTCTTCTCTCCGGGTGGAATGTCTACACTTCTCCGAGATCAGCCACTTCTTATGATTTTCAATGCATGCTTCAAAATCTGTACCAAACAAAGAACAGCGAACATGCAATGAGAGGAAAGGTTTTTGAAAAGGGAATGGTACGTAATCCATACATAACTATGGACACATGACTTAAAGGAGTGCTAACCAATGCATTGTCTTACATTGTATTAGCTTTAACATTCATTTGTTTAATGAATTGTCAGTTCATAGAAATACCTCATATACAATGCTGTAGGTGACTCTTGTATCCAGGTAACATTTCTGTAGTTACATGGTCTGGATACGGCTACTGTAGACCATTGGAGTGAGTTTGAATGATAACATGTGATGTGATTGGGTAACAGGAAGCACCAGCTCCTTTTCTTCAATAGCGTTGTCTTTAAAATATCTTCATGTTCCACATTGAAGTATAAAAATTGAGCAAAAGCTCTTCAGCATAAGAAAAGGAGGACCAGTGATGGTATTGCTGGTTCTCTTCTCTTCGTCAAACATTAGTAATGTGTTCCATCTTGGGTACATAAGTACCCAACAAACAAACACATACTTCTGCCCTCAAAGTCTGCAGGTTTGCCACTGCAACTGAAACTGACTGAGTCGGTATTACTCTTTGCAGCACTTTACCATTAATTTCTAATAAGTTTTATTAAAATGTACCTTACTATTCAGTTAACACACACACACACACACATATATATATATATATATATATATATATATATATACACACACACACACACACACACACACACACACACACACACATATATATATATATATATATATATATATATATATATATATATATATTAGCACACCACTCTACATCAGCTTCCTACTAAGACAGTTTTAAAAGAGGGCCACTCCCCCAAGTCCAAGTACAAACCTGCAATGACAGAGTTTTGAACTTTTAAAAGCTGATGTTCCTGGTTTCTTGTTGTTTTCAAATAGCAATGCAGATGAGCCTGAAATATAGAAATAGCAATATTTTAATGAAAATAAATATTAATCAAATTCCATATATAAACAAAAATAAATAACCAAAGTGGCAGACTTGACTGTCCGGTAGAAACATAACATTGATCTGCAAGACTCTCCTGGAGGAAAGCTCCTAGAAGTTCCCCATAAATATAATGTACTTGTGTTGCTCGATAACTTATTAGCTAAAAAACTTATCTGATAAAAGAGAATGAAACACACAACTAGCTCACCAAGAGAATTTATGTAACAGTATTTATTTTCTGTTTACACTGTAAAGAATAAAAAGCACTGGATGTAAGCTTTGATTTGAATGACTTGGGTATCTTAGCCCTTGCTCCCTCTTTTTCACTTTCTTCACCAACTTCTGGGTTAAGCTAATCAAAATAAACCAAACATTTTACATACACATATTTATGGTATACATAGGATTGCTGATTGCTGGCTATGAGGTACATCATTTATCTAATTTGTTCTGTCATCGCTGGTATACCCTTAATCCATGCTGTGGATGTCGTAGGGTATTTGAGCCGACACCAGTTATTAGATCCATATCATAACATAATTGCCTGGAAGCATCTATCCTATATAGGAGAATTATGAATATAAACCATATTCTCTGTTATAAAATGAATGAATAAATAAATAAACATCACAACAATGGGAATCATTCAATTATGTTAGGATAACCTTTTCCTTTCAACAGAAAGATATATATATATATATATATATCTATATATATATTATATATATAATATAATATATATCTAATATATAACTGTATCGCACATAGCGTAACGGCATTGCCGTAATGTCATTTGGTCCTAGTAGTAGTCGTAGTCTCTTCTCATCATCTTCTTCTTCTTCTTCTTCTTCTTCTTCTTCTTCTTCTTCTTCTTCTTCTTCTTCTTCTTCCAGTTCAAAGGCGTATTCCTACCCTGCATTCTCTGTTTTGATTACTTAATATGACATCTACAGATCTTTGTGGACGACATTAACATGTAAATGACAATGGTACACTTGAAAGCAATACCTTTACTGTGTGCAAACAGTATCAGGCAGACACAACCTGTGTTTGAAAAGGTCAAATACCCTGGGAGCACACACAACAAGCCAGGAACTGTAATCTTGATTTCAGATTTATTGAGGTCATATCTTAGAGATACCCCTTAAGGGATCTCATTCTTCCATGAAGAAAAAAAAAAGAAATGTGCTCTTTTGTTTTGCCCTTTGGCATTGGGGGACAAAAAAGGGCAGCCCTTATCTGAAAGTAGAGACGCAATGTATGATCACAGGTAAAAAGGATTTTGTATCACATTATATTGAGTTTATCTAGCATATAACAATAAAAGGTTATGTTGCTGACATTAGAACTCATAGACTGTATGTGACAGATAACAGCCAACATCTGCCCTTTAAAATTATTAGAAGACTGATGAAAACTGGGTCTATTATTATTATTATTATTATTATTATTATTATTATTATTATTATTATTATTATTATTATTATTATGATTATTAAATCTGTATGGATATTATATGTATTGTATTTATGAAATATACACAGACACACAGGTTTATTTTGTGCCATATCTTAAAATTATTTAAATTAATTGCTTGGTTAGTATAGAATTATACTTGAAATCATTTGGTATTTGCACTTTGAGATCATGAAAATGAAAAAAAAAAAAAAAAGAGTTTAAATGAATCACAGATAGCTAATGATCATCTTACTCAATGTGTACTCTTTGATGCAAAATGGGATGATTGATTTTATATGCTGTATAATACATTCCGCATTATGGATTTCTCAGACACTTATTTGTATGTAATACTACCTTATTCCACTGGGTGCACTATATATTAGTACTGGGATAGTGTTTTGAACAAACATTTATTCAGTTGTATTTTGAAGGCAATAATTACAGTGTTCACCAGATGTGAAGTAAGCCACAAGGTTTTATATGTAATATAATATCTGCCATCTAGAATAAAACACATGAACATGACAAATCTATGCTAACCCTAATACAACTGTATGTACATATTATACCATATGTAATGATGGATTTTACTTGATTAATTCATATTTATGGTACAGTTTACCTTGTTAATTTTTTTTTCAACTTCCTCAATTTGAAGATATTGTGGTTTTAATGATACATTTAAAAAGACTTTCAAAATAATGTTGAGTTTCCCAGTCTTTGGCTCAGGAAAAGCATTTGGAAACAGTTATTTAATGGTTTAAAGCAAATGATTGTTTAACACTTTTTTAATGCCTTCCGCAACACTCAGGCACATGTTTCTTGGTACAGAATGCGTTTGACACAAACTAACCCATTCATCAATTTCAAAATTGTAAAACTGTCATATTGGTTTCCAGAAACAATCCCATTAATCTACCCAACTTCACACGCACAGAGAAAATGTTTTTATTTAATCAGGCACTTTATACTAAGATTATTTTGTTTAGATTTCATTACAAATAATGGATGTTTTATCTCAGGATAGGTGCAAGTCCTACAGGCAAGGTCTAAAAACACTCAAAACTACATTACCTGCATCCACCACTTTCACTGGACATGTATGTTTATGTATCATTAACTAATTAGCACATTTTAGGATGAATGAGAACACTATGTAACACAATTTTTGTTCCTGGGTAGTAAGTGTTATTTCCCAATTGCTTATGCCTCAAAAGTATAGAAAATGGCTATTATTCCCCACAGACTTTGCTTTTGTGACCAGGACAGGTACATTTCAAAATATCACTATTTCCAATGAGAAAACGGGCGCTTTTGTGTCTTTTCGTTCACATAAAGTCAGAAAAAAACAACATATGAATCTAAATTAACATGTATTTATACTAAAGTAATACAAAAATGACTACTATTTACAGTATAATCGTAAATCTCGAAAAACTACTCACTTCTAAATCTTTTGTAGTCATTTTTGTATTACTTTAGTATAAATACATGTTAATTTGGATTCATATGTTGTTTTTTTCTGGCTTTATGTGAACGAAAAGACACACATTTGCCCGGTTTCCCACTGGAAATAGTGATATTTTGAAATATCACTGTCCTGGTCACAAAAGCAAAGTTTGTGGGGAATAATAGCCATTTTCTATACTTTTAAGGCATAAGCAATTGGGAAATAACACTTACTACCCAGGAACAAAAAAAAAAATAATAATTGTTACACAGTGTAATTTCACAGAACACTATTCTACATGTCATCAATATTGTTTATGTTATATGGAATATTTCACAGTGCCACTTCATGTGTGAATAAGAGGCAAGGTTGGGGTTTGGGGGTTGATTTCACATGCAGTGTTGTAGACTGATTCAGTTATGCATTAAATCTGTATTATTTCACTTGTTATTACTGAATTAAATGTTTCATGAGCCAGCTTCACTGTTGACAGTCTACATACTTTCTTTACTATACAGGGGTCCTTTACAATTTTACTATAGTCAGTATTTTCTTTCACACCTTACACTGTATGTTTAGTAAATTAGGCTGCTTTTTGCAATTAACAAGCCTGTTATACTAAGTCGAGCATGCACATCTGGACGTGATCACTATACAATAACGTGCTCATTTCATCCCATGCAGGATTTATAGATATTACCACAGTAAAACATTAAGCAATACATACCTTTTTGGTTGCCATAACAGCCTTTCTGTTGGTAGGCGCTTTTGGAGAAATACAGGATTGTAATACAGGCTTTTGGAGAAAAACAGGATTGTTTTTGTTTTTCTTGGCTACAGGGAACTGAAAGGCTGGGAGACAAATAGAAAATACCACAGTTAATCCAAAACACCAGTGCGTAGCATAAACAATGCAATAAAGGTTTGGAAATGCTATTTGCATAACTTTTTTGTAGCATTAAAAGGATGCTTTCTTCCACATACATATAATTTTTTTCCTGCTTAATGTATTATGTGGGGTCTCATGCTCTATTTGCTGTTCCCACTTAGATTGTTCTAGAAATGACCACTAGGGGTATGCAAGTGATTTTTACCCCATTTTGCAACTGTGAGTTAGCAAATGTATAACTAGGGAGAAAACAAAGAAAAAATAGCACCTTAAATTTCCTATCATATGGTACTCTGTAACATATTTCATTAATTGATTAAACCAAACAAGCAATATTAAAACCAATATTATACTATTTATGTTTATAAGCAACTTATAACTACCAATTATAAAACCCCAAATGCAGCTGATGTAAACTACACTGGTACTCCAACTGAATGGGAGTTATGTGTGATTACCATACCTTCACACCACAGTGAATTATTACTCATAAATCATACTGATAAAAAATTGTAATTTACAAATGTTATATCTGTTCTTGCTACACAGAGGAACAGCTAGTATTTACATGTATGCAATTTACAGTATATACCTTTATCAATCGAAATGTTTATGTTCACTGACTTCTTTGTTTATGTTTTTAAAGCTGAGAAGTAATAAAAAACTAAAAATCAGCACACAGCAACTAACCACATTTACATTGCTATTTGAGAACTGCCTTAAAGGATGCCAGAAACCACATAATAAAATTAAAATGTGCACTTCAGAGAACTCTTGCCTGTAGCCACATGAAAAGGTGAACACCTGGAAACCAGCAATACCAACACAGAAAAGAGTAAATCAATCGCCTCCCACACTCACACTAAACATTAAACATCCTTTCAGCATTTGCTTGCTGCACATGCAGTTGGCCCCCTTGGACATGCACCACCACCCAAGCCATTCAAGAAAGATCATTGAGATCCCTGATGCGATAAGCAATCCTTCAGGGGAAAACAGAAGTCCGGCTTACCCTCCTGTAGGCCGTCATAGAGCTCCTTAAATTGGTTAAGGTTGGAGATGTGATCTTGAGCTCCCTGTAGCGTGGATTTCAGTTCACTGATTGTACACTCATGGTGGCTGGCTTGCTTAGCGTGGGTCTCTGTTAGGCTTGTAAGCTCACGTTTCACACTTGAAATAAAGTCAAACATCTTTATGTTAAAAACACCAAATGAAGCAATGCTGTTTGCACCAACATTTGCCCCCTATTTAAGCTCAGCTAAACTAATGTTGTTTTTTTTTCTTTCTAATTTCATTGTTGGCAAACTCTGCAAGCAGAACAAAACTATACTAATAACTCAACCAAATTTGTAATATGGTTAGTTTGAAACCCTATATAATGACCCACCAGTTTCAACCCAAAAGCAGCACATTATAATATGTATGTAGGGCTAAGCAAGGGGAAATCGGTATACAGTATGTCTAAAATATGGTAAAATAGTGTAAAGCATGACAAATTTCAGCTGAACTGATTTTACCGCAGTGGCACTAAACAGCACTAGCTATACTACTGGAATACTTTTAAAGGGGTTGGCATGTTCTGCTTCTCATAGATACTGAACACAGGTTATCAAATACATGTCTTTATTCTGGTATGCTAAATGCAACAGTCTTTGCAGACTGGTGACATTTCTTGTTGTGGTATGCTTCTAGCGTGGTCATTGGCCTATTCCCAGCAATTTTTCAATATCAGTGACAGGTGTTTGTTTATACAATATAAATAATATTTACCCATTTTCCTATCCACACAGTAACTGTGGATTTATGGTTCACACGTAAACACTAACAAATGTTTCTTTGTTTTTGTTTTGCGAATGTATTGATTGGAAGAGGTGAGGAACAATGGAATTGGCTGCAGGCACAGTGCTGGAAGATACATGTAGACAGACAGGCAGGCAGGCACCATAAGAGCTTCTCCTCACAGCTCTGCAAGCAAACACACCTCAGTCCTGACTTGAACACCCACTGCCTGCCTGCCATTCAGTCCAGAGCCTCTCTCAAGCACAGAATGACAAGTGTGCTGATTTTTTTGATGTCCATTAGGGCTAGGTTGAAACTCATTTTACTAGCAACCTGAGCCCAATTAAAAACAGTCTTCCAGAGGCAAAAGGCAGTAAAAACTTGCAAATTAGTCCAACACACAAGTTTTACCTTAAAAGCTCTTCATTTTTCTTTTCCAGTTCTTCCTCAAATGATGCAATTTTGTGTTTCAATGTTTCAGTCTCTTTCTCCAGGTCTTCCAGTTTTTGCAGCATCTTACCCAGATATTTTTCTTTCTCGAACAAGCTGAAAAATAAGATTATATCCAGACAATGTAAATAAGCTGTGACTTTAGATGTGTTGTCAGTGTACAACATAATAAACACACACTCTTAAAAACAGCTGTTATTTGTGTGCCTGGGACTCAGTTTTTACATTTAGTTTGTTTTAATTTTATCAAAGAAAATTAAAGGCATGTTAAAACAAAGATGCAGCATTTTGTTCACTTTGAAGAAACTAAATAAAACTTCACATTAGAAGATAAATATTTGCAACAAACTTGATAATTAGGTAATATAAAAAAAATACTGTTTGGAGTGCTAACAAAGGTATTAAGAACAATGTCCTCACACTTTGCTCTACTGAAGATAGTTTGGTTTTATTGCTTGTATTTTAAAATTTAGTTTTAGAATATAAAGATATTTCAATGACTATGACTTAGAGTAAATAGTTGCTGCTACTTCCAGGTATAAAACAATTTCTTGTGCCAACATGCTTCATGTTGTACCTTGTCATACATAATTTAGCGCTGCTTTTCTAATTAACCATAGCAGTTATAGATACAATCAATTTGTAAATTAAAAATCTGCAACAAACCACTACATTTTCATGACAATGAAAAGATGACCTTTGATATGGCTGCTCCCACCAATAAATTAAAACCCTTGTTTAGCAGTTGTAATGACCCCTTTAAAAGCTGCACCTGCCTTTAATAAATGTCACTATGTAAGCAATGCTCCTTTAGACTGGAGAGGGGTCCAATGAGACTGCTGTAACAGAGCATTACTTGGGTTAAGTTTATATAGCCATAGTTCATTTTTATCAAGGTTTGTACACCAAAATTCAATTTGCACCAGCTTTTGTTACAAGTAAACTAATGTAAAAACAAGCAACAGACAACATGAAAGGTTCAAACTGCAATCCTATGATAAATCTAGCCCATTTTCTTTAATTTGTAATCAGAAAATATGGCCCAAACGTAGTAGAAGTTAATTAAATCTAAATTATGGCAGCACTATACCTATTATAAAGTATAGCTATGGCTGTGCCATTTAATTCAGATTGTTTATTGAGGTAGTCGTGCAGGACAGTCTGAGTCTACCCTAACATCTCCACCAACAGAATGCACAACTTACATACTACATTAATGCAACATATATGACTTTTGATTTGAAGCGAGTGCAATCAGAAATAAATACTTTAAAATCCGCACTGGAAAAAGAAAATTGGAATTTTTATTCTCTTTATTCAGTGAGCGGGAGGGGGTTTGGGGGGTTCCTCATCAAAATTACAAATGTATTTTATCTATAATTAGAAAAGCAGTACTGAACGATGTGTAACAAGGTACATCACTAAAACTATAGCCTCCAGTGTAGTAGCCAATTACTGCAGATTGTTGTCCTTCTAATCCTTGGGTAATGATGAAAGAAGTGCAAGCATGGAACATCAGCTGTAATATTTCAGATGCATACGACAGCTTGTGTAAATCTTGCAAGGTTCTGGAAGGTCAGTATTTGTTCTAAGATGCAGCTAACCCTGGACGATGATGAATCTACTTTAATCTTATCTATAGCTCACAGTACCGGAAGTTAAACTTGTAATTATACTCCTTTCCCATTATACTTCCTTCTTACTATCTTTAATGTAGGTTAAGAATAAAGAGCATTGCTTTTATAAAAAAAAAAAAAAAATCAAATAATGTATCTTGTTACTGTACTTATATGTTAACATCCGCAATGTTTTGGATGCCCATTAAGTTTGTGTATAGAAAATCCTCAATTATCCAAATTGATTATCAGGACACTTCTGTTATCCACAAAGCCCCTTGGTAAACTGTCTAATTGTGTGCTATGCTCTTTTACCTTGTTAAATATACATTTGTAGTAGGCATGTTTGTTTTGCAAGGTGATTTTTTGGCATTTCAGAATTCCCATTTCTGTGCTGAAAACCATCCTCTATCAGTTTTCCAAAGCACTGCACATTGGTGGCAGCTATCTGAATACGAACGTCCATCCCAGTGCCTGACAGGGGGCGTGGCCAGTGAGCTATACTATAGGAGTGCGTGGGATAGTGCCTGGGAGGAGGCGAGATCACTGTGTTGTACTGTAGGAGTGTGAGGGGGCACTGCCTGGGAGGGAGCAGGATCAGTGAGCTGTACTGTAGGAGTGTGAGGGGGCAGTGTCTGGGAGGGGGCGTGATCACTGAGCTGTACTGTAGGAGTGTGAGGGGGCAGTGACTAGGAGGAGGCGTGATCAATGAGCTGTACTGTAGGAGTGTGAGGGGGCAGTGACTGGTAGGAGGCGTGATCACTGAGCTGTGCTGTAGGAGTGTGAGGGGGCAGTGACTGGGAGGAGGTGTGATCACTGAGCTGTACTGTAGGAGTGTGAGGGGGCAGTGACTGGGAGGAGGCGTGATCATTGAGCTGTACTGTAGGAGTGTCAGGGGGCAGTTCCTGGGAGGAGGCGTGATCACTGAGCTGTACTGTAGGAGTACGAGGGGGCAGTGTCTGGGAGGGGGCATTGTCCGTGAACTGTACTGTAGGAGAGTGAGGGGGTTGTGTAGTGGAGGGGGTGTGGCCACTGAGCTGTACTGAGCGAAGTGAGCTGGGTTAATGGATCAATCTGCCTGCAGTGCAGAGTGCTTTAGCATGGGAGGAGGTGGATTGGACCATGTAAATAATGTGAAACTGAAGACAGGAGTTACCCATATTGTTAAAATATTGAAATGGTAATTAAACTTAAAGGTAAAACCAAGAAGTAACATGCTAAGTATTGTGTTCTGGATTCAGCAGGGTAAATTATTTAAATTTTTCCAGAACTCCGACACAGTACTAGCCTGAGATTAAAAATGTATTTTAAAACAAAGGTACTTAACAATTACAATGGCTCCAGCAGCCCCGTCCCCCACCACCCCCACCTATCCACAAAAAACACTCCCCTGCTAAAAAGATTATCATTATTTGTTTTTCAGTTTAGATAGAGCTACAAAAAGACCTACAAATGACATGTGTATTTTTCAGACATTAAAAGCATTCAATAGATGTAATACAACCTATATTATGCTTAGTAACAAAAGCATAAAACAAAAACATATGTATCTGAGGTCCAACTGTTCTGCAAGGATAATGCTGCACAAGGATACAAGGGCAAAAACCTTTGAACAGAGACTTTACATGTTTTAGTTTATATAGAAATTTCACCATAACTTATGTGGAGAGATGAAAATTATTTATGGATATATGTGGAGCAAAGCCTTTTTATATACTCTAACATACATAAGCAGTAAATAGATACAGGTGACTAAGGAATTTGAAGCCTTTTATGTTTTAATCCTGCACTAAAGAAAAACCTATTATTAAGGTCTTAAAGTGTATTATAAAAGAGTCGTGTACAAATTGTCACATTAAATACCTGTGTCAAATTCTCTGATGTGTTTTTTATAGTCTAGCTGATACTATGTACCATATATTAAATATTAAAGGACAACAGCTCTGCTGGAAATTACTGTAAGAATGTATTTTGATAATCTGCATAAAGTTGTAATATCCCACAATTTTCCACTCAACTAAAAGTCCATTGTGTCTGTTTAACAGTTATGCTATGAGAAATCCAGGCAGATATAGTGAAGTTTTATGATGAAGAAATCTTCAGAATAGATGGTTCATAGGTTTACATTATCAAAGCTATTTATTCCAAAACGACATTAGCACATTTTTAAATTAGGAAAAGCCCAGTTAAGTTAGGAAACCAGACATATATATTTAACTTAGATGATTGTGAGTTGTCTGAAATTATTATTATTTTTTCCCTTTGGTGTTTTTACCCTTCAGAAAAAAATAATGCCAATGATGATTTGGAGTAAACAGCTTTGAGAATCTAACCTATAATGTACTGGTATGAGGTGCAATGATGAGAAAATGGCTGCCAAAATTATAACCTAAAAAGTTCCTTTGTTTTGTTTTTTATGGAATGGGGAGTGGGCAGCTGGTATTTAAATGCTCAGCACATTTAGAATCCATTAAAAAAAAAAAACATTTAGTTTCTCTTTTGTTCAATATTGTGTCTAAAAATAATGGATTAAATGACCAAGTATAATTGTATTGTCTTCATTTAAAATACTCACATCTCTTTGTTTTGATTCAGTTCTAGATGCAGGTCATCTGCCTTTTGATTCCTAGAAATAGTGAGCATTATGTAAAGTTATACATGAAACTAATGCACACATGACATTAAGATACTGGGGTTTACACAATGACCTGACCTGTGACAATGTAATACCTGACTGATTGATAAAATAGTGAAGTTTGTGTACCAAGGTTATAAAACTCAAACCTGTCCCAGTACGAGTCTCTTTAAACAATAGCATTTGAATTCCTTAAAATTTAAACCAACTGGATAGATCCCAATGGTTTAACTGACAGATATATTTAAGACAAATGGCCATTTGCGTGACTTCTTGTAAAAGTAACAAGATACTGTTAAAGTTATAAAGGCATGCACATTATCACACTAAATGATGTCTGTCTGTTATTATATACTTCTGTAGTTTATCTTTCTTTACATTCACCATTAACAAAACCATATCTGTTTACATTATATAAAGGTAGCATGAATTCTTACTGTTCGTCTTGCTGTCTTCTGAATAAACTGAAGTAAGGCAATCGGGTGACTGTCTCAGCTGTTTCTGATTCGAGCTCAGGATCTTTGGTGAGCTGCAAGCTGTAAATTCCATCTACAAAAAGTATTAAAGAATGTGAAATTATCAGAAATATAGAAAAAGTGACAACATTTTAATAAACAAATAATGTATTGTGTTCCAACATTACTTTATACCTGATAAGGTGTCCCTTGATCACACCGTGTAACAATTATTATTATTATTTTTTTTTGTTCCTGGGTAGTAAGTGTTATTTCCTAATTGCTTATGCCTCAAAAGTATAGAAAATGGCTATTATTCCCCACAAACTTTGCTTTTGTGACCAGGACAGGTAAATTTCAAAATATCACTATTTCCAATGAGAAAACGGGCGCTTTTGTGTCTTTTCGTTCACATAAAGTCAGAAAAAAAACAACATATGAATCCAAATTAACATGTGTTTATACTAAAGTAATACAAAAATGACTACAAAAGATTTAGAAGTGAGTAGTTTTTCGAGATTTACGATTATACTGTATTTACAGTATAATCGTAAATCTCGAAAAACTACTCACTTCTAAATCTTTTGTAGTCATTTTTGTATTACTTTAGTATAAATACATGTTAATTTGGATTCATATGTTGTTTTTTTCTGACTTTATGTGAACGAAAAGACCTTTTTCTCATTGGAAATAGGTAAATTTCAAAATATCACTGTCCTGGTCACAAAAGCAAAGTTTGTGGGGAATAATAGCCATTTTCTATACTTTTGAGGCATAAGCAATTAGGAAATAACACTTACTACCCAGGAACAAAAATTGTGTTACATAGTGTCATGTTTAAACAATTTTATTTATTTTTATTTTATGTTTACTTTTCCAGGAAGGCACTTTTGATACACATGTTTATTTTACACTGACTACGGTGCTGACTACGGTTCTTTTTTCAAGCACAGGGTATGCTTCTGAAATGACTCCTAGAAACCACATTTCTGAGTGGACTTAAAAATGCCCCCTAGGGGTGCACTATTGAAATTTCAGCATTTTCTGCAACTGTGAGTTAACAAAAGGAAAATCTCGATACAGTTTCAGAGGATACAGAAATTACAGCTGCCACTGCTAGTCTGGAGGTTATTTGTCAAACCAGCTCACTTCAGATATGCAGCAATAGTTAGTAAACATGGTATGATCTACGCAAAAACAGCAATAGAGAATGATAGGGTACACACATAACAGGAACCTCTGGTACTTTTTTTCATTACATCTTTTCATGTGCAAGTTAATAATAAGTTACCTAAAAATAAATCTACGCATTTTACCTTTCTGCATTTAGTTTGTGCTAAGAGGATGTGTTTCTGGAAGACTGGAATTCTGGGAAATAGCAGGATTCAAGACCAGCAACACATTGTAATGTCACTGCAAGACTAACCTTGCGAGGAGACTGCAATGTGCATGCAGAAACATGCCAACATAAAATTAACAATAATCATGATTTTTTTTATTTTTTATTGGGGTAGGCAATGATCATTTTTCTCTTAAGAAACATCTTAAATAGGATTTCAATGTGAAATATTTGAATAAAAAGAATTAGAAACGGAACTCAGCAGCCACATGAACAAAATTTACATTTTCAAAAGGCAGAAGAAGCCACAGCACCTCATTGACCAAACAACTACTGGGCTGGGTTTCATAATATTGTTGATGTTATATATATAGTTTAACAACCTAGAGAGGTGGCGGGAATCTTGAAGGATCTCTGTGATGGAGAGGTGGAGAGGAGAGGGGGAGGGCCAGCATATACAATGACGCGAGGGGGAGAGAGAGACGACAGCCAAACTGATAAGAGTGAGGCGATAGTAAGAGAGCAAGAGAACCACCCACTATTGTTACTGTCAGCCGCTGAGGAAACTGAGAGGAAAAGAAGGAGGGAACGGACAACCTGTCTGGACAAGGGAGCGATGGACAGAGGGAAGGAGCCAGACTGTAGTCCGTGATAAGCCAGAGGAGCTATGGCTGCGGAGTTATGGCTGTGGAGCAGTGTGTGTGTGTGTGTGTGTGTGTGTGTGTCTTGACCCTTTCCCTCCCATACTTCTGCCTACCCTGTGCTCTTTCACCCCTCTATCCTTTATTCTAAATAAATACAGGCTGACCTCACCCGTTCACCACAATCACTGCCTCCGTCTGAGTCCATAAGGCTGGAACCCGAAAACGTTACAATGATCAAAAAGGCTGGGCTTTATTAGGCATTAATTAGCCACAAATCAGTTCTTGCAGTAGCCAATTAATTCAAGTTTCACTATATTTATTTGATTAAATGTTTTATTTAAGCAGTAATTTCCTAGGCCGTTAATGTATCAGCTGGGAGTGTTGAAGACTTTCACCTAGGCATTGCTATTGTGACAATCTCTAGGAGGATGGTTGTCCCTCAGGTGTTAACTTGTGTGAGTGGTTGAGAGGTAGGGGAACTGACTGTGAGTACATGTTAGGAGCAGGAGGCAGGATGTAGGGAGGAAGGGATGTGAGTGGATGGGGGTAGGGGTTGAGCGAGGGCACAAATAGGGGGCTCATTGCACTCACCCCAGTTCTCGGTGCGAACAGTAGAAGTGAAAAGACAAAGAGTGAAAGTGAGGAGAGTGAGAGATAAGTGTAAAGAGAAAAAGTAAAGAACAAAAAGAAAGAAATAGCAAATCACCACTTCATTTTGTGTTTGCTCCCACTACCCTTCCCTTGCTAATATCTATTTTATTGTTCAAATGAATACAGACTCAAGCCTTTAAAACCGTGCCCGATCCATTCATCGTGGAACACAACAACGTTACATTGATGTCAGAGTAGCAGGATAATGGAGCACAGAAAATTAGGGAAGATGCTAACACCAGCCTGGATGTCAACATGGGCTTGAACACCGAGGCGAGGGCAGGGACGACAGTAGCAACATGCATATGTCTCGCACCATAAGCAGAGCCCTAGTTGACACCGGTGCCACCATCACCCTACTAATAACGGGCATGCTACTGCTGTGGGGCGAGAGCAGTGAAGCAACCTGAGCCCCGACCAGTGCCTGTTTGAAGACTGTACCTGCCAGGTTGCCCCAATGCAGGGCCACCAGATGCTGGTGGTGGAGCTTGGGGGCGCCCAGCTGCCACACCCAGTATGGCTCGCGGAGACTGATAAGGAATGCATACTGCGAGCATACCTGCTAGCGGCGATGGGAGCTACCTTGAATCTGGACTGGGGACAGCTGAGTGTAAAGGATGGAATTGCTACGGTACAACTGTGGTCCGAGGAGCCAGGGGACTGACCCCCAACCCCTTAATGTTGCTCCCTGCCTGCCAGACTTCAAGTTACCCTGTGACACCACTCCCAGGCTGCAACACTCTCAGCCAGCGCCACCACCCACAGGCGCCAATGCCTGTCAGCCAATGCCACCATCCTCATGTGCAAATGCTCGCCAGCCAGCACAAACACACTCAGGGGCCAGCACTCACCAGCCAGAAAAGCCACCCTCAGGTGCCAGCGCTCGACAGCCAGCCCAACTCCCTCCGGGCTGCAACGCTCGCCAGCCAGCAGAGCTATCTTTAGGCTACAACGCTCGCCAGCCAACACAACCACCTCACCCGGACTGAAACGGCCGCCCGCCAACATCGCTGGTTCACATACCCCTCACTGAAGTGGCCATGCGCAGCAGGGAGGGGCTCAACCCAGAGCAGAGCCGCCGCCTGGGAGCACTTGTCCAACAGTATGGTAATGTTTTGCAGCCAAGTCCAAGAACTGTTCAAAGACCAGTCTGGTCCAGCACCAAATTGACACAGGAGATGCCCCCACCCCCCCCCCAGTCGGGAGTGAGCTCGCCAGATCCCCTTGGCCAAGAAAGAGCCAGCCAAGGCCATAATCAAGGAGGTGGCTGCCGATGGAGTAATTGAACCATTGGACAGAGCGTGGACCGCCCCGGTAGTCCTCACAGACAAGAAAGATGGTAGCTTGAGGTTCTGTGTGGACTACTGCCAGCTCAACGCGGTGACCATTAAAGACGGCTAACCCCGGCCCCGCATCGACAAGGACACTGGATGAGATTGCGGGGTCCAAGTAGTTCAGCTCACTCGCTTGAACTCAGGAGTGGCTATTGGCAGGTAGAGCACATCCATCTGCCAAGCATAAGGCTTTTTGGGTTTGGCCTCATACTATCAAAGATTCGTGTAGGGCTTTGCTGACATCGCCCAGCCTCTCCAGTGGACCACAGAGAAGAGGAGCCGTTTTGATTAGACTGACTAGTGCAAACATGCCTTCATCCAGCTGAGGGACGTGCTGGCCTTGGCTCCTGTACTGGCCTACCCTGACCCGGCCCTGCCCTTCCTCCTTGACACCAACGCCGGCGATGTAGGACTGGGTGGCATCCTGTCGCAAGTAGGAGCTGAGGAGAAGTGAGTGGTCGCATATTTCAGCAAGGCAGAGCGGAATTAATGCGTCACCCGGAGGGAGCTGCTGGCTGTCGTCCTAGCTATCGGACATTTCTGGCCGTCACTTCAATATCCAGACGGATCATGCCTCATTGCAGTGGCTCCTACAGTTCAAGGAGACAGAGGGGCAGGTGGCCCGGTGGATTGAGTCCCTCCAGGGCTACTACTTTGACTTTGTGCACAGGACAGGATGTCAGCATGGTAACGTGGCCACCTTGTCTAGGCGGCCGTGTGAAGAAGTGTGTCACCATAGCCAATGCACTCTTGGAAGGCATGTGTAGCCGTTCTGGGATCCCAGAGGAATTCCATAGTGACCAGGGAAAGATCTTCGTGTCTTGGCTCTTTGCCGAGTTGTGCCGAAGGTTGGGGATTAAAAAGACCTGCACCACACCCCTTCACCCCCAGAGTGATGGGCTTGTGCAGCAGTTCAATAGGACCCTTGCTGTCCAGTTAGCCATCTGTACCAGCCGGGACCAGTGATGCCTCTGGCTCTGATGGCCTACCACTGGGAAGGTCCCTTGACCAGAGAACCGATGTGGTGTACCGGGTTCAGCTCCAGAACCAGAACCGGCGGGTGGTCATACACCAGGACAGGATGGCCCCGTATTGGTGGACCCATCGGCCCCGGGAGGAACAGGGGAGGTGGCCAACATGGACCAGGTGGGGCCCAGGGAGGACTCTGGACCAAGCTGGGGGGCGGCTGGGACCAGGGGCCTTCAGAGCCAGTGCAAGGCTCAAGACCAGAAGGGCACAGGGGGACTTGTCCTTGGGGGATTCAGGAGGAGCCGATCCTTGTTGGAACTAATAGGGTAGGTGGCCCCTATATCAGACGCATTACATCCCCCTCGGCTTCCTGGCCCCCTCCCCACCACCAGATACTCACAGACTATGACAAGCACTAAAACAGTGACGGGGACGGTTCACTGCTTTGTGGGGGCAATGTGACGATCGGTGTAGAGGGTGGGGGACCCTCAGGGTTTAACATGTGTGAGTTGATGGGTAGGGGAAACGCGGTTGGGGTGAATGACTGTAAGGGCATGTTAGGAGCGGGAGGCGGGTTGTAGGGAGCAAGGAATGCGAGTGATTGGAGGGAGGCAGGGGTTGAGCGAGGGCATGAATAGGAGGCGCACTGCCCTCGACCCTGGTCCTTGGTGCGAATGAAAGGAGTGACAGGTTAGACAGTGAAAGTGAGGAGAGTGAGAGAAGTGTAAAGAACAAAAAGAAAGAAATAGTGAATCACCACTTTATTTTGTGTTTGCTCCCAGTATCCTTCCCTTGCTTATATTTATTTTATTGTTCAAATAAATACGGGTACAAGCCTTTAAAACACCTGCCTTGTCCAACTCCATTCATCCTGGAACCCAGCAATGTTACAATATTATAAATCGTCTATGGTTTTTACAGGAATATTAAGATTTATATCCTTTTATTTATTTTTTTCTAAACAGTATATCCTGTGGTGCTCATCCCATGCTGCTCGAGCGGTTCTTCAATGGTATACCGCCTGTGAACAGCGAAGGGAATTATTTTTTCTTAAACAAACCAAACATTAAAAAATCAAAATATAGTTTGGTTTTTAATTTACTTAGACAGGGAAAACATTTAAGACCGTTGTATTTTGTCTGCTTTTTTAAAACAAAAGTTACAGTTTTAAATAGGTAAATATAATAAATTGATTCTACAACTAAAAATATTATTAAACAAATTAATTTATTCTTAAAAGAAAGGAAATAAATAAATTAAATATTTTTGTTATTTTGTAAAGTTCATTGTTTATTTATAAATTTTCAAACATAGCTGGTATGTTCATTGCTGAGATTTCTGAGGGTGGAGCAAAGCGTTGGGCTTCGGTCTCTGAATGTGCTTTCGCAGGTTTTTTGTTGGAAGGTTTGCTGCTGATTTTCAACTGTTGATGGCTGGTAGACATCAATAATTGTAGGAGTTAAGACACTGGGAAGATGTGAAGACTATTCTCGTTTGCTGGACAGAGATGAAGCCAGTAGTTGTTTTTTTTGTTTTTATAGAGGACTGTGAACAGGATGACACTAGTGGTGACGACAGATCCGGAAGAACACAGAAACCAAAACACGCTTTTGCTGGTGGGTGAAAACTGAGCCGTGGCGCTCAGTACAATTATTAAATGATTAACAGAAACCAAACACACACAAAACAAAGGGCACATTGGCCAAACGAATAAACAAATAATAAACAAAACCGCAGTGAACGAAACAAACAAGTATCACGCCTGGTTTTAGCCAGCACATATAGCAGTTGTTTTTAGTTTAGATTTAAATCCCCTCGCACAGACTTACGTCTCTCCTCACGCTTACACTCCACCTCCCGAACACACAACCCTGAGTGAGTAAAAACATGCTGCTTTTATGCAGCTGTACCGAGACTAGATTGCTGATCAATCATTCAATTGGAGTCTCAGTACAATAAAGTGCAATTCCCCGTGCTCACATATTACATTTTACCTGCAAGTGAAGTGTTGTGCAATCCTCGTGCCTAAAAACAAATTACACTTTATAACACTCACGCTCATAACTCATATTTATATCCTGTGTATTTTATACATAAACACCAACACTAACACACTACATACAACATAAAACACTAATTAAAACAAAGGGGCGGGACACTCCGCCACAAGGACTCATTTTTGTGATCTGTTACAGCCATTATTTCATGGGTTTGTTGCAGTTCTGACAGTTGACAGTTATACTAGATGTCCTTTTTGTCGAATTGATACATTACTGTACTTTATCTGTGATGGTTGTGTGGACATTCTGAATCCATTAATACCCTCTACATCAACCAATCAGAAGACAGCATTCCCATTCTATTCATCTGGTTTATAATCTATAGTAATTCCAGTTGCAGATATTACATTATCTTTAATCAACTGTCTGTCTTCCCTTTCTGCAAAAACTCTAAGCATAACAAAGCTTTGAAAACACAGCAAGATTTGATTTATGTAACTCGTGGTAAATATTTCATATATGAGAAAAATAAGTATACAATGTCGTTATAATGAGATTGTCTTTCTTGATATCCAAATCCAAATTTACTAAATCAATCTTTCTTTTATTAATTCAGCTCATCTCAATTTCAAAGAAAGTCTTTTTTTAAACGACATAAGGTTCTGATTGAGGCTCATCCAAACAAAGTTAGATTTATGCTCTATGCTATATCGAGACATGCTTGATGTGTTCTTATATTTGCATTTCCCTTGCTAAGTGACTTTCTGAAAGTGGCAGGGCATCGCTGTGAACATATACCGGTGAGCATTTTCATAACAAGTTTCAATCAGATTATTTTTGGTCATGTCACATCAATAGTCAATTAACACCAAAATAACATACTATGGGGTCTATTTAATATAGCACATAAACAGTGTAAATATGTAGGTCTGTCACACTTAGAATTAGAGGTGATGAAACTTGGTATAAACAATATTTATCAGGGTTGGCTAATTTAAATCAAGTCAATTTAAATAACTTGATTAAAAAATAAAAATTCTTTTTTTTTTTTATTTACTACCTATTTTATATAGTTTCTCGAGGAAAATACATGAAAAGATTGTTTTAAAAAAACATTTTAACACAAACATCTTAAACTCTTGCTGTCTAGAATCTAAAACTCATAGGGTTGTATTCTAATCACAGCGCAAATGCGAGTGCATTTGGAACTTTAAGTCCTAAATAACAACTGTGTGTGTTTAGATTGACACAGAAAGATAATATCAAAGAAAGACACGTCAAAGAAAAGAATAACAGGGATGAGTGGGGGGTATTTTTCTCTGGCGTACTCCATCACTAAATTCTTGTAGTTCACATATTGTAATTCACATTTAGAGGATGCCACAATGATAGATACGTTGCTTTATTTATGTATTCATTTAAGATTGAGTAATTTTGTTTGGTATGTAACTATTCACAAACCACCATTTCCAACATCCTTAAATTTACAGATTAGAGGTACTGTAGAGCTACAACTACAGTAGGCTACTACTACTACTACAAAAAAAAAAAAAAAAAAAAAAAAAAAAAAATTTTAAAATCCATAATTTAAAAACTAAATTAAAAAAGTAAACAAAAATCGATTTAATTAAAAAATAATTTGATTTAAATAAAATCTGATTTTTTATTTTAAAAAAGACAACGAAAAGAAGAAAAAAAATCACCCAAAAATCTGTGTGTGCATTTGTCCGTCTCTCACACTTACATGGTTGCATATTTAGAAAAGGCTTAATTAAATTTTGATGACTCTTGGGTTCAACATTATTTATTATACGTTATTGGGAGTATAAGATCTTGGGGACATATTAAGTTGTCTCTATCTGTACTACTGTCCATCTGTATATCACATAAAATAATTTATTCCACATTTGAGGTGCTAGTCTTATGTTTTAGTATAATACTAACACCTCATCTCATTTTTTGAGGTGCTAGTCTTATACTTTAGTATACTACTAACATCTCATTTTTTGTCATACTGAAAGCTCTAACTTTAAATTTACAGCCTAGATGGAGGGTGTATGTTACTTGCCCATTACTGAAATTATTCAGTATTTGAGATATCTTGGACTTCCACAGCAGCAATATTTCATAAGAACGACATGCAGATTCGATATTAAGCGACCTATAGATGTATACTGCAGTCTTACCAAAGAGTTCATCCCGAATGAGCGCCACAACTCTTGAGAACACACCTAGCTGTGGCACAAGGTCCTCCAACACCTGAAACAGCAATCTCATTCGAGCTTCAGTAGGCTTCTGAAAGGATAATTCCTTCTTATCATCTAATAACTGCACCAGGTACTGATTAGCTGTATGAGAAAATAAATAAAATATTGTAAATCAAAAGATACAAAGTACAGGAATGTATTCTTTTAAAAATGTACTCTTTTCCCAGTGATACTGTATAAGAATTCAATGGGCTAGATTCTCAAAGCTATTTACTATAAATTGTCTGTAGTGCAAAACCCCAAAAAACATGCATTATAATTCTAAAATGAGTACGGAAATAAATAACTTAAGGCTATTACAAGCTCCTCAAAGTGGTTGTAGCTAACAAAATAATGACATGAATTTTCCATGCCTTCCTGTTTTTAGCAAACATGTATTTTTATATCAAAACACGGTATCTGGTACTACACTACAGTAGGTTAAAGAAATATATTCTTGCTCAAGACATGGTTTCTGATAGTCTTTACATCCATGGTCATTTTACATGGAAGGTTCAATTGTTCCAATCCCTCATATTGTGACCAATCTGCTGCTTCCCCAATTAACTATGCTTTCAGACAGTAACATGCTTTGACCACCTAGACTTCAACATGCTTTACTGCCTTCTGGAAGAACAGGTCTGAGTTATTAAACAAAACAAAACAAAAAAACACTGCCTCTTTGTAGTCATATGGGCTCCTGTTTTGATACTGCTGGGTAATTGAAACCGTGTCAGATGTCTGAAATGCCCTTACAATACAAACTAATAGAATGTTTTTCAGTGATTTACACTCTGTGTGCTTAGAAATATTTTATTCAGAAAAAAAAAAAAAAAAAACGGTCATCAGCCCTAATCTTGGACTACCTTCTAATCAGGTTCTGAGTAACATTAAGTTAATGTCTAGCATATTTGCATGGTAATTTATCAGTTTTCCCTTGTGCTTTTCCAATAGTCATACTATGTCTTTACTATGGTTTTTAATATTCTTTAGCATACCTCTCTAGGCTTTACAATGTTTACCAGTATGCTTAACCACGCTTGCACTATACTTTATTGCGCTATGCTTTTACTATGGTAAAATGTTATAGGGTAGCCATGCATAAATGCATAAAATTGACCTGGCAAATCAAAGATGTGCAATTTATTTATTTATTTTTATTTCATAAAAATGCTACACATTACATATTTAAAAGATTTGAAAAGGACTTTTTTGCTTACCTGGTGAATTGGCTTCTAATATTAGTGATGAATCAAGTGGAATCCTTTTTCTAATCTTTGAGGTCATGTTTAAAACAGTAAAGTTCCCTTGATAAAAATAAAATGAAAACATTTATCATATGTTCAGTTGTGTAACAAGTCAACATCAAGATAGGACGTTATACTGTGCTTAGTCTTAAAAATACATGTTATACTGTATATATTCAGAAATAACATTTTACTGTAATTTGCAATTTTCTGCATTTTTGTGAACAACCTGAGTAATATTTAATTAACACTAAACAATTATAATGGACTTCACTGTCGGAACATTAACCTTCCGAATTGCTGATCTTTAAATGTCTTTTCACAAAACTGCAAGTTGCACAATGAAGAAAAACTGTGTGATAAATATGGGGTGATTGGACAGGCACTATCTATCAAGGTCTTCAAGCCTCTTTGTGAAGGGTACGTACACAACTAACAAAATGAACAGCACTCCTCAAATTGACCCTCAAGTTTCCTGATAATTCTGTCCTGTTCAGTTTTGCTTAACTTTTTGGGGGGGAATGAAAAATCTACTGGCAGCAGCCTTTTTGAGATTTCTTATTATGAGTACAAATACTCTAACGTCAAGAAACGCCCAAGACTGCTGCCAGCAGTTTAACATCAGGACTGAAAAAAAGAGATGTTTATATTCTATTGTCCTTTTAAGAAAAGGGAAATGGCAAGTTGTATTAAAAATTTTGTGCAGGTACGGATAGCAGCGAAATCAGCCAACTGGTAGTAACATCTGCCTTTTTCTTATGTTTTAGAATTCATACCTGTGGCAAATGCATAATACATATAATACTTTCCAACTACTGTACTTTGTTTTTTTCATATAGGTCAGTGGACAATTAAAGTGACTTGTTTGCAATTTAATTACAGTACATATCTGCTGTAAAGATGAAATGCGCTTCAAAGGAGCTGTAGTAGTTCCCTAACAATGCAATTTTACGTGATAGCTGACACAACTCTACACAATGCAACTGTGAAAAGTGATGCAATAATTGCACAGATGTTATTTAACAATCAAAACCATTATAAAAACGCAGATAAATATAAACTAAAGTTGCTTATAATACACACACACACCAAAAAAAAAAAAAATACATAAAAAAAAAAAAAGTTTTGCGTTACTATTAAAGCCATTACAATATTGGCTGTGTTATAGTACTGTAAAACATTTTGTTATTTATATCTCCTCATTTAAAAGGCGTCCTGTAAATTTAGCACCCACTTGTTCAACTAGCACTCACTTTGCAATCCCAATAGATTTAAAAAAAATAAAAAAATCACTGTAACACTGCTAAATATCACCCACCTTTTCAGACAGTTTGTAAAGCAGCAAAATGAATGCAAAGCTGTAAGTGTTGCAGTTCCTGAAACAATCTGGTTGCTTTGGAAACGAGGAGGAGCTGAACCTTCAACTCTGACTGCAGGACGGGACGACAATCATCATGGAGAACTAAGAAGGGAAATCAGGAACTGGTGAAGATCATGCTGTTCTTTTTTTTTCTTCTCTCTTCCCTGAAATGATTTATAATCAAAACATATTCTACAGTAACGGCATGACTGCGTAGAAATGCATTCAGATTTTATGATATTTCGGAAATCGTGAAAATTAGGCAGCTACATCGGTAACAGGGTTATATTATTTGCCCATTGCCAACACAGTGTTGTTGTAATAATAATGTTTCTGTCATTTGAACGATGTTAGTGATGTTGTTTGAGCTGGGCCAGAGGTTTAGTATGTACATTGCAATGGCATAAGTAATAACTGCGGAAAACATTTTGGGAAGTCAGCTATTTTGTATAAGATATAGCCTATGTATGACCATTTAAGATAGCAATACGCGTCATATCCATTAACATTAGGAAATCTAGCTCTGCGATATTTTACTAAACTGTCGTTATAAATAAAAAGTGATCGGTGTTACTGAATGCCAAGAATGGTCAAGTGCATTTAATCTAATAAGCGTGCTGTGAAAGGAATAGGAACAACACTTAGTTATGTGCATGTTTGCAAATCCAATTGTTTCGATGCCTTTATATTAACATTTTGAGAGAAAGAAAAACAAAAACAAGCTGAAAATGTCGCTCTCAGAACAGTCTCAAAAGTGGTTCCCAACCCACGTCCAGGTCACCGTTCTGCAAGCCAGAGACCTCCAGCCGAAAGGCAAGCACGGCACCAATGACACTTACACCATCATTCAGTTAGGCAAAGAAAAGTACTCTACCTCCGTAGCCGAGAAGACCCTGAGTCCGGTGTGGAAAGAGGAAGCTGCCTTTGAACTTCCCGGTCTACTTCTGGAGGGCAATCCAGAAACATACACTCTCAACCTGATCGTGATGCACAGGTCATTGGTGGGACTGGACAAGTTCCTGGGGCAAGTGTCTATCAGCCTCAATGAAATCTTTGACAACAAGGAAAGAAGAAAAATCGAGTAAGTGTTTGGTTTTGTCTGTTTAAAAAAAAAAAAAAAAAAAAAAAAAAAAAATCCGTTTTAATGATGTGAATAGAGTTTAGCGTTAAAACAAATGTTTTTTTTTTTTTTTTTTTTTTAACCCTTTAGCTATTGACAAAAAATATGCATGTCAAATATAGGAGAGGTCAGCTATAGTGTTTATACAGTAGGATTTGTACAGTGTAAGTTCGATATTCAATATTTATTCAAAGTATTTTCCATATACACATGAATGTGCAACAGATGTAGTCTGGAGCTGGCACACATTAACTTTGTTGTGCAGCATAAAAAAAGTAATGCCACTCAATCTGGCTTTTGTGATTGGTTAGAAACATTCCCAGTACTGTATATTAAAGTTTGAACTTAACCTAAAGTGTAAACATATAAGAAATTAAACAGTATATAGAATCTAATATAATAAAATAGGTCAATGAACAGGGGCAAAGAAAACTCAGTTCAACTGACCAGTTTATATGTTCCTGAAATAAACAATAATGCACATCCTACTGTAAATGACTCAGTTGGAATAGTGTGGCAATCTAAAACAGCATGGCCTGAATCAGAGGATCCAACCAGATTTATTGTCACATTTCCATCTGCACCATGAAGCTGGTCTCCTCTCGTACCAATATCAAACTGAAGCTGCTGCCGCTTCCATCAGCAATCTCCAAGGCAGTCTTCTACTGGACATTACACAGAAGTGAAAGTATTGCTGTCATGTTCAGCCTACTTGCTTTTTTTTGCTGTGCAGTCTGAGATTTAAAACTTGCCTCTCGCATCCTTCGCATTAGAAGCTCATTACAACAGGTAACTTCCATTATCAGTGTTAGCTGGAGAGATGAAGTTCATCCAGTTTGCAATTCTAACTGGGGCTGACAAACTGATTTGAACGTAATAGACATAAAACTATAAGAAAATGAAATGTCAAGTACTGTATCAGGTACAACTTATACAAAACTAAATAGATAAAAAATTAGCTTGTGCCTTCATCGGTGTTACAGCCATTTTTCTTTTTGATAAAAGGAATTGGCCATAACTTTTGCCTACTTGACTGTGGTCAGTTTGGTACACTGTGATACCATAATTCTGAATCTGTGACAGTTAAAATCTAGAGAAAAGATTATACAGTGTTTTATTCTTAATTTGTGTGCCTTGAGATGATTTGCATGGAAGGCAACAAGTCAAATCAGTAGCCAGTTAGTAAGAGAAAACTGGAGCAAATGCAGAAGCAGGAAAGCAACTACCAATACAAGACAGGCTTCAGAGAAATGAGCAGGAAGAGGAGCAGGCTGACTGGGGCTTGGGTGGCTATTTGTGTTACTGATTTGAATCTTGAAAGGTATACCACCCACCAATGAGGATTTGTTGACTTGACTTTGAACTCCTATCCAATATAGCAGTGAATTTCTTTTAAATTGTATTAAATGATGACTTTCACATAAAGCTGTACTCTGAGGATATGAACTGATAAAAGGTGATTGACTGGCGGTTGTTCTACAGATTCATAATGTTTTACTCTAGTGTTATTTGGGGATGGTTTCTAAGTATTTAACAGACTACAGCGTGTGTAACTTTGATACAGCTCTAAAGGGAGTTCACACTTTACCTAGGGAAACCAGCATTTCTTGAATTGCCTTTTAGTAACTAGGGAGTAGTGTTTTAACTGCCCAATTGTTCCTGACTGATTGTATAGGTCCTGTGTAATTATCAATCAATGCATGTATTGTTTGAGATACATGAGTTGCCTCTGTGATGACTGTCAGAGATGTTTTTTATTTTTATTTATTTTTCATTTAAGGTGCTGCTTTAAGTTACAGTAGCAAACCAACAATTAAAACATACGTAATAAATACTTGTAAAACTTACTGGTAGCCCTTTATCCGGGTATGGGGAAAGAAAAAATAAAAACACAGGTCTGCCATAGCCTTCCAGGTACTGTAGCTTTTCCCACGTCTCAGTATGTCCCGGTAAATCCCTCAAGTTTTTGTGTATAGCAAGAATGAAAGTATTTGAGGAGTCCTGTGTTAATGCCGTGTGCAACACAGTTTTAAAAGAGCATTAAGATCTGAAAGAGCCGATTGAGGAAGAACTTCAAAGATATCTTCTGTCACAAGACCTCAGGAGTAATTGACAGCCTTTTTAAAAACTCAGACATTTCCACTTTTATAATATTGTTCAGCGCTGCAAAAAAAGGTAGCCACAGGTTTCATACACTGGGCTTGAAATACTGTACATACCGGTACATACTGGACTATCAAAAGTATTTCAAAGCTGTCTAATAAGAGACATTTATTAGTAGAAATTTTTGTGTTTTATCTGTTTTAGTTACCTGACAAGGTTTTATCTTCAGAGTTGCTAAAGAAGTTTCAGTAGTGTTTATAAATAAAGTTTCTGCAACAAAAATACAATTTCAATACTATGACCCATGTTATATGCAGTGCTACACCACCAGCGAGGGCTGTACTTGCTTTAAAACATCTGTAAGACCCTAAACGCTTTGTGTCTATGGGTCATAATCTACACTTCTAAAACCGTCTGTGAATTACTGGAGCATGCGCCATAGGCGGCGGGAGAAAATATTATTTGGGGGGCTGATTAAAACTTAATAGCTTAGACACTGGCTGCAACTGTGCTATTTTTTTGTTAATACAAATTATATGCGTCTACTTAAACGTGTTGCATTTATTGCAATAGTCATAATACTATACTGGGTTTATAGTAAAAATAAGATAATGTGCTTGTTAATCATAAAAAGTCAATTTTGTATTAAATCGATTGTTGCTCGTATTGTATTCATGGCAACACAGTAAACAGCAACTGGTCTGGCACTACACACACATGACATAAGCCACACACAAGTCTAAGCCTCTTCCTTTTTAACGGGAAATCCCCTCTTAATCAAAAACCTAAGTTAGCCTATAAGAGGACAGGGACACCAATTAAGCACCAAATCTTTCAGGGCGATTCGTGCATATACAGGCAAGCACACAATGATACTTTTACAATAATAACACCCGTACAACCACAACAAACACAAACAACGTTAGCTACCCTCCCAAATTCCCAACCTGAGAACAATTATATCATGGTTCAATGTTGAATTATTAAAGCACCAAATTAAACAAACTAATAACAAAAATAACAGGAATAACTGGACTCATTGTTCACTTGTTATTTAACCACTCATTAGCCGCTAATCAACGTGTCAATAATATCAAACTAAACAACCACCTCGCAACAATGAATAAGAAAAAACATACTCTTAGCTTGATAGCAGAAGTTTCCTGTTTGATTTGTTCGAGTACAGCCTTACAATCTCTAGAGGATCGATTTTTCTTGTAATGTCCAACTCAATGTTCAGAATGGACAATGGAGAAAAACGTTCTTGGTTCATTGTTGTTCTTAAGTAGGTTTTCAATGTCAGCGTGAGCAATCTGCATTTCTGTTCTCACTCTTACAATCTTCCCATATATTTCCAGCATCTTATCAACTGCTTGAGGTTTACAGGCTAGAATACCATCTACACTTCTGGCTAGTGCTAGCGATTCCTCAAAAAACCTCCTTTTAATTTCTCCTTAGAGCACTTACAACTGGTAAAAACTGTACCACTTTTGTCTGTTATATCGTGGTTCAGAGGGAAGCTGCTCTCTCTGCAACTTAAATCCACAACATAGTCATCCAGTTTTAAGGTCTTCCTTGGTCGCTTTGGTTCGGCTGCTGTTCCATGCTTTTCATTTTTCATTTTTTCCAAAGTTGTGGCAGTGCCTGTTACCACTTTTGCTGCTGAGAAGAGCGAGGCCTTTTCAAACTGCAGCATCTTGTGAGCAACGTGAAACAATGACAGCAGATTATCAAAGAGACAGATAATGAACTCAGTTTTTTGCACTTGGAGCAACAATCCATTTGCCTCAACAAAATTCTGGTTACTTCCATGCTGAGAGAGCTCCGTAAGGCATTGGCTAATACTCTTCAAATTAAACTTGCATGCTTTTGACATTTCTCCACCTGCACACCCAACATGTATCACTCAAACTGGTCAATTCAACATATTTTACACCAATTGTATGCTATACATTGTAGAAAAGTGCATGGTTCCCGGGCATGGAAAGAAAAAACAGTACAGTGACTCCAAGATGCAAAAAAATCCTGACACGGTTCTGTTTACCGTACAAGCATCCACAAGAACAAGACTCAGTTTGTGTGCCACACAGTGGCTGTAGATGGCTGTTGGGTGGTCATTCCTAATTTTCTGCTGGACTCCGTTTGTGTTTCCGGACATAACGCTTGCTTAGCCATCAAATGCTTAGCCCACTATAGGAATAGTGCTTAGTCTAACTGTCTGTATACCGTCTTTGAGACAACTGTAGATCCCCTCTGCATTTCTGGATTGTGAGCAGTCCTTAAACATGAGAAATCGCTGGTAAACATTCAAATCAGTGCTCACATAGGAGGCTGTGTGGTCCGGTGGTTAAAGACACAGGCTTGTAACCAGGAGGTCCCCGGTTCAAATCCCAGCTCAGGCACTGACTCATTGTGTGACCCCAAGCAAGTTACTTAACCTCCTTGAGACGTAAGTGACTCTGTAGCTGATGCATAGTTCACACACCCTAGTGTCGTATCTTGTAAAGCGCTTTGTGATGGTGGTCCACTATGAATGGCACTATATAAAAATAAAGAATTATTATTATTATTATTATTATTATTATTATTATAGCGAACACAGATCAAAAGTTGCTCTTCCTTGAAACATCGCTCTTTGTCAGGTATCAGGCAATAAAATCCCACATTCCGCACATCTTCAGCTATTTGTTTCCTCACCAGGCCAGTCGCAATGTACAGAATCTCGTTTTGAATTTCATGGCTTGTCATGTTGAACGTGCCATGCAGTTTCCTTTGAAATTGCTCGTCACATTTTGCAAAAAGAGCGCATAACTCAAAGTTCCCTGTTTTCTGACGTTTTCTTTTCATCATGCCCTCTGAAGGCCAGTCTTTGGCGAGACAGATAAAGTAGCAAATCGATCATTTTTCAAGCGTATTCTCTGTTTTCCTCAACTGTCATCTTAAGAGAGTTTGACAGGTGATACACAACTGAGCCCGATTTACTTGCGGCCTGGTCATAACCCCTTCTCCGTGAAAGTGTTATCCTTGTATTCAAAGCAGTAAACAATTTTACAGGGATAGCAGAAGCATCAGCATCAGCAGGTACACTGTACTGTACACAATAAAAGGGTATTGTCCGCACTGACACACTGTATTTTCTGAGCCAGCGCTTTGTGAAATCCGCTTTGGCTGAATTTCCTCAATGTCTGCATTTATGGTGGAACTTGACTGTTTTCGTTTAAAAAAAATTCCTTATGTCCGCTGACATTTTCACCACTTTGCGCGCTCGCAACACTGTACTGTGCACAGGACATAAACCAAGCTCAAACTAATTATCTAACGATCATCAAAACTTTAGAATCTGTTCAATCGAGGTAAAACCTAATAAGAAACTAAGACAAGTAGAGAAGCCTTTTAAGTTGAGCGATTTTATTGATATTTTTTAAGTTATTCCTGGGTGTCTGCTTAGTTGATCAAAATTGGTATAATCTAACTACACTGTACAACTAGAGATACTTATCCAATTATGATGAAACTTGGTTTGGACATTCTCAGAATATATGAAAGCCTACATGTGTCAAACCCGCTTAACATCTTGTCAATGTCATCCTTCACTTATTATTAACATATTGAAAAGTCCTAGCCAGAATATAATAGGAGTTAATAGGGACAGGCTACTGATAATATCAAGTTAGTTATTGTCACACACACTGTGTTTATCCCTTCAATTCCATACTGTACAACAGATACCCACCCCATATAGCTAAGATTAGGATTATATTAAGTTGCTGTACATTATTGGAATGTCTGACATGCTGTATGAAGTATGTTAGCACAATGCAGCATACATGAAAAAGAGGCTGTATTAATGAACAATATTGTAATTAATAAAATGCCTAGATATTAAGTGCTACAGCAAAGCAGACATTTGTTATCCGCACTGTTTTAATTGTATTTTACTGGCATACCTGTTCCGTGTTTTAAAAACGAAACATTTACGGATAACATACATACTGCAGTACTGAACAGAGCATGGACTTGTGTTGGAATTAGTATAACAGGCTTGTAAAAAGGCCATACAACTTTATTTGTGTGTTTTCATTTGCACTCAATCTTGCACAAAAAGCTTTTTTTTATTTTTTATTTTTTTTAGTTATTAGTAATTACAGTGCACACTAAAGCCAAGGCTTGAGCAAATCAAATGGCTGTTTGTTATTCAAATATTTACCATTAGAGGGTGGGGGATTAAGAGTGCTGTTGACAATTCAAGGGCCTCTTTAATTTCCATGTATGTTTCTTATGTAGGCCACACAACTGGAATTTCATTGTTCTGGCAATTGGATTTTTATCGTCCATGCAGTCTTCATTCATTCACAACACAAAATGATGAGCTGGCCAATGGCCAAGTGATATATTATTGGTTTGTTTTTGGGTATAAATGTGTTTTAACAGTAGATAACTTAAAGTGATTTGGCACTTTTTCTGAGTAAACCAATTCAGTTTATTTTGGATGTATTATGTGGAAATATGTCATCATGTAGCCTCATTTAAAAAAAAATATGGTGTGTGTTTCTTTTCAGAATTGTTGTCTGCAATAGAGGACCAATTGCTCTTTTTTTTTTTTTTTTTTTTTTTTAAATGTGACCTATACAATTATTTTTAAAAGGGGATTAATTCTCACTTACTGACTGCAGGCACACAAATCGGAGCCATTTGTTTTACTTGTGCTTGCTAAATTGTTCTCAGAGCCCTTGTGGCTTAATGTAAAGTAGTTTTGACTGATTCGAACAGAATAACCATAGTCACACTGTCATAATGCTTAGGGCCCCTATAAAATACTTAAAAAAAAAAAAAATGGAAAGCACCACTATGGAAGTGATAAGGTAACACGAAATTCAAAAGGACAGAAACAAAAGAAAATGTTAGCAACACTGTGCAACTAGACTGTGCGTGGCCAGGTGATGTGTTTATTATGAACAAAGTCACTGATGTAATCGGAGTGTGACCCAGTGTCAAGGAAGACCAAGTCAGTTCATATTTAAAGTACTAGCCATCATTTAGTTAACATATTTTGGCATTGTGCCCCATCCCTGTGTGTATTTTATGTTTATCTGCTGAGTCTAGTGTGTTGTTGTTGGTGTATGTGTAAGTGCGCAGGATATAATGTGGGATTATGTAGCACAAGTGTTTTAAATTATATAGTTGTATTTAGGCACAGGGATTGCACAATCATTTCACTTGCAGATAAAATGTGTATTAGTATGTAAGCACGGGGAGTGCACAAATTAGTTCACGTGCAGGGATTGAAGTGAATAGTTAATTAGTAATGGAATCCTGGCACAACTGTATATTTAGGTGCACGTTTCACTCACTTGGGGTTATGTGTTCAAAAGAGGAGAACGGTAGAGAGACGGAGGAGAGTATTTCTAAAAGAAATAACAATTGCTATTCGTGTTGGAAGCTCCAGCATGGTACTTGTTTCATTTCGATCTGTTTGTTTTGGCCACCACGCCTTTTGTTTTGTTCAGTGTTTTGTTAAACCTTTTTATTTTACAATAAACCAGTGCATCAGCGTGATTTCATCACTCACCAGCCCTGTCTGTGTTCTTCCAAGTCTGACGTCACTACTCAAGCCATCCTGTGACACATACATTGCTTTCTTGGTACTATATTAATTTGATGAAAAGCTATTTTATATTGGTACAAACTAGTGCTGAGATGAACACAGGATTTTCATATTCGGATATTCACTCATAATTTAAATGTCTGTTCGGATATTTGTTCATTTTCAAAAAGTAATAATATAATTATAATTATATTGCGCAGAACGCCGGCAGAGACAGCATAGCAGGGGGACATCGCCCTTGTCTGTATACCTTTATTTGACATCAAAAGGTTACAATTTGTAACACATTAAAATAATAAAATATCACAGGAGTAAAGAATACCTTGTGTAGGCCTTACTTTTACCCCAGTGAATTAACTACAACACAAAGGATGCCAAGTAGCAGTTCAAGTTGAACGTTGTTTAGTCCCAAAATAAATAGTACATAAAGTTGACACACATTTTATTTATTTATTTACTTTTTTTTTTCATTCCTTGCCTTTGCCGTTTCTTCACAGTAAACAGTGGCCATCGACACGTTTTCATAAAGTAATAACATTAGGTTTGCTTGTGCCTTTTTGTAGCTGAAGAAGCAAACGAAAACTGAAATTTAACTTTAAAACCTTCAAATAAAACAAACGTGGAAATAGTGTTGTAAAATGAACGGGGAAAAAACTCACCGTTTTGATTCTGTTTATTACATTCGACATAACAAAGTCGCAACAAAAAAGATCAATCTATATAAAAATCAGTACACAGCATTTACAAGAAGTTAGGTACTGTTTAACTGTTTAAGTTCTAATTAGAGCGCATCAGGTAGTGCGGTTTGTCAGAAGTGTGGACGCTGTAATACCGAACTACATTCTTTGTGTATCCTCCAATAACCCCAAATGCTTTGTGGTATGTTTGGCGAAACTCTGGCACCTGAAAGACTTGCAATTAGCGTGCACTCTGCAATGGGTATTCATTGTGTGCTTAAAAAAACTGTCAGGACATCTCTGTTAAACTAGTGGGGAAAATAACAAATACACAATGTTAAATTAGCCCACAGCAAAAATGAAATGCGAATTAAAAGTAGGATTCAGGATGAACAATTCGTGTAATTTGTCAGCTGTTTGAGGCAAGGTATGAAGGTAAAGATATAAGGCGCAGGCAAGATATGAAGGTAAAAACGAAGATTGTTTTGTAATTAACAGCTTTTTTTCTGAGTTTAATTATGAAAACAGACTCAGCTCAATTTGCTTAAAGGGACGTCAGCTGATTAAAAATAAAACCCGAAAACTTCAAACCCTACTTGTGTGTGTTCGCAATTACTTTTTCCCAAATATGTGTTTTATTTCATTTTAGCAATGTGCACCTCTATTAATATCAAGTATAACACATTATTTTAAAATAAAATACTGTGCATATGTGGGATCGAGTCATAGAAGCAAGGTATATTTCAAGGTTTTAAAACAACATTTCCCACAATTCTGTTCAACATCCTGTCCCTGCCTATTGGCTGAGCGCGGCAGAGCAAGCAGGGGCGGTACATTCAAATTTCAAACTGCACAGAGAGACACGGAGCACTTAGCTTAAATGTGTTTAAGCTACTGACTGTCTCGGTTGAACCGAATACTGTTTTGTTTTTAGCTGTATTTTTATTTACATTGGCCGACACGCGCTGGATGCAAGTACAGTGCTGACATGTAATTTCCTAAAATTATATTAAGCGAGGTTTCAGGTAAATATATAAAGAGAAAAGGCAGTGTATATTTTAGCACTAGTAGCCTACAACAAATGTACAGAATTAAAATGAATGGACTATAGAACAGTCGTTTTTTTTTTTTTTTTGTAACAATTTAATTAGTTTAAAAGTGCAAGGTTTTGAGTAAAGAAAAAAGGCAGTGTATATTTTAGCACAAGACCATGTACAGAATTAAAACGAATGGACTAAATAATAGTAATTGTTTTGTAACATTTTAATTGGTATTAAAGCAAACTAAATTATCCATAAACTAATGTTCACAGAAATAAATATAAAAAGAGAATTTGAATGAATGTGAAAACGTTACCGACCTAACAGCTTTCCCCACAGTTGGCACAGTACATGGGCAGAATTACCTCATTGACATCTGACACAGGAAATAAGTTTACCACCAACTTTAAAAGTGAACGGACTCAAGTATATCACAGTACAGTATGTCATCACGGCCTCTGAAATCTTGGTAGTACAGTGTGTGTGTGTGTGTTATTTATATATATATATATATATATATATATATATATATATATATATATATATATATATATAATATATATATATATAATTATATATCCCCAAGACTTTTTATATCGCAGATGTTGAAAAATTTCTCTCATGGACTGTTAAAAGAGTTAACCTGTAATTGTCATTGTACTCATGAAACTTTTTATTTGGAAACTTTGCTCTGTTTCAAGTCTCTTATGAAAATCACGTGCTATCCGAACTACCATATTGTCAAACAGATAACAATCAAAGATGTGGTACGGAACTGAAAAGTGAGAGCATTTTTTTTTTTTTTTTTTTTATAATTGCACTTCCTGCTACTTACTCTTTAAAGGAAATATGTTTTGAAAAATAAGTAAATGTCAATGATGTGGGAGTTGGGTGCGCCTACTTATATACGTTGAAACCAGTAAATCTTACTTAATGATTGTGACTCTTACTGCACAGGCCAGGATCTTGGCGGGTGTGTTTGTGTTTCCCACTTTAAATACAAGTGACGGAACTGGTTTGACCACAATCTAATAAAAATTGTTGACGATCCATGTCTATCATGTAATTTATTTCCTGTGCATTTGTACTGTCTTGAAAAAATTATCAGCCCTGTTTTCATGCAAGTGCAAATGCAGAGAGGAATAAAACAATTGTACCGCACTGGTACTCAGTTCTGGTCCTGGAAATCCAGTCCAGGACAGGTTTTTACTCCAAGCAGGTTCTTAAATAGTTAATTGACCTGCTTGGAATAAAGACATGAACTGGAATGGATCTTGAGGGCCAGCATTGAGTATCACTGGTGTAACGTCGTAAAACTAGAAAGAAACTTCCATGTTGCAGGAGGGAGCAATTCAATTGTTAAGTCGTTTCTTGCTAGTTTTTTATTGTAACAATAAACAGAAGCATATGTAACATGCATTGTGTTTCATTTCCTCAAGCATTTTTGTTTTTCACTGTGTCTCAGTAGGGATGACTTCCCACTTTTTATGTTTTGAAAAATAATTATGTGACATAATGCTAGATGGCCGGAGAGTTCTGAGTATGCTATGGTCCAGTAAAAGACAGAAATGTCTGAAAGTATATTCCTATTGTAAGCGTAGGAAGAGATCGGCAGGAATCGTGGAAAAATATAACTTTCCCTGTAGATATGCTGTCTTAATCATTATTCAGAAATCTCCTGCAGCTTTGCTGAATGTTGCTATAGAACCACAACTAAAAATGTACCTAACGTATTCTGAAAAAATGAACATTCAACTAGAAACAGACTGCATGGCATTAGCAGTTTGATGTAAACTGTTCTTGAATGAAGGTGCTGAATGTTTGTCTTCCTACTCGCCCTGTTCAAAGATACAGTAAGCACTGAACTATCTTCCAGGTACTCCTTATGTGCATTCATCTTCACTCGTCAGGACTCCAAAACAAAAAATTCTGTATTATGAATTATTTATAAAATGTTAGCAAACAAAAGACAAGGACAATACTAAAGCCTGTTGGGACAACTGCTTTTCAGATCAGTCATCTGTGAGCAAGTTCATTTAAAATCCTCCCCCAGTCTGCATATAAAATTTGTACTGGGGCTATACATAATTTCAAAGTAACCGCTTTGCCATCGGTAACATAAAGAATTGAGTTGTATCGATCCTGTTCCAAAACTGTTGTTACAGCCACTACTTTGGACTTATTTAACATGTTGATAGTGAATCATTCGTTTTTTGTCACAGCTTCTGAGGGAAAAAATATGCACAGTCTTCTCCAAAGGTTTTCCTTTCTGTCCAAGCACCAAGTGTCGCTGCATCAGGAGCTGTATCACAGTAGCCACCTTGAGGCCAATGACAGGTCTCTTGAAGGTGTGTGGTTTTATTCAGCTCTTAATTACTCACTTCTAGAATTGTTTGCACCTTGTCAAAGGAGGTGCAAAGTTTTTAGAAGGTCAGCAGTTGCCCAAGTGCAAGGCTAAATCCTTTGCGACCGCTTAGCATTCCAGATCCCTGTCCAATTCCTCTTTTCTTCATTTGAATGCATTTAAATATCATTGAAATGGATTAATGATGGCAAAGTGCTGTTAAATTTGTGCAATAAATTTGTTATCGGGTGAGGAACGGCGGATGAAAACCATTCTTGACATACGCTGCATTTTTATTGACTGTAAACTCCAACTTTGCATCAGCTTAACACTTTTTTTGGCAGCAATATAGGTGTTTTGCAGCCACAGATCACTTTGCACATATCCTTACATCGGCCCATATTTATTGCCACTGTTCTAAATGATTAATCCATGGCCTACACCAAAAATCTTGGGAAGGTTAATATTTTAATGATGTCGACATTTAACGCTCATGCTGTTTAGAGTAAATGAAGAGACACCTGAGACCTACAGTAGAGGGGTGTTTTACATATAAACCATAGCAGATATCACTGTAGTACTGACACCCATAACCAGTATTAATCCTTCAAGTGCTAAAATACAGTGGGTGAAGATCTAATGTAATGTAGAGCAGGTTTGCTCAGTGCCAACTGGATTTTCCACTTCCCCTTTATTAAGTTGTGTTGAATGTCCCGTCTTTAAAAGTTAAATAATTTGGTTTAAGGGACTTGCAATATACAAAATTAATTGAAATTAAGATTAAAAGGGATTATATAAATCCGATGTAGCTACAGAGAGTGTGATGATAGCAGCAATTTTTGACTATAATAAGTAAAACAAGTGTCTGTACAGTACACCCACCACTATGTCTGTAAAGTAGATTCATGTGAAGGACATTGATGAACATAACATCAACAGGATGTCTAGAATAATAAACTGAAATGAATAATTTAATCAGAATTAGATAAGTGGCATTTAATACCTAGTTGTCATTAGGTAAGCAAATGAGGTGCTAGTAACATGGTAAAATGTATCAAAATGATTGATTTAGAATGTAGAATAACTTTGGTGTCCTTGAGATATTGTGCAAAATTCTAAGTTTAACTGGTGTACAGACACAATCTGATACTCACAATAACCTAAATAATGTTAATGCCAAATTTAATTAAAATTTAATAAGCATTTTTTTTTTATATTCAGAATTGTAGTAAAGATTAGTAAAGATCCAACTGTTTAATCTTTAATAATTTTTTGACGTATTCGGATACCAAGATGAGATATTCGTATTCCCCCAAATGAGAAAAATACCTTGGCACTTATTTACCGTCTCAACAGAATTCGCATAACAGTTCCAAAAAAAGGCAAATGAAAAAGAGCTCTGTGTTATATGTGAGATTAATATTTTATATATATATATATATATATATATATATATATATATATATATATATATATATATATATATATATATATAAACACAACAACTCTTCAGCCTCTAAGTTTTAGACAGCAAAAAGTAAACAAACCAGATTATGCTCACGTACACATAGTGATCTTTATGGAAAGCCATCTGGGACAAGAACGCATTCTTCTGCTTTAGAGTGAGTCTGAATCTCATGGGACAGAAAGGCAAGCACGTTATTCTGAAATGCCTCACTTAAACAGTGTCCAACTTCCTGAAAATGTTGTATAGTGATAGAAGAGATTACCCTGAGTCAAAGTTTTGGTCTCCAAAGGTTTGCAGGCTCTGATTGTACACACGGTTAGTATTATTCACTTAATGTAAGCAAAAACTGTTTTGTATTAATTTAGAGTTTATAATTTATTTGTAGTACAAGTATGGTTATGCACACATTTGTGTACTGGGTGTTAGCTATTTAAATTCGTAGCTTGCAATATTTACAGATGGTCACAGTGAATTATTTTTAAACGATAATGTCTTGAAACTACAATGTTGTATTCATTGTTATTCTTATATACAAAACAGATTTGCAAGCTACAAGAACTGGAACTCTGATCTTTACACCTTACTATTAAACTGTGCGGCTTCTCATTCTTCTTCAAGGATTTAAAATCATGAGCCCTTATCCTGACTTCTGCTGTCACCTTGCCTTTGTTTGATACTAACAGGAATTTGATGAGTTTGGAGGACACTTTAATAATAATAATAATAATAATAATAATAATAATAATAATAATAATAATAATATATAATAATAATAATTAATAACGCGTAAAGCGCATTATGTAGCACATCTCAATGTACAACACAACCATATTTTGTGTGAATATGTACATAGTGTCGTTTGAAAATTTTTGTGTGACAAGTTCAAGTTGTTTATACAAGTAGGCTGGAACGGTTAAATTTATTTACAAATGTGTTTTTTTTTTTTAAATGTTAACATTTTCAATCTTTGATCTCCTGTGGAGAGTGTTCAATGGCCTGCAGATTGCCAGTTTATTTATAAACACATTATGCACCATATAAAAATAACGAGACGCAAGAAGTAACACATGCTAACTGAAAAAGTTGAAAATTCAGTCCGAGCAATGTTGTATAAAAAATAAAAAAATAAAGAAAAATAATTCAAATAAATACCAAATCGACAAAAATGTAATCAGTCCCCTTCACAGACACTGAGGGAGCTGGAGATACAGCTTGAACCACTTTTCTAACTTGCTTGTTGGAGCTTTGCATGAGGCTTTTGCAATCCTGTGCACGTCGTTTATTGTTAACGTCGGAAAGTCTCGAAGAAATCTCATATAAAAGAGGTGCATTATAATATGATGATAAATTTGAACTCGCTGGTGAAAATAAATGATCGAAAGATTGAGCGGTCACCGCAAAATTCACCTCTTTTAGTGGCCAATGCATACTGGACAAGTACAGAGAAAAAAAAAGAAACCTCATTTAAATAAACTGCTTCACAACGCAAGCAATGCAAACTACGCATCTTCCTTCTGTAGATAGCCCTTTTTATTCCTTCGCTGTCCTGTATGCATTGCACTTAGGCAAAAAAACCCAAAAAAAACACGTCCTTAGACAAATAACATTTACAAAAAATACACCAAAGCGGTTAACGTTCTTGTTTACTGTTCAGATGACAATTATGTTTTAATCAGCCTATCAGTGCGTCTGTACTGGCTTTTCTGTGACCTGTACTGTACAGTAGGGGGTGGGACAAAGTCAGTGCTGCATTGTTTTGATTTAGGTTGCTAAAATCTAGTTTTCAGCATTGGAGGTACAATTCCAGAAATGGACGACAAAGCAAAAAAAAAACAAAATATATTTTGGCTGAGGATCGTGTCAAGATATTTCCCAAAGAAACTGTACATGCAGATGGAGGTAATTGTTTTGCACGTCTTGGAGAAATACATAAATTTACCGTGATTTAAGTAGACCCCAACCTATAGAGCTTCCTAATAAATGACTGAGGTTTGTAAATACATGTGAGGCACACGATGCAAATTGCATTGGACAGTCGAGTACAAATACCTACAGTACAACAGAACAATGGGGATACAAGGTATGAAATGTATTTTATAGACCAAAAGTACACTTAAGTAACTGTTAAAAACAGTAAGATTTTAGAACAGGCAATGACATAACAGGATATTAAGTTTATTCAGTGTCTAGAAAATGCTAATTTAATCTGTCATGGAGATTATTTTGTTATTATGTTAATCTTGATTCCCCCCCGCACTAAAAATTAACACGTAATAGGTAGATAATTATAACTTTATCAATTCTTACTATGAAAAAAAACAAAACAGGAGCAAATAGTGTCAGTTTTGTCAGTACGAATAATAGATGAAATACAATCTTGAGGTGCATCAATTTATCTGTTTTCTATTTGTAATAGATTATCACTACTTTGAGTAATTCTTCAGTTTAACTAGTGACACATATGCTTTAATGCAAAATGTTATATATAAACACACATGGCTAACTAATGTCACTTTAATAAAACAAAACTGTGGCAAAGTGGTTTGCGGTGTGCAGGTGTAGTGGTGATGTGATTGTGGAACAGAAGACAAATCACAGAAACCAAAGTGAGTGCTGTAGTGCTCGTGGTGAAATACAATTTATTGTGAACAAAGGTGCAGTGTTGTCTGGGTTTAGAGCTGGCCTGTAGCAACAGCTCTGGATTGTGTTAGCCATTTAATAAGAACAAACAAGTACATTTTAGACATGACAAAACATTCACAATAACAATACTTTTCTCCTTTCGGTTCAGCGTTAACCACTTATGTACCATCTACATCCTCTTATGTTCCGTCAATCACGCCTCCTTGGTTAACGATTGCAACCGCTCCTCCAATCTGCCGCTGCCACAATATTTCCCTTCGGGGTCGATGACTTCGTGTACTGTAGGTCCGCCCCCTTTCTAGATGGCCGACTTCCACCCTGGGAATGAATTGTCTGACCATCCAGTCCAGGGCACTCTATTCTCTTTACACAGCGCCCTCAGAGTACCATGTTGGAATTAGCTTCCATTTTCAAAACAGTTCGGTTGTGGTTGTAACCTTATAATTTATATAAGGTCACACAATGCAGGATTCAACGATATTGTGGCACTTGTTATTTTTTTTTTTCTTTTTAATCACTGTCTTTATAGGTATATATGATTTGTTAGTTACCGAAATCTCAGTCGACTGAAGACATAAAAGGATAATTTCGTAAAGCTTAATTTGCACTGATGAAACATAACCTGATTAACTGTACTGATGGCATATCAGATGCTTAGATCACAGATATGGTTGCATTCTTGTAGAACTTCAGGTTAAAACAGAATACATTTTGACAAGAAACTGCATTAGTTCCATTACATAGTTGAGCACAAGGTGGTTTCAATAAATACTTTCTGATTTAAATGAAGAAACGGCAATGGCAAGGAATGAAAAAAACGATTTATTTCGGGAATAAACAAAACAACGCTTAACTTGAACTGTTATTTGACATTCCTTTGTTTTGTAGTTAATTCACTAGTGTAAAGTAAGTCCTACACAACTTATTCTTTACTCCTGGGATATTTTTCTGTTTTAACGTGTTACATATGTCTTGCTCTGAAATAAAGGCGCGCACACACAGGGGACACGGCCACGCCCCCCGCCCCTGTTGCTGTGCTGTCTCTGCCTGCATTTAGAGCAATATAATGGGGTTTATTACTTTTTAAAAAATGAACGAATATTTAAATTATGAGCGAATGTCCGAACATGAAAATTCTGTGTTCGTCCAGGCACTAATAATAATAATAATAATAATAATAATAATTATAATAATAATAATAATATTGTACATCACTCAGTTATTCTAAACTGCTAGCTGTGAAATGCATTATAAGGTCATAAATAGTACAAGCCCTTAAAGGCGAAAGATATGAAAACAAGGCCTTGCCACTTGCTTGTACTGTATCTCCAGTATAATTGTTACCATTGTCTGATACGGGTGAAGCAGTGTAAACAGTGAAAGGTAGATCACCTCAAACACACACAGGCTTCACTCTCCACTCCTACAAGGACTGAGCGTTGGGCTGCAATACAGTGTCTTCTTTGTGTTTTAACAAAGACATGTGTTGTCTTTTTTTGAACCGAGAGTTTTGTGTAAAAGCTCAAGGGGTTTGTTTAAGGTACTCACTGGCATCTAAAATGGTTTTGGTGTGTTGTATTGTGCACACAGCTAGTTTCTTTGAAAAATGGGTGGTGCAGTTGTAGAATTGTTATGGGTTAATTGTTTTTCATACTGCACATCAGTATATCTCATTGCAAAAATGAATGTACTTCACTGGACATTTGATTGGCTAGGAAGGAGGGAATGATTTATTTGTATTTGGAAAAGAAAATTCTATTGTTTCAAGAGGGATTGAGGTTGTTTGGTGCTTGTCTGCAGAAGAGAAGAAAGAGTTTTAATCTTATTTTATTAATAACATTTTTAATTTCCACAAATAAAATGCGTTGGTGTCACTTCTCGTAACATCAGAGGTGTAACAGTGCATTGTGTCTCGAATCTTGATCCTGGCTTTTAATGACATACTGTATCGTAATAGAGGCACAGTATGTATCATTATATTGTGATACAAGACCAAAAGCCCAACCTAACTCATTGTAGTTCACTAAGTGGTTCTTGAATGAAGAGTAAGTGTGTTTTATAGTTCGTATGAATACATACTCTCTCTAAGTAATTTACTTTTTGTCTTGTAACAAAACAGTCAATCCGTACATGATTATTTGGTCTTATTATGCACACACAAGTACTGCAGCCCATCCGTATCACATTCATTGTGATACATATTGGAGTGTCCTTACATTAGTACCATGGCAACAAAAAGTCATTGCAATAAAAACCACATAGAATTATTACAAAGCTCATAGAATATTAAAATTGCAAAAATGTGATTTGAAACTACTTTAAGTTTTCTTCTTGATATACTTGCCTGTACACAAAAAAAAAAAAAAAAAAAAACAGGGACCAAAATCAAATATTTTTTCACCACTTTATAAATTTGTATTTCTGCTCTCATCCTAACAGCCTGGTCTTTAGTATAAATTCAGTTTCCAGGAGTAGTTTATACATCCTGTGTATAGTATATGTAAAGTTGCAGGAACAAAACTGTGAGGAAATCTAAGCAGATGTTGAAGGCAGACATGTGCTGAATGTGCCTTTGCATTATGTGTAAGTAGAGTCACCGCCTAAAAATGCGAAACATATTTTAAGTACAGACATTACTCCTTAAAACTAGGCGTACTGTATGTAAAGCAATCCACACTAGGAGTGTTTGCAAAGAGTGTCGCAATGTTTTTGCGTCTTCAGATGAACCAGCTCCAGAACTATAAACACTTTTTTTTTTTTTTTTTTTTTTTTTTTTTTTGTGGTATCTTAGAGGGAAACACTGCAGTAAAGTCAAATTACGTTGACATTCAAGTAGGGCTTGAATTATTTAGTGCTGCAAATATTGAAATAAATGACATGGAACGTATTTGTTTTTAGCAGACTCAAGCTTTTCATTGAAATATCATGAAAACTGTTAATTGTGCAATTTTCAGGTCAACCGCATGATTTAAAGGGATTGTAAAAAATCAATTCCATAGACCTGTTTTGCACTTCCATTAGCCACATAAGTCTCAAATGTGATGTTTTGAAGAAAAAAAACACAATACAAAGTACCCAAGGTGGCTTAAAACAAATACTTGTCTTTAAAAAGTATGTTGGGCACATATCAAATATGTACACTGGCAATGTATCCTTATGTATAAGGAGTAATACAGAAGCATTTATGACTAACTGAAGCATAGTATAGTTACTACTGTACTTTGCACTGTAAAAAGGAAGCATAATTCATCTGTACAAATATGCAGTTTCTAACTTGCTTTCAAATAATAAAAAACAAAAAATCTAATATGACAAAAGCATTGACTGGCTATATCTGGGAAAACACTTAACCAGTCACTTTGTGTTGCAGTAACATTATTTAGAATACGCTATTGGAAGGAAACTTTATGGGGATATGTCTGTCCGCACATGTCCATCTGAATGTCACATTTACATTGGTAAATATATCAGGAAAACAGCTTTTTAAATTGGGATGCAACTTGTTATTAAAACAATTTAGAATAAGTTATTGGTAGTATCCCATGTGGGGATATATGTGTCTCTCTGGCACACTTACATTATTACATGAGAGCCACTTATTTAATTTGAATGAAACTTGTTTAGTTATTGAGAGTATCAGATTTCGTGGATTTATTGAGTAAGAATATGTTATCTACACATAGTATAAGAATATGTTATTGACATATAGTACTTGTATGGAGTTAAAATTATGGGGTATAGGTTGAACAAATCAATTAATTTCATACCATACAAAATCACCCATCAGGACCATAACATACATCATGATCGTATTAGGATATTGATATTGTCATATGTAGGGTGACCTCACTATATAGATACTCCTCAATCATGGTATCCATCCAGTACAGATCTATCTGTTAACATGGCTTGATGCCTTGCGCTATGCTTCCTTGATCTTCTCTTTCAGCTGGTTCAAGCTTGAGTCCAAGCCTGGGAAGAAGGGAAAGGACAGAGGGCAAATCCAAGTCAACATCCAGTTCATGAGGCACAACATGACGGCCAGTATGTTCGACCTCTCCATGAAGGACAAGCCACGCTCCCCATTCTCCAAACTCAAAGACAAGATGAAGAGAGGGAAGAGGGATGGGACCTTCTCCGACACCTCTTCTGCCATCCTCCCAGGAACAAGCACCCCCCGTTCCTCTGACCCTGATATCACCGAGACGAACCAGCACATGAAACCCAAACCAAAACAAACGTATCTCCTGGGGCCCCAGCGTCTATCTGCTGCCCACTCCATGTCTGATTTGATCGGATCCCATTTCTCTGGAGACAAAGCTAAGGCTAGCACAATCGGGCACGCTCCGCTGTTTCACCCCAAGCTAGACTCCATGAATTCCATCGACGAGAGTGGTAAGAATTGTAGCCCTCTCTATTTACTGCAAATCCCCATGCTCACTAACATAGTTTGTACTGGAAGTGTTTTGCGGCATCATGTGCCAATTACTGCCCCGCTGATAAATTGTATCTCCTTGATAATATTTTAAGCATTCCTGTGAGGGGAGCTTCTATACATTGGTAAATTTGTCTTCACCACACCTACTATTCCTCTGTCATACTGGGTGTAGCGGCAAAAATAATTAAAACTTAATATACCAGTGCTAGCCCGCTTGCAAATATCATAAGAAAAAGTCAGGGGGCAGTAACACTCAAAGAAAATGCTGTTTAAAGTTACTGTGTGGAATGCAAGTCTAGGGAAGTTATGCTCAGACCATATTATGCTCCAGTTAAACATCACCTAGAATACTGTGTTCAGTTTTGGTCACCTACAAAAAAATAATTGCACTCGAAGGTACAGCGAAGGGCAACTCTGCTAATTGAAGTTTATTAAAATCCTAAATGGTATAAATAAAGTGAATTCAAATGTAGCTAAGAGAGTAGAACTAAAGGGCATAAACAGAAGCGGAGTAAAATTTTAGAACAGAAAATAGGAAACGTGTTTTTACACAAAGTTATAAATGCATGGAATAGCCTACCTGGAGTACTGTAGTAGGATCTAAAACACTGGGAACATTGAAAAAAAAAAAAAAAAAACTAATGGATTTCATCACGTTAAATTAGATCCCTGTTGGGTCTAATGGCTTGCTAAGATGGGACGAAGGCAGGTGTTTTTTTTTTTGTTTTTTTTTAAGAAAGAGCTGGCATCTTACTTGTTACTGACTTGTTACCTCTTACTGACTCTCCTGTAGGAAATGTGATCTCTCCCCACAGACGATCGCAGAGCGTCGACGCTGCCAAACCGGAGCAGACTGGCACTTCCACTGAGGGTGAAGGCAGCTATGAAGGGCACAGTGATTTGTTCGCCAGCATCAGCAATTCTTTGCCCCAAAAGTCAGCCACTCTGCCCCAGAACAAAAACCCCTTTGAGTCGAGCAGTGGTGTCTCGTGTGAGGGCAAGACCAACGTCACATCTGAGAATAAGAAGGAGAAGAAGGAGAAAGTGGGCCTTTTGGAGAGAGTCAAGGGGAAGAAAGACGGCAAGAAGTTGGATAAGATCGGCAACGGGAAATCAGGTAGTTCCGGTGACTTGAGGTCTCCCAACCCGTTCAGTGACAATCTACAAGGGGATGCAGGAACAAACCCCTTTGCCACAAACTATAAGCCAAAGACCAGGTGAGTCTTGCTGTACTGGGTCATGAAACTCACAATATAGTGACGCACATAGAATGTTATTATCTATATTTCCATAGTATTGCATTTTGTAGCAGTTAAATGAGGTACCGTTACCTGTTTAGTAATGCCTGTTATGTGAGTTGTCTGTCATTGTCCATTGTAGTTTCAGCCATAGACAGTTTTATGCTAAAATATCCTATAGCATTTCCCCATGCTACTGTAAGATCATTCACAAGTTAGTACGGTTTAATCCTGCTGTCTTCAGTGTATATGCACTTGCATAAGTTCATGCAAACTCCTTATCCCTGAAAATGTGGCAAGTAGAAAACTATTCCATCTAAAAATGTATTTTTTAACCACTGAATCTGTTTCTGAAAAAGCTCCTACAGGTGGAATTTCTGAAGTGAAATGACGTAGTGCTGGTACAAACGTGTTAGTTTTTATCGAATAATTTTCATAATTTCAGTGCGTATTTGAATATTCTTTCATTTTGAATTAGCTGGAAAACAAAAGCCAAAGTCATACCATGTTACTAGAGGTGCAATCGGCAACCTACTTTCTTCTTCTATTATCATACAGTTATTTATCAGCAATAATCGATGCATTGAGTTTTTATTTTTCAAAATAAAGAACATTTCGTTGTTTTTTTTTTGTTTTTTTTTTTATAACAGAACATCCAATAACTTAAGACAATGTTGTGCATAACAGTTAAACAAAAAGCCACAACTTATATTCATTACTTTGAAACAAAAGTAGGCACAGTACAGATTTAACATTATGTCGAATAACATAAAGGTAAGGTATACTGTATTCTGGTCACTTTTTAATAAAAAAATAAATAAATGCTTAGTCTCACCAATGATGCAACTTAAATAATTTTACACTGTTCCATTAATTCAGTGTATGCTCAGGTTGCTGCAGTAACTTCTGATTTTCTTTCAGTGCAGCTGTAGCAATTGCACTACATTTGAAATGTTCTAGAATGCGTCAACATTTGGCTAATATCCTGCTTGCAGCTATTGCAGTGTATGCCCGTTTCACAGACAGATTTAAAGCCATGCATCCAATATGTAATGTTCCTGGCATTGTCTGTTACATAAATGGGATCATCATTCTGCCTTAGATTCTATTCTCTCTCCATTTCAGCTAGCACAGCACAAAGATTAAGATCATGGCAATTGTTCGCAAGACGTAGGACTTCATTTCAAAGTTAGAATCTAGCATGTGAGCAATTACACTAACATACCCCTCCGTGGCTCGGGATGTCCAAGCATCTGTTGTGATACTAATGCTGTATTTGACCATAGCCTTCATTTCTTCATACATGCATCTTAAAACTACATTTGTAAAATGCGTTTGTGACGGCAAATTGTACTGTGGTCTGAAAGCTGTCAACATCCTTTGGAAAGTGGGGAAGTCAACCACATTCACTGACTGCTTATTGTCGTCAATAAATGTAGCCACGTACCTTGTCATGGTTGTAGCGGCTGGAGAATTAATTGGCCATGTTTTGCGAGTCCCAGCCATAAGTGCATGTTATGCCTTGCTGAGTAGTGAAATCTATCCACATGATGAGAAGAATGTGTCGTATTTCCACAATACCGCAGTTCAGTATTGCACAGTTTGAAAACTTTTTTTGTTTTATCCAAATAATTTCCTCCCCTGTCGATAAGGAATCCAAAAAAATTCTAAACATCACTTTTCTGCCCTGCCTTTCCTTTGCCCCAAAAATCACCATTCTTTTGTCTGTGTTTTCTTACCATTTGAAAAAGAAAAAAAAACAGTATCTTCATTTCTAGACCAAGAAATGTAACAAGAATAGGCCAACAGTACTAGTCCAATGGTCGCTAATATGGAGTCCTCTCACTGTGAGCATCCTAGCAACGCGCTGTGCAGTCCTTGTTTATCTACCGCATTAGCTTTAAAAGAAGCACATCCTCACACACTGTATTATTTTATTAAAAACTGGCAATAAAAAATGGGGTTAATTCAATGCATCAATTCACCAATATGTAATCGAATCTCTGGGAAATTAAGGACTGGCTATCAACAATTGATGTATCTAGTAATTGTTGCACCCCTACATATAAAATATATCCAGTGTCACATCTAACCTGTTACCTACATTCTGTACAGAGAGTGTGTGTTCTTTATTACAGACCTCCTTTATGCATTTTATGTTTTCCTTTGCATGATATATTTTCATAGTCATTTATAAATGCTGTTCATTTCATGCAGTGTTTGTTTAACTATTCTAATATTTGCTCAAGAACTACTTTGAAAACTGACCACTAGGGGTGTGCAGCTGTCATCTTTGTCCCCACTAACTTTGATTTTGCGAAGGAAGCAAAAATTGCAGTGTGGCATTACTTAAAATCTTGAGTGAATATTATTATTATTATTGAAAACACATATATGGTATAGTAACATTATGTTAAGTCGTATTAATAAAAGGTTTAGGTTCACCCCAATCATCATAAAAAAAATATGTAAGTCATTAAGGTAATTATATTAGTAGCAATAAATTAAATCCACGTTAAACAAAAGTGAACTGGTTGCTGCTCCAGGCACTCGCATTTGGTTACGTTAACTGCTTCCGTATTTGACTGTGATCCTTATCCTCTGCTGTAACCACCACACTTTCCAAAACCTCCCCTGCCTTTATACACAAGTAGTCGTTTGAATACATCAAAAACCCTTGTGTAAGCAATTGAGCGCATTGGCACACAAACAAACTAGTATGTCTTTATTTCCGTTTAAATGCCAATATATAAAAGGAACACTTGACGAGTGGCATTTTTCCTAAACTATAAAGTGTATACTGTAGATAAGGTTCCTGCTGGAAATGCAATTATTTTTCAAGTGTTTTGCACATTATACTCGGATTCAGAGATGCATAATAGAAAAGTGTTGTTTGGCAGTAGCCTGATCAATTGAAATATACACTACAATAGTTAATGGGACAGATGCATGAATGGAGAATGACTTGGAAGTGACCAATGTGGTAGTACTAAAAACACATTCTTAACATTAATCTCAGCAACGCAGAACATGTGTTAGGGTGGTAAAATGAATAAAAATGCATTGGTAGGATTCGATCAAGTTTGGGGTACCAATGAACTTCTGGGGCAGATCTCTTTAGTGAGCATGGCGTCTGAGAGATCGAATTGACAACAAATATCCAATCCCTGGTCATCCCTAGAGATGGTTTGCACATTGAAATCATGCCTGTACACTTGCGGCCAAATGATGGTGTTACAAGTCTTCACCAGAATAATTGAGGGTGGGGCATTTATTTCCTCTGTTATCCGCCTCAGACCCCTTGCTTACTAAATATCTTGATATCCCTGAACAGCTAATCATCTCTTAATTAATTAAAAATCCATCCCACAGCTGCAATAGTACCCAAATACTACCTGGCAATGTAAAACAACTGGGTGGTGGTCCTTCGTTTTTCTCCAAAACTGAAATGGTGACTACTAAGAATATCAGATTGACTTGTGTATCAGCCTTGGCAGTTTGATGGTACCGCTACATTTGTGAGATTGAGGATTCAAACCCTTTGCATAACAAGATAGTAAACAAGGGGTTTAGGAGACAAAAGGTGAAATTCATGCTTTATTCTGTTAAGGCTAGTGATCCCATCATTTTGGCTGCCACTGTTTATGAGGGGATAGTTATCAATTCAGGAATGTCAAGTTATCATTGACTGGGAAATAGAGGAGACACCTGGTTTGTTTAGTGAAACTTCCATTCTAGCTGTACAGAGGTAGTACAATTTGGAATTTGAATTCACTGTGCTTGCAGTAACGTTGTCACTTTTCTCAGTTAATTTAGATTCTCCTTTGCACATTTCCGAACTTTAAAATGCACTGTAAATCACATTCACCTTCCGGAAAGGTCACTGAACCCATGTTTAAGGAGTAGCTTGACGTGAAAATTTCTTAATTTACAGCCCTTGACAGGTGCTAACGGAGAGGCCTGTTTATCTCAACGTGTCATTAGTTAGAGCACTTTAGAAGCTGGCCATATTAACAAGGCCCTTGGAGGTAGGCAAGAGGTAATTAACAAGATCCGTGCAGATAATTAATGAGTTTTTCTCAGTGCAGCCGGACAGGGGGATAGACAGACACTGTGTTTGAAGTGGACAGGTTGGTACATCAAATAAATCAACCAGAAGTCACCAGGGAACGTTTTTGAATTTCCAGAAGCTGTAATATATATATATATATATATATATATATATATATATATATATATATATATATATATATATATATATATATATAATTGCATATGATATATCTATATATATATATAGCAGCTTATATATATGGATTTCATTATCACTGCACTTCTTTTCCAAACCAGTGTAAAACAGCAATTTGTAACACGAGGCCTGGCTGGAATACATGCAGTCTATGCAGAGGACACTTGCTTATATCCTTTGGTGTCTTCCCGTATGCAGTACCTAGTAAAAACATTGCAAAGTGTAGTAAAGCACAGAGTGGTATGGTAAATCTTATTAAAAAAAAAAAAAAAAAAACAAACTGAGATTTACTGTGATAAACCTTTATATTGCTAACGACACTAAATCAACAGTTTGATTAGCAAAATCTGCAAAGAATGCTGAATGTATTATATACATTTTGAAAGACTCCACGTTAAAAAAATAAAATCCACAAGGATATATAATATAATACGGATGCCCTTGAACAGGTTCCTCACAATTGGACATGTGGTTCCCAAGATGTAATCTCATCAGTCTAGCCAGTTGTGTCAGTTCTGTGTAAATATAGCACTCTGCGTCATCATTGTTACACCAAAGAGGAGGTGGTTAAAAACACTGAAGAAGTCACAAGCCAGAATGTGTTTGGTTTATGTTCTTGTAGGTGTATCTTAGTTAAAGAGCAACTTGGTATGGATATGAAATGTCAGTTTTATGAACTCCAGTTCTAGTCATTACGTCCTGGTGATTTTAAGGCGTGTCTTCTGTCCAGCTGGTTCACCATGGTAACCATTGGCATGCCCCCCTGCAACACTCTGCCCAATACTGATGTATTTCCTAAGTGGGGCTGGTTAATGGTTACACTCTGGTGTACCAGATGAATTTGGAGAGAAGAGATGTTTGAGCCCTTTTGAAGCCACAGGAGTGCCCTCTCATTTTCTATATTCAGTTTATAAGGTGTACACTGGAAATATGTTCCAAGTTACCTTACATCTCTGTTAGAGAAATGTACCTACATCGTGTACCTACTTTCCCTCAAGTATGGGCCAACGCGCCATTGTACATCTGGCATCTTTAAACATATTTTCACAATACCTTTTTAAATCTCTCATAACTATTATTATTTAAAATCTGAGCAGGGTTGCAAATCCTGTAAGTACTGACTATGATCAGGATCCTGTTAATTGGAATTGTTTTACTTGTCCATGCTTTTATTTTATGTTACTTTTTTATGTGATAGTTTTGTCTCTTTGTCCCCATTTTACCCCCTTGAAATTAGATGCATCTCTCAAGGGTTCTGTTCTGGTTAAATAAATACGTTTGAATTTGAAGTTTAAACTTTTAAAAAGTCACAAAGCAGTGATGACTGAAATAGAAAGCAATACAAAGTGATTCTAAACAAGAAGATGATGAGTACACATGTTAAGATAACTATGGTATTACAGAGCTGCACCAAGTTGTTCTTCAAATGTGTCCAATAAATGAACTACCTCTGCTGACCAAATACCCAGTGAATCCAATAGCTTGCCTCACATTGAAACAGCATTCTTTATAGAAAAGACATTACAAATTACTGCCACACGTCTTTAAGTGGAGACGTTGTTGGTTTCACCACGGCTTATTTGATCCAGTTCACTTGTTTTTTGGGGTTTTTTTCTTTCAAGGGAGATCAAAAAAGAGGCCAATGAATAAGCTAGTCCATCATGTCTTTGACACATCAATGTGAAAATGAAAGGTGGGCTGTGAGGGAGGTTTCCTGTCTTACTGGAGTTCACACAATACTTGATGAAAGAGGTCCCTCATTCAAATGGATTCTACAGTGAACAGGGCAGAACGCCTCAGATCAGTGTTACAAAGCATTATAATGAGAGCTCCACTGGGCTTGATTCACTAGCCACGTTTCACCCCAGCTGTGAATCCCCCCCATGTAACCTGACCCCACATAGCACTGTCTGAACTATTCTGGTTGTCACTCGAATTTGGGCAATATTGTTGTAATACGGAGTCTGTATTGACCTGCTTCTGTTGCCCTTGACTGTAGTCAGTGGGCTGATTCAAGAGACAGGTTTAGCAAGTTAGAATGACATAGCAAAAAACTACTGAAAAAGATGTTGTATCGAATTGTTAATTCATTTGTCGTTTGTGTTGTCTTGTAGTATCAATTGTTTATTCAAAAGCCCTTAATAAATACTCTTAGAAATACATAATAATAATACATAATAATAATAATAATAATAAATAATAATAATAATAATAATAATAATAATAATAATGGAACAATGTTTATTTTAGTTTTTTTTTTTTATCACAAGGTTTTTTAGCTCTTTAAATACTAGCCCTGAAAACTAGTTGACGAAAGTTACGTAGCTGCTTTTAATAATAATAATAATGATAATAATACGAATGATGATAACATTATATAAAATCGATAAATAACCCTTGACAAGCTGCACTATTAAATGCATACCAAACAAATCATATTTCCAATCAAGTAAGAAAAAAAGAGGTGAAGAAGGAGGGAATTGAATAAAGATGTTTGGAGTATTACAGCAAACCCTTTTATAGCAAAACAGTTGTGACTGAGGTCATTTTTTCTCGTCAAAATTGCTGTATGTTTACCTCTTTCTTACACCAGCATATCTTTGATGTAAATGTGCATTATAGTTTTTATTCAAACTTTTTTTTTTTTTTTTTTTTTTTTAATTCAGCACCCATAATGGGTAGAAATGTAGATGTTCTATGATTATTCAATGATTATCAATACCTTCTATCCCAGCCAAGTCAGTTCACGTTAAAATCCATGTTTGTCTCTTGTCTAATTAAGAAAACGGGACAAATGGTAGGAACTAATATACAGCAAAGACTGGTGTGATTCTGTAACATTTCTTCTTTTTTTATTTTTTATAATGCAGCTCCAACTTAATGAAGCCTTCAAGCATTGAAGACATCAAGAAAGCTTTAACGTCAAACAGACACAGTGCGCCAAACAGCAAAGCCTACCACCGGGATGAAGCAAAGGTAATGGGCTTTCCACTACAATTACATACAGGTCCATTTGAATTCCAATTGAATTCTCTATTCAGGAAAACATTTCATCCATAACTATTAAACAATCAATGGTGCTGAGTTCGGAAATACTAAAAGAAGCTCCTGTGTGTGTGTGTGTGTGTGTGTGTGTGTGTGTGTGTGTGTGTGTGTGTGTGTGTGTGTGTGTGTGTTTAGGGCTGCTCCGATTTAACAAATTAATCAACCAAAGAGCAATTTAATCATGCCGAATTTAACTTTTTTATATCAAACAAAATCAACAAATAGAAGATCTGCATTTTCTCTGCGGCAGTTCTCTTATAAGTGAGCGGAGGTGGGACATAAACAGTTTAAGGTCTTGAGTAACCAATGGGGAGACAGAGATCTTCCCCTTGTTATGCCGGTGTCCAGTCATGAGTGAGCAAAGGAGGGACATACACCATTGAAGGTATTCTCCATTTCAGTTGAAGGTCTTGTAAGTTTAACCAATGGGAAAGTCAAAGATTTGCCCTGGTTTTGCAGCTGTCCAATCATTAAGGAGCAAAGGCCGGACATAAAAATGCTAGGGCAAGCAGTGTAAAAATAGCTGAATTTCTCGCAATATTGATAATATTATGATACCGTTATTGAGAATTCTGTTGATAACTTCGAAGTAATATTTAGAATCGATTTAAAAAAAAAATGTCATCAGACAACGGAGACGTCTTAGTCGATTTGACATCTTAGTCGATTTCATTTTCAAGAAGAAAATTGGAGATTGTTAAAGGGAGGTATGTACCACAAACACATGAACTGACAGGAAGAGGTAATTATATGGAATTACTGGAATTACTTTATCTGATTGCTGACTACGACAGCATGTTAAGCAATTGTTTGTCAATAGCCACAGTATTCTCGGGTACCTCTAACAAGATTCAGAACGAATAAAAGCAGAAGTACAGTAAGCCAAATACATAGCTGTAATGATAGATTAAACAACCAACGTCTTGTTTTTTTCAGGTATGTGACTGACAGTGGCCCGAAAGAACGCTTGTTCTCTGAAAATGTGCTACATTTATTAAAATAAAAACAGTAATAAAAACGTTTTTTAAAAGAGCAAATTCCCAGTGGGAAAGACATTAGATCTCCATTCTAACTTAAATAAATAAAAGTACCAATAACAGTTGTGTAAAACAAACCATTGTGTTAAAAAACAATATCAGTTTTATATCAGTGATTAAATCAGCAGCATCAATTCAGTTGTGAGCTTCCTTTTACTGATGTCAGACTGTATCCGTTTAGACAACTCTAACAAAACTAGTTAACTGGACGTTTTACATAAGTGTTCAACATCAGAAATTGATTGTTGTTTACCTTGGATACACTGTACTGTACCATTCAAGCACTCTAATTAACAAGCCAGTAACTAAATAAGAATTAAAAACAGTAGCATTTGTCTGTGATCTTCTCCTAGTTACAAACTGCATAAAGCTATTATTGCACTCCTTTAAGTCATGGGACTTTGTTATTCTGTATTCCTTCCTAATTGGAGCTCTGTGGTGAAATATGATGTGCAAATTGCCTTATTTAAGGGTTTAAAAGTGCTAATAAAAAGAAAAAAAATGAACTTCCATGCTTCATTACATCAGGAACGTTAAGTATCATTAATGTGAATTAATTACAGTTCGATAAACATGTATTTTTTTATGTCAAGTGCAAGATAATTGCTATTATGCCATTTAGAAAAAGAAAGAAAAAGAAAAAAGAAAGAAAGCAAGCCCTTAACTGTAATTCATGTAAATGTTGCTTCTGAGTTTTGAGATAATTTGTATCATGCTGTCTGTCATTAGCCTTTGAAGACTCTGGACAAAGGTTGTGGCAATTAGACCTGAGTGCATCTTGTATCCCAATTGCATCATAGGAGCTCCAGCCAGATGAAATGTTGGTGTGGGTGCTGAAAATCCTAATTAGGATTGGAGGAAGAGGAGGTGGGGGGTTAAAGGAGGAAGGCAGAAGATGTGAAAGTAGCTAGATTAATATTCCCAGGGCAAAGCGCCTCATTAGAACAACAATGAGACAATCAGAGAATGCCAGGGGTTTGCCTTATCTCTGCCTCCACTCCTCCCTCATCTTGCTTTTGCAAAATTGCCAAGGATGCCAGTCTAGAAAACATGCCAAGGCTTTGTGAAATTGATCCAATCTGGAGCAAATCTCCTAACAATTTTTAATTAGGTCCCTCACATGGTTGGTTTTTGTTGCACTACACTGGCAGTCTGAAGTTTTGAGAGGAGTTCTTGACAGAGTTAAGACACGGTGGACAGCAGATCTGACACATTGCAAAGTGCAGGCTCTTCTGTATCCCAGGCAGAACTAGGGTCTTTCCTGCAGATTTCTACCACCTGAAAAAAATGAAGCAGTTTCAGATCTCATTTTACTTACTTTATTATGTACGTATGTATGTATGTTTGTATGTATGTATGTATGTATGCATATGCTACCCCGTTATAATGTTGTTGTCAGAGTCTATAATTAGGAAACCACGTTATTTGTGTTTCCCTTATCACCGTAAAAATAAGAGTGTACGAAATGTTACGGCGTGAAGCCTTATAATGAATATTGGCATTTTTATTCTCAAAATGATTTACAATGCCCACAAGCCACATTAATATCGTAGTGTACAATGGAAGGAGACACGCACAATTACTCCCTGGGCCACACCAAAAACAATAAACAGTCTTGCACTCTCACAGCAGCACATTCACACAGTGCTTTGTGGTGGTGGTCCACTATGAAAGGCGCTATATAAATTAAAGATTGATTGATTGATTCCATATATGCGTTTATGTCCCTATATGCTTTTAACGCCACCAATTTAAAATTTATACATCTCTTATGTAAATTGTGTATTTTTTTATAACAAATGTTGTAAACTGTAAATAACACAGAATCCAAGGATGTTTATACTTTTGTACTTGTTTTGTAACATTAACGGACAGTTTGATTAGAAAGGAAAAAAAAAGTACAGTTCAAGCATGGGGGCAGTGTAAGTTCTATATATCCCAGTTTCAACTTAAACGCATTTTAAATATGGTAATGTAAAAACAACCATAAAAAAAATCAATATTGTACTTTTCTTTCTTTGAGTTTCTATTATAATTTATCCTATCACCAGGATCACTTAAAGTATCTGCAACGTTCACCAAATGCTTGCGAGTCAAATTGCAATTGGAAATGGGAGCCACGACCTTATCGTGTTATAACCAATTATTACCTATAACAGGTTGCGTTATAACGTGGTACTCTCTCTCTCTCTCTCTCTCTCTCTCTCTCTCTCTCTCTCTCTCTCTCTCATATATATATATATATATATATGTGTATATGTGTGTGTGTGTGTGTGTGTGTGTGTGTATATATATTGTATATATTTTATATTTGTATATACTAATATATACTATATATAGATATAATGACACAATAGTGCCGTTATAGTAAGAGTGACAGATTTTGAGGGATATGTTTTCTTTGCTGTTTCAAAACCGATCGGGTCACCATTTGGCACGCTTGTCACTGAGAATTTTTTTTTGGTATAGATTGTCTGTTAGGTAGTTTTAAAGTTTCAGAATGGCGTAAACATTTGTTTTTATAAGTTATTTGGACAATTTATTGCGCTCAAATAACTAAAAAACAGCAGCAAGTTTAAATACCTCCTTTGGTAGGCTGGTAGAACTCGTTAACGAGGAGTGCATTTTTGTGGAACCAGCAACATCGATCAAGTAATTACTGGATATTTGGGCTTTTCTTCATGTGCGTGGTTAGTTATTTCATAACTATGGAAATACACCTGCGCACTTTAGTTAAACGTTCGAACATTCGGTCGCCCATTGATTCTCTTGTTAACTTTACCTCTCTTTTACCCAAGCAAGGGCTGCATCAAAAAAGAAAATAACAACTAACTGCAAACCTGTAATATAAAATAATACACTTATCAATTGTTTATCCTAGTGTAAGCAGAACTATAAAGCTGAAAAACGTATAGCAGCAACGCATGTTTATGGTAATTAGTCTAAAAAGTAGTTGTTTACTTACTGCATTATTTGGCAGGATGTTACTTCCTGCTTTGCTGTTGTGGTCTAGACTGGAGAGAGACACACAATATGACAATGTAAACAAGGTTGAACTGTTGTTGCATGGGTTATATTTCGGATTAAATAAAACCTATTTCATTGATTAACGATGCATCAATAAAGTCCTTAATAAATACCCACACTTACACAAGCTACGTATATAATTTTACACAAAATCTCAGTCTTTCTGGCGGTTATACATGAATTAAAAAATCCAGTATTGTGTGAAAAAAAGACCTGCAAGTCCACTCATTTCAGAACCGCATTCAACAGCTCGCCTTATTTGAAATCCAGCAATTTTTCAGTGGCAGCTTTCATAGTTCAAAACACAATTTGCAATACTGAGGTAAGCATGTCTTGTTCTGTTCAAAATTAAATCCTGTGTACAATTTCCTACTGTATTTTTTGTGACAACTGTAAGAGTTAAATCGCACTGGGTAAGGGCTTCTGGTATGAAATAAGTAAGGTATAAACCACGACGGGGCGTGCGGTTCCCATGATATATATTATATATATATATATATATATATATATATATATATATATATATATATATATATATTAATATAGCTCTGGAAAAAATTAAGAGACCACTGGAAAATCATCAGTTTCTCTGGTTTTCTTCCAGGACAACCTTGTACTTGGCTTGATTCATGCGTCCTTCACAAAGACAAATCTGCCCGATTCCAGCCTTGCTGAAGCACCTCCAGATCATCACCGATCCTCCACCACATTTCACAGTGGGTGCGAGACACTGTGGCTTGTAGGCCTCTCCAGGTCTCCGTCTAACCATTAGACGACCAGGTGTTGGGCAAAGCTGAAAATTGGACTCATCTGGGGGTGCTTCAGCAAGGCTGGAATCGGGCAGATTTGTCTTTGTGAAGGGCGCATGAATCAAGCCAAGTAAAAGGTTGTCCTGGAAGAAAACTTGCTTCCTTCTGCTCTGACAATGTTCCCCAACTCTGAGGATTGGTTTTTCCAGCAGCACAATGCTCCATGCCACACAGCCAGGTCAATCAAGGTGTGGATGGAGGACCACCAGATCAAGACCCTGTCATGGCCAGCCAAATCTCAAGACTTGAACCCAATTGAAAGCCTCTGGAATGCGATCGAGAGGAAGATGGATGGTCACAAGCCATCAAACAAAGCCGAGCTGCTTGAATTTTTGCGCCAGAAGTGGCATAAAGTCACCCAACATCAATGTGAAAGACTGGTGGAGAGCATGCCAAGACGCATGAAAGCTGTGCTTGAAAATCAGGGTTATTCCACCAAATATTGATTTCTGAACTCTTCCTAAGTTAAAACATTAGTATTATGTTGTTTAAAAATGAATATGAACTTATTTTCTTTGCATTATTCGAGGTCTGACAACACTGCATCTTTTTTGTTATTTTGACCAGTTGTCATTTTCTGCAAATAAATGCTCTAAATAACAGTATTTTTATTTGGAATTTGGGAGAAATGTTGTCAGTAGTTTATAGAATAAAACAAAAATGTTCATTTTACCCAAACTCATACCTATAAATAGTAAAACCAGAGAAACTAATAATTTTGCAGTGATCTCTTAATTTTTTCCAGAGCTATATATGTATAGGTGTTCATGTATTGTGAATTTCTGCATCGAAAGTGCCATCTCACTAGAACTAGAGGGCTGAGTACAACTGGATGATGGGTGGAGTTTCAGATGACATTAAGGAAGTAAGGAGAGCAGCTGATAGAGAGACTGAAGCCAGATCTTGAAGTGAGTTTGTTAACTCGTTGCAAGCATTTACTATAAAGTTTACACATATTCTATTACGTTTTCATTTTTTTAGATCTCAAAATATGTTTTTGTTATTTGTCACACACCCTTACGTCCAAGTCGTGCCAGATGAAGTTGACGATCAGACGTTACGCACCAATCCGACCGCGGTGTCAGGGGACAGTAACTAGGTTTCCCGCAGATATTTAAAGTCCAGGCCGGTAATTCGTTGGGTCATGTCTGGCCTTGTCGTTACCTGCTTTTCTAAGAGTTTTCCTGACTGACATGAATACATTACTGCTGGTTTTAAACTCGCTGTCAGCAGAGATGTTAAAACTTATACTGTTAAAATATCTGTTTAGTCCAGCTCAGCGTTGTAAAACTGGAGACTGAATACTGGTCCTTAGTTTAACTTCTTGCACTGGCAGGTTGTTGAGATTTATTTATTTATTTATTTTTTGCATAAAATAAATGTCCATATTTTATTTTTTTTTACTTTAAGTACATTAACCAGCCCATGCTGTAGTTTCTTTGTGTGTGTGTTTTTTTCAAGCTTTGTTTTCTTCTATTTCATTTAGCCGTTCCTCCTCAACCGTTGTCTCTGTTCTTGCTGATGCACTTATTTTATGTTTTTTCTTTTTCTTCATATGGACTGCTGCCTTCACTCAGAAAATTGGTATTGTACCAGTTATGTAGATTTTCATCCCCAAATATATTAAAGGAAATAAGTGAAATGCCACTCATTTTTGGCAGTGGTTTTGTAACTAATAACAAATAAAATGGCAGCTTGTCATGGAATTTGCAGTGGCTCTCAAAAGTATTCACCCCCCATGCATTATTGTGTTACAACATGGAAACAAAATGGATTTAATTAGGAGTTTTTGCCACTGATCAGCACAAAAAAAGTCCATAATGTCAAAGTGAAAAATAAAATCTACAATTTTTTCTAAATTAATTACAAATATAAAACGGTCAATAATGTCAGGACCACATGAAATGTTCAAGCAATCTTGCAGTGCTTTTATCTTTCAGCAGCCAGCAGGATTTGTCATTTTTCACCATGACTTCACAACACAAGCCATGTTAACATTCCTTTTTTCTCGAACGAGTTTTAAAACTTTTGCCACCTGCTGAATTTAATGATGTTGTGATACGTGGCAGCCAATTAGGGAAGCATAAAAGATGTGTTCCATTTGTGTCTGTGTTTATGTGGCTGTATCTGCAAAGAGTCAAAAGCAAACTATTTTCAGATAATGTCAACAAGAGGGGGTTCAGGTTCAAAATGATTATTCCGAGCTTCATTTAAAAGGTATTTTGAGCCGATTCATCTAGTTTTGTAGTCTTGTTCTTCTTAATGAATACTGAAAGGCCCTTTTGGATGTTTCATTCTCTGCAGATGTTTCTCTAAATCAGGGAAAATGAACTCCTTAATGTTATCAGACCAGCCACTTTGGGAGAGTGAATCAGCCAATGCTTTTTCCCCTGGGAAACAAGCGGCCACTTTTATCTTAACATGTGTCTGTTGCCTGTTTACTGTTTTGAGGCTTCAAGGTCTAATTTTGTGACTTAGATTTTTTTTTTTTTTTTCTTTTTAAATATAACACAAGAAATAATGAGAAATGTCTGGTTTTATTGAGATTTTATCAACTGCAGTGGATCAAGAGTTATGCAGTAATACCTGAAACCGAGGGAATATATTGGCCACACAATCTGTAATGTGGGGGCGGTACTAATTTAAATTATATGCAAACAAGGCATACGTGTTTCTCCAGTACCAGTCAGTCAGTCACCCTAAGGTAACTAAGAACTATGCCTCATACTTCTTGCTTTTACTAGAATGATCTTTTCTTTCTTTACAGGAAGGAAACCCTTTCAATTCAGTGGCATCTTATCGCAATCTTTCGTTCGAAGAGGTCGTTCAGGAGTTGATCAAGCAGAAGGAATTGGTGAAAAAGAAGGACGTCCACATTCGCGAGCTGGAGGATTACATCGACGGCCTTCTCGTCAAGGTCATGGAGGAAACTCCCAGCATCCTCAGAGTGCCGTACGAGCTAACCAAGAAAGCAGGGAAATTTCCCAAACAGTAAAACTAATACAAATATTGAATTTCTGTCACAGCGATAAAAACCAATGGACCTGATTTATGTAGTACCTGTTTAACTCTTTCAATACTGCAGGTCTATGAAAAACTGAAAACTGCAGACCATGCACGGTACATAACACTTTTAGTCTGGTTTCACAGATGCTGATTATTAATATCAGACCTTAATAAAGGTACAGCTATGGCCAAAAGTTTTAACACGTAGTCAAAGAAACTACAAAAGTAGTCCACTGGAAGCCATTAGTAGTACCGCATTTCATGTTAAATTTCGAAATGTCACATTTAAATAAATAAATTTTAAAAATTGATATGGGGAAAACTACAAAGCGGTATGTAATTCAGTATGTTAATATAACATTCAGCAAGTTTCATTTGACTTTATGAATCAAAATTAGTTAATTCTATTGGGCGATGCAAAACTTTTGGCCATACTTGTACAATTACGTACCTGTACAAAACCTTAATAAATCTGGCCCATTGTGTGGGGGTGGGTGTTTTTTTAGTTTTATATATATATATATATATATATATATATATATATATATATATATATATATATATATATATATATATAAATATAACATATATATAACGCATTGTTATAAAACGCAAAACCTTTTCTTTTGCTGATTTTATCGTTTTAGTTTAAAATAAAACTGTTTGTGGTGGATATGTATAAGTGTGTAATGGTTCTTTAGAAAATACCAGATGCTGATTTTTGCTGAGGATTTTTCCAGCCATAACTTAAAGGTAGAATGAATAAGAAAATAAGAATGACAAAATATTGTCATTCTCTCACTTACCTGTCATTCATGTTATTTGGTTTCCAGTTCTTGTTTTGCTTCTGTTTTTCATCCTTGAAAACCTTGAAACTTATTTTTAAACAATTTGATCTCAGTATGGTTCATAGCTGTATTTCTTATACTGAAGACCATTATAATCTGCTTGTAATTCGGTTTTAGTATCATCAGTGTGAGACTGAAAGACCCATTGCCTCCTGTTAGCAGCAGCGATGAACTCAGCAAGTCCATTGAAAGGCAATTGTCAGCTGGAAAGCTCACACAGGCATAGAAGATGAGACTAATAATCAAATTAATATTCCTCGCTTAACTTAGTCTCACATTTTCTACACAAAAACCTTTTTTTGGGTGGAACTATCTAAAAGCATCTTATAATGGTCTTTGGTAAAGAACATATTGTTAGGAAGCTTATTGAGCTCAAACTTTTTTACAGTTTCAAGGAGGCAATGAAAAAAAAACACAGTAAGGAATTGGTGGAAAAAAAAAAATACAATGATGTGTTGAGAATTTATTTAATTTGGTACACCCTGTTTGTTCCACCTTAAATCTGTAAGAGGTGATTTTCAAAGATTTTTCTTCCAAAATGTAATTGACCGTAAATGTAAAATGGAATAATCGTCTAAGTCTAGCAGGCATAGATTCATCTCTGCCAGTGACATTTTCAATGAAACTTTTGTTCTAGGTCTCTTGAATCCTCAGCATTGATGGGGTCTATTTTAATTCTCTTTACATAGGAATATCTTCATACTACCCTTTGAGTTTATAAATCACATTTTTTGCAAACCTCATTTCATTGTATTTTTTATTCATTGTAATAATAAATCATCAGGGGAAAACAATGAGCTGAATTAATAAAGACTTGGTGTATTTAGATCTCCCACTGTTCAGATCATTAAAATAGACGTCAGAGGGTAAAAAAATGCTCCTTTTCTAGCATGTGTCAACAGTACTTTGGCAGCAACAGGAAACCAATCCAGAATCAGTATTTGCCATGTGTATCGTTATTGAAACATACACAGCTATATAAAAACAATATGCAACTGGCATAATTTACAAAAATCCTTATTCATGATTCACAATAAGCCTCAGCATCAGGTGCGGATTTCAATTAGAATGAATAGCATTGTATTGTTATTTGTATCTACATGAAGTTTTGAAAATATTTTTTTATTAAGCTGCCATAACTGTCTGTGTGGGTTAGACCTACAGCAATGACCTTTATTTGTCAAACCTCTTGAAACTGACTTGCAAAACAGACAGATGTCAGCCTTTATGTTATATTACCTATGTCTGAGATTCCAGTTTTATAAAGCACAAAAACAAAAGACAACTCATTTGCGCACAAGTATGTGTCAGATTTTGCAGGTTTTTCTTCATCTCCTGTAAAGCTAACATTGTGCACTGGTGGAAATTTCTTCGACCTGCAGAAACGCACCTAAAAAAGTGTTATTTTTAATTTGTTTCTGTTTAAAACACTACCTTTCATGACCTTGATACTTCCAATGTTATTTTTGACCTCGCAGGCTGCAAGACTTGGGAACTGCATAGCAACTGTTTTGTTTTGCAGTCTGCTTAATGCATGTGGAAAAGTTCTTAATATACCACAGAACTGCATTAAAAAATGCTGATGTGCATAGCAAGCAGTAACATGGGATTGTTAATGCCATGGTGAGAGTCTTGGTAATTAGGATTGTGAAATGCTTGCAAGTTTCACAAGTGTAAAAAGTGAGTTAAAGCTTCCTGGCTGTTCAGAAAGTACTATCCAGAACAGCTTTTTTTGTTTGGTTTGTTTGTTTTGGTTTTTTTTTTGTCCTGCAGCTGACAATTCCAAGCAGGTTGTAACTACATGACAACTACCTTAAAACCATTTAAAAACTTTAATTATATTGCAGTCTTACCATCTTGGCTGCATTTTTTGTTTCTGTTTATTTCATGGATATGCACTTTTACATTTTTTTTTTTAATATAAAGAATTGCTTTAAAAGAGCATTATTGTAGTCTTCTAACACTTAAACCAGATTAGGTCTGAGCAAACTATTAAAACTATCTAGTTCATGTTTAAACTTTATTTGTGTTTGTGCGTCTTAAAACACTTAAGCGCTACTATTTTTTTTATATGGCTTTACTATTATAGCAGAATTTATATAGATATTCCAAACACTGGATATATACCACACTGCTAAAAACAAACAAAACAAAAAAGAAATAGGTGATAAAAAATAAGGTTCACAAAAAAATACTGTCATTAGTTAAACCCACGTATGTAGCTAGTACTAAATCATAGTCAATAGGAAGCGTTTAAAACATTTATGCTGTGGTACATAAAACAAACAAAACAAAAAAAGTTTTAAAACAGATGTTAGAATTCCAAAATATTTCACAGATAACTTTCCAGAATGTACAAACTAGAAAAAAAGACTGGCTTCTGTTATTTACCATACCTAAAACAAGTGTCAAAGAAAGCTGGTTAACTTAGAAGTGAAGTCATAATTAAAAACACAATCTTGAAGAACGTGTACTGTAAGGATGCAGGGGACTGTAAAATATAAAATAATATCAAGTCATATACAATTGTAGTGTACTTAAAACAAAGTGCCAAATATGTGTCTCAGTAACATCAATTTAAGTCCATATTTGTTTAGTATGTAATGTTTATATATAAGATTTTTTATATAAGAATGTTTAAGTAACACCTACCTTTCAGGTGGTGAAAAACTACTTTGCCAATGCTGATGGTATTCTGCAAGACACAGTACGCTGCTTTCCAAAGGTACTTAAGCAAATGACTGTTTTCATTTCCATATGAATGTCTAGAGCAATTATTAAACCACTGACTGCTACTACTTTTAAATTAGCTGATGCTTTTTATTAAACTGTGTTGCCATCAAGGAGTTCACCAATGTGGCTTGGAGAATATTCCTTATTAAGTGGCGGGGGCACCTGCAGTCACTGAACCAAGGACTGAAAGGCTGAGTAGTCTGTACTTTGGAATGGACTACTAGACTTGGATAGTAAGGCTGATGTTAATGTAAAAAAAACACAACAACTGAGAGACTAGATTCACAAAATTACCCCCAGATGTTTCTGACAACAATTTCCTGTTTGTGTTTATGTATATTTTGCATTACAATATTATTTGCATTCATATTAATCTGGGTTGACAATCCTTTTACAGAAACTGCTTTTACGTGCTTAGTTGCTGTGCTCCATGGAATGATTGTATTTTTAAACATATTTGTTTGAACAAAACATGTAAAGAAATGGGACCCTATTTAACTGCTGCACCCTGACACTGATTAAATCAATGGTCAGTCACTGATTTAAATTTGGGGAATATTTCTGCATGGCACAAAAGTGATGCTATTGGATTTATGCTGGACAGAGTTGATTTCAGGTACCTATCATTTAGTAATGTTTACTAAGAATTGAACCTTTAATGTCAGATTTGTCATCCATAACTATTAACACTCAGTATGGCTGAATTTAGAAATTCAAAAGCAGATGTCGTTCTATCTTCAAAGCGTTTGGATTTGAAATGAGGGTACTGTTCTTGATTCCAAGTTGTTTTTTTTTTCCTGTGCCTACCTAAATAAAATACAATTTTAAGTTTATATGGTTTGATATGGGTATTTAGGTTTCAGTATAGTGCAAATGAACGGTACATATTGTTACCTTAAAAATGTTGCCTTATAGTGTCTGAACTGTGGATTGCAGCAAAGTCGGTGTCTTTTTTTTCTGCTTTGCACATTATTACATTATACATTCTGCGTAGTGCAATGCATTTTATAGTACACTGCTATAGTCTGTTACATATGTATTGAAGTATTTCACATAACTTGCTGGAAAGGTACTTTAGGGGTATGCAACTATTTGCAATAGTATCGGTTGTGAAAAGACAATGGAATGAATGGTTCGAAAGGAAACTACTGTATTGTTTTCAAAAACATTGTTCCCTGAAATGCTTAGCATGTAGCATGGTTGTACTAAGAGTATATGAAGGAGACCCACTGAGGTACTGAAATGTAACCAATTATGTATTTAAATATGAATTCAATGGGTGATAGATATGAAATTATGATTTATGCAATAAAGATGGTTATGCACAAATAATAATAAAAAAAAAAAAACTGTTGTTCTTTAAAATAAACACTTTTCTTTAAGCACAAATACTCGAGTCATATTTATTGAAACAATAACTCTAGAGAGATATGTTGTTCTTTATTTTACCTTAAAATTGAGGGCTGTGCCAGGATAGGCAGTGCCCTTCACAGAAACCAACCTTTTTGGAGGTAAAATGAAGAACATGCATGCATACCCCACCCAGTCATTCTGCATTGGTAGTAAATGTCTAACATGAAAAGGTAAGAAGGGGGATCGTGTTATGGACAGAATATACAGCTATGGCCATACTATTATCATAGTTATACTATTCATTTACCATGGTTTGCCATGTTGTTTTGTTGTTTTGTTGTTTGTTTTGTTTAGTTTTTTTTTTTTTTTTAATATGCTTTTTGATACCTCTCCAGGCTTTACTGTGCTTTCACTATCCTGTAATACACTTTGCTTTGCTTTTATAAGGGTATTTAATTCCCCAAACTACCTGCAAACTGGAACTGCACCATCTCCTGTCCGGGGCCAGATACACTAATTACGCTATAGCATAGAGCCCCCAGCAGAACTCCGTCACCGTTTGTTTCTGACATTTTACAAAATCTGCATGAGGGTGGACAGGCGCACACACACAGGTAGAGAGGCGCACGGAAGCTTGCTTTTGGTTAATTTAGTTTTTTTATGACGGCTGTGCATTTATTTCTCGATTACAACATACCTTGTCTCTGAGTCTGTCACACAAGCAGCTTCCTGCTAATGTACAACACCAAATGCCCCACGCCTTCTACTCCTGGGAGAAATCTGTCCCTAATCCTACTACATCAGAAGCATCAGTCTGCAGGATAAAATGTATGAATCGGGTTCAATTGACGCACTAATTTATTTTTAGGGCCAATTTAAAACCTGTCCTGTCTTAAATGTGCACAGTATGCGTCTACATTTTAGAAATGTTTCTTTTTCATTTGGGGTCTGAATTTTAGAAAAAAAAGGTGGATAAAGGTAAACGTGTACAATGCAGGAGGTTGAAGGAAATTCAAATGTGGATGTCTACAACGGTTTAAGTCCATAGTGTTTGTTGCTACAAAAGAAAACCCCAAAAGATGTAAAGGACATTAAAGTCATTCCCTTTTTTTGTTAAACTACGCTGTTTTGTTCTATTGAATGCATTGCTACTACTGATATATATATATATATATATATATATATATATATATATATATATATATATATATATATATATATATATATATATATATATATATACAGTACTGTGCAAAAGTTTTAGGCAAGTGTGAAGAAATGCTGTAAAGTAAGAATGCTTTCCAAAATAGACATGTTAATAGTTTATATTTATCAATTAACAAAATGCAAAGTGAGTTAACAGAAGATAAATCTAAATCTAATCCATATTTGGTGTGACCACCCTTTGCCTTCAAAACAGCATCAATTCTTGTAGGTACACTTGCACGCAGTTTTTGAAGGAACTCGGCAGGTAGGTTGGCTCAACCATCTTGAAGAACTAACCACAGTTCTTCTGAGGATTTAGGCAGCCTCAGTTGCTTCTCTCTCTTCATGTAATCCCAGATAGACTCGATGATGTTGAGATCAGGGCTCTGTGGTGGCCATACCATCACTTCCAAAACTCCTTGTTCTTCTTTATGCTGAAAATAGTTCTTAATGACTTTCGCTGTATGTTTGGGGTCATTGTCATGCTGCAGAATAAATTTGGGGCAAATCAGACACCTCCCTGATGGTATTGCTTGATGGATAAGTATCTACCTGTACGTCTCAGCATTGAGGAGACCATTAATTCTGACCAAATCCCCCACTCCATTTGCAGAAATGCAGCCCCAAACTTGCAAGGAACCTCCACCATGCTTCACTGTTGCTTGCAGACACTTGTTTGTGTACCTTTCTCCAGCCCTTCGGCGAACAAACTGCCTTCTGCTAAAGCCAACTATTTCAAATTTTGATTCATCAGTCCAGAGCACCTGCTGACATTTTTCTGCACCCCAGTTCCTGTGTTTTTGTGCATAGTTGGATCGCTTGGCCTTGTTTCCACGTCGGAGGTATGGCTTTTGGCCGCAAGTCTTCCATGAAGGCCACTTCTGACCAGACTTCTCCGGACAGTAGATGGGTGTACCAGAGTCCCACTGTTTTCTGCCAATTCTGAGCTGATGGCACTGCTGGACATCTTCCGATTGTGAAGGGAAGTAAGCATGATGAGTCTTTCATCTGCTGCAGTAAGTTTCCTTGGCTGACCACTGCGTCTACGGTCCTCAATGTTGCCCGTTTCTTTGTGCTTCTTCAAAAGTGCTTGGACAGCACATCTGGAAAACCCTGTCTGTCTTGAAATTTATGCCTGGGAGAGACCTTGCTGATGCAGTATAACTACCTTGTGTCTTGTTGCTGTGCTCAGTCTTGCCATGGTGTATGACTTTTGACAGTAAACTGTCTTCAGCAACCTCACCTTGTTAGCTGAGTTTGGCTGTTCCTCACCCAGTTTAATTCCTCCTACAAAGCTGTTTCTGTTTCAGTTAATGATTGTGTTTCAACCTACATATTGAACTGATGATCGTTAGCACCTATTTGGTATAATTGTTTAATCATACCCCTAACTATATGCCTACAAAATCCCTGACTTTGTGCAAGTGCAACCAGAAGAATTGATGCTGTTTTGAAGGCAAAGGGTGGTCACACCAAATATGGATTTGATTTTGATTCTTCTTCTGTTCACTCACTTTGCATTTAGTTAATTGATAAATATAATCTATTAACATGTCTATTTTTTAAAGCATTCTTACTTTACAGCATTTTTTCACACCTGCCTAAAGCCTTTGCACAGTACTGTGTGTGTGTGTGTGTATATATATATATATTTTGCTGCTATTGTATATATTAGCTGGACTAACTAAACCACTGACCCATTTACCTCAGTGCATGTTATGTTATGCACTTTACTGCCTTGGACTGAAGCTTTTTTTATGCTTGTGATCCTTATTGCATTATTTTGTGTTCTATGTTCCCACAAATGTTTGACTTAATTAAAATGATCATTAGCAGCAGTGATTTCTTTCGTATGGTACATGGCAATAAAGGCATACACAGTTTAACAAGCCTCATGCCCAGCTATGATCAGCAAAGAAAAAAGCCTGAATAAAGTGTTCAAATAAGTTATCTAATTCAATTCGAAGACGCTTCCTCGTTATTATCGATTGATATTGAAAAAAATGCATATATGGAAAATAAATTAAAAGATAGGAAATATCATCTTGCAATTAACAGGTTCCTATGATATCATGTACTGTGTACTCACCTAATTCAAAATTTGTATATGATTCGTATCAAATTAGCTTTATACCAGGCTTGTTTGTATCTGAATATCTCATAGTGAGCTCAAAGCAACCCACAAATACCCAAGTGAGTCTCAGCAGGGCTAAATGATCACCCAGTAGTGTATGAACTATCCTTATTAAACACTGCATCCATCACTCCTGCACCTGTACACTGCAAGCCACTTTGCCATACATGGTGTATAGTGGGATTATGGACCGCAACACACTGGCGGAACTGCAGGAGGTACACAAACTGACCCCCTGCCGAGAAGACCAATCTGCAAATGGGGGAGGCAGTGGTAGTGGAGCAGTTTTGCCATGTGGTCCTCCTGAAACCCAAGCCTGGATACAGCACCACAACCCTGACACCCTGGAATAAGTCGTGAAACTGGCCGAGGAGGGGAAAATGGTCGGTTTTAGGGAATGTGAACACCCACGCCTCAGTGGACACATGGTGTGAGCAGACCTTAATTAGGACAGCTTTCCTAGGCTGTGTGTCATGGAAGCCACAAGGTAATGTGGCTATCTCCTGTATCCATGGAGACACGGTGACATTCCTCACCATAAAAGCATATTTATTGGTAGGACCGATAAAACATCACTTAGTAGTGGGCGTGGGCGCTGGAACTAGGGGTGCTGGGGGTGTGGAAACACCCCCTGGCTTTGCATGGCTTCCATCATGTAAAGGGGTTATAGTTTTGTTGAGTGGCTTTCAGCACCCCCACTTTAAAAATTGTTCGAATGGCACTGGTAGTGGGGGTGACGGAAAGGCTACCACACCCAGTTATTTTGGCCAAGACTGGCCAAACTATAAAGAATTGGTCAATTAATGGCAGTCTCACCCACACACGTAATCGTGGCAGAAAAGAAAGAAAGGGAAATAATTGGTGATGTTTTCCCCACTTTTTTGTCCAAGAAAAACAAATAAAGACAGACAGATAAGAAAATGGGAGAGAACATTAATGAGACGAGGCTGGGGTTTGGAGACTGCGCCAAGGGTAACAAATGCCAGTCAAAAGGGATCGAAATGCAGTGTGACTGAAAGGGCGAGGTTACTGGGCCATCTAGGCAGGTGCTACTCCCACCCATTTCAATATAACGGACATGTGGCACTCAAGCGCAGACATAGCGTGGGGCTAAAATAACAACCTGTCACTAATGCACACTTGATATGCCTTTTGCGGGGCACTTCAGAGCTGATATCCCTTTTGTGTGGCACCTCGGAGCTGACAAGACAAGGGAATGAATATTGGCTTGATTTAATTGGATAGGACTTCATACTGATGTGTCAAAATATGTAGCCGCATGCCCAGACTGCCAGCAACTAGCACCGGGTTGAGTGTGCCCCATCCCTTTGGTTCCACTGCTGATTATTTCAACAACCTTTGAATGCATGGACATAGTGTGCCCTTTGCTACCTTCTGATTCTGGGTACGCATATATTAGTGGTGGTAGATTATGCCACGCAATACCCGGAAGCAGTTCCATTGAGGTCCACTAGTAGTGCTGCAATAGCCAAAGAATTAGTGCAGATTACGGCTCGAGTTGGGATCTCCAAGCAGATTTTGACTGATCATGGAACCAACTTTTTGTCTAATACATTACAGCAAGTGTATAAAATATAAAAAAAATACGTCCCATCAGGACATCTGTTTATCATCCACAGATGGATGGTTTGGTGGAACATATTAATCAGACCTTGAAGCAGATGCTGAGAGGTTCTGTACATCAAGAGCAAAAACATTGGGCATCGCTGCTTCCCTACCTCCTTTTTGCAGTGCGAGAGGTGCTGCAGAGTTCGACCTGGTTCTCCCCCTTCGAGCTCTTGTACTGCCTGGTCACTATGCCAGGATTATAAATAAAAAACAGTCCTTAGTGGATTACAATTGTCTGTCTCCCATTTCCAGCCAGCTCTTTTACAGCACTGAAGTACTGAAAATGTTTTTATTTTTCTTAAATACATGTTCGGCCATGGAGTTTGCACGAAAAAAAAAAAAATTAAATAAACAGGTAACAAATAAAGCTACAGTCACGAGACAGTATTTTCCATCATGCCTGTGCATGGTAACCATTCATTTTCCAGTTTCAAACCACAATTAGGCTATTTTATGTTTTGCAGACTTTAGAATTGCATTTTTCTTTAAAAGCTTTTATATTCAATTGATTGGCGTTGCACTTTATAATTCATTATGTGGAGAAACATATATATTCTCCAGATTGTGGAGCTGCCATATAAAACGTCATCAGTGTATCTATCTGTCTGTGGTTATTAGACGATATTGTTTTTATACAGCACAGTTTATATTTTCTGCACTCTTCAGGAGGCAGACAATTGTAATCCACTCAGAACTGGTTTTTAATTATATTCCTGGTCTGGTGACCAAACAATAATCCCAGGCAATACTCAACAATGTGTAATGTGCTGGAATATATAAACGGGTTGCAGTCCCAAATAATAAACACAGTCAATAATTCACGCACAATACACAAACATGGTCACCAGTCCTGGGTGAGTGCTGTAGTGCTCGTGGGGCAAAATACAATTAATCTTGGTAACAAGTGAAGTGATGTCCAGGTTTGTGCTGGCATCTGGCTCCAGTATGTTATATAACAAGTAACAGTTAGAGACAAGACAAAACAAACAAAACATTCATGCACAATATAACACAGGTCCTTCCGGTTGATTCCTTAACCAAAACGAAGGAACAGATTAAGTCGCTTCGTCCCCTTCTTGTACTGTCACACATGACCCCTTGGTAAATTATTGTAGCCACTCCTCCAATCCGCAGCTGCCACGTTGTTTCCCTTCCATATGACCGACTTCTTTCCTTTTAACCCTGGGAATGAATTGTCAGACCAAACAGTCCAGGGTACTCTGTTCCCGTTACTTAGCGCCCTCACAGGTCAGGAGGGAGATTTACCACCAAAGATCATTCTATTTCTGTCACAGGTCCCTATTGGCGAAATTAAGTTGTGGTTTTCTCTCGATATTGGTTGATGAGAGTAATACTAGTTGTGGTCCCCACTGGACAAAAAGGAACATTCATTTCTAAGAATCAGCTATGCTGAAGGATAGCCTATATATTTGATAAAAGTAAAACATAATAAATATTGAAATAAATCAATACATAAATCAATACATAGACATTTCTTTCTTTCTTTCTTTCTTTCTTTCTTTCTTTCTTTCTTTCTTTCTTTCTTTCTTTCTTTCTTTATCCATCTTAATATTTATTTATTTATTTTTCACTATCAGATATAAACACTGGAATTTAATACTTTATGAAACAAAAATAAATACTCAACAGTTGTATGTTAGTGAAGATTTCTGTCCAAAAAGGTTATGAGGTTTTCATATATTTTTTACTTTCAAATTTAAAAATATATTTTTGACCCAGACTTGCTTTGTTGCAGGACTTGTTGTCTGTTCAGTTTGTCTCATCTGACTTTTATGTTACATGTATGGTAAGGGGAACGGGTCACGCTGGGAAGGGGGAATGAGTGGGGAGAATGTGTGTTGCTGTTTTTCAAGGGTTGCAGAGCATGGATGTGACTGGTTGATGATGAGCCAGACAGCGGCAGCAAATGACGGGTGGTTATATAAGGGGTGGGGGTGGGGGCCCTAAACTTGCTAAACTTGAATGAGAAACTGTGGGTGTGACTGTGTGATCGTGTGAACTGTGACCGGAGAGAATATGTAGTGAAAGTGCCAAGACTAAAACATAGGTCTATTATTTTGGCTTGTGTTTTTCATATACAATAACAGTGGATCGAACTTGCATCAAAAACACAAGCCTAGCCAAGTTAGTAGAAACAATTGAGGCAACCTTGACCCCCACCGCTTTTACAGGTGTGCCTGTTTGCTTTGTGCTGGGCAAGGCTGCCCCAATGGTTTCTTGAAACTTGGCTTGTGTATTTGATATCTCCACTTTAAATAGCTGGGCACTTTTGATAACTTGGCATTTTTTCACATTCCCAATGTGTTTTTGTTTCAGATTATGAAATACAGTGCTACAAGAAACTAAATATCAACAACAAACATTTTGACTAGAGGTCTTTTTCAATGTCACTGAATTTGAGTATTTTAGTATTTCTTAAAAAATGATCTCAAGTACAGTATAGTATAGTATACAATGCATACACAAGTATGTTTAGCAGTTAATATTATTTATAATTAAAAAATGAAAACAATTGTGTTGCCATAGCCTTTTAAAACTCTAGCTATAATCAAACATAAAAGTAACACTAGTAATATGGAATTCCTTTTGTCTCTCAAAAATGCCCCTTAGCCTATTAAACAGCTTTTAAACAAGCCATTCAAACAATCCCTCCTGCAATGTTTCTCGCTGTACATTCTCGCTGCACATCTTCCTTAATTGGCTCCTTTGGTGGCTGTCTGATCCCATTTGTCAGGTTTGCTAATCCCAAATGAGGTAGCCAATTTATAACTAAAGTATGGGTGATATCCATTCCAGTTGCCACACACACCACAACATGCATACAGTATATTCTGCACAGACTCTGAGCTATCAGTAAACCAGTGACCTCCAGCCCAGTGCTTAATTTATGCAAGAGGTATCTTTCTTTCAGCACAGAGAAATGTGTAGCCAAAAAATGCCGACCTGGAGAAATAGAATCTACAGGGGCATGGCAAGCACAGATAGCCGCTAAATACACCTTCCAGCATCAAGCAGTTCTTGCAGAAACTGCAAGATTACTGGCATAGGGCAAGAGATGAGGTCATGGTTCCTAGCCAGACACCAAGCTTGAAAATACTTCCACTTATAGGTATATAAAGACCAAGTGGAATCTGCCCTAGTGCTCTGCATAGTACCCACAACCATGTCCGATAGCCCTAGGGCTAGCCAGCAGTCCCTTTCAGGGGCCAGACCCATAGTTGGAACCTGCCCGGTTCCGGGTGCCAAAGAGAGACTTTTGCCTGATTGAGGGGATCCAATCTAAGTGGAATCTCCCAGGGCTGGCCGTGCAACAGCTGGCACAGGGTCAAAAAACATATTCTCCTGGGTGACTTGGGAGCCACTAGGAGAACTGACTCTTTCTCTAACTGGATTTTTTCAAGAAAAGCCTAGAGCAGCAGCATAGGTGGAAAAACATACAAAAATGTTAAACACCTAAGTAGTGGAGGGAGTAACATAGGGGGAATGTGTTGTCTCTGCCGAAGCGAAGAAATTGACCTGCACCTTCACGAACCGTTCCCAAATGCGCTCCACCATCTGCGGGTGGAGCCGCCACTCCGACAGAGGCAGGCTGCCCCTGGAGAGGAGATCAGTTGCCCAGTTCTCTGCTCTGGGAATGTGCATCGTCAGTAGGGACAGCAGGTTCCTCTGAGTCCATATCAATAGCTTGAAAGCTATGCGATGCAACCCTGGGGACCGCAGGCCTCCCTGGTGGATGACATACACTACCACTGTTGTGCTGTCTGTCCAGATCAGCACAATAGGTTGGAAGCATCTGTCATCACCACTTGGCGGTTCAATACTACTCCCATTTGCACACCTTTGCGCAGGTGAGAGGGAACCCTCCACCAGCGTAGGGCTGCTGAGCACGCGTAAGACATTGTCAGCCAACGGTGTCTCTCGCGTTTGGCATTGAGGGGAAATGCATTGAGCCACGCTTGTAGCAGGCTCATGCGAAGCAGACCCAGCTGACTGGCCAAGATAGCTGCGGCCATCAGACCCAGTAGATTTTGGCACAATCTAAGGGTGACCTGGGATCCCTCTTGAAATAGGGAGTGGCAACCCAGGATAGCTGCAACTTTCATCCAACAGATATGCGCACATCGTAGTGGAGTCCAGCTGGAGCCTCAGGTACATGGTGCACTGCACTGGTGTAAGCCGACTCTTTGCCTCAGTTATGGTGAGGTCCAGCCTGACCAGATGTTCTGTCACAAACATCGTGTGGACCAGTGCTCCCTCTCGTGACTGGAAACAGATCAACCAGTCGTTGAGATAGTTTAATACTCTGATCCCCTGGATAGCGTCCACACACTGTGAAAACGTACGCAGAGCTAGGGAGAGTCTGAATGGCAGCACACACTTCCTTGAAGGAAAAAAGCAAATACTTTCTGTGCTCTGGACAAATGGGAACATGAAAATATGCGTCCCGCAAGTCCACAGTGGTGAACCAGTCGCCCAACTGATTAGACTGGAGGATCTGATGGTGCATCAACAGTCGGAACCCATTTGGGAGCCTCAAGTCCAAGATGGGGCGAAAGCCGTTGTCTTTCTTGGGTACCAGAAAGTACCACGAGTAGTACCCTTCTCAGTGGGAGAAGGGGTCTACAAGATGAATGTCTCACTTGCACAGCAAGGCAGTCACTCTTTCTGAAGTATCAAGGCTTGAAGAGGGTCTGTCACAAAAGTGTTTGTGACACATCGAAAGGGAGGAGGTCGCAAGAAAAACTGAAGCGCACAGCCGTTTTGCATGGTGGCAATCACCCAGGAGTCTGAGGTGCAAGTGCATCAGTACTGCAGCTGTTGTGCCGAAAAGGGGGTCTGAGGCCGCCAGCCTTCAGGGGCCCTGCTCGGGCTGCTGAGGCTGGGGCTGGGCAGTTTGGGCCCTGGCCCTGAAAACGCCCCCTGTGACGCTGACTTGTGGACTGACCACGACCTGCGTTCCTTCTGCCTGTCAGTTGGGCTTTTCGGCAGCTCTGGTATAGAGAGCTCAACAATACCTACCCGAAGGGCAGGAATATCCCACACCCAATGTAGTGGTGGTTGTCTTCGAATTCAAAGGATACTTCGAATACTGGAACTATCATAGGGTATATTGTCAGAAATGATGTTGTTTTAAGGCCATTATTCTAATCTTGCATCCAATTTTAATGTGAGTCCCATCTTTAAACAACTTAATTCATCACTATGTTGTTTACCATTATGAAATATTTAAAGACGGTGCTCATATAAAAAATTGGAAGCAAAGGGAGAATGACACTAGCAGTCTGGCAAGATGCACCATTAGAGCTTTCATTTCTAGCTGTCATTTAGTTCTGGCCCTCCAATTCTAAACAATGCCAAATTGTGTAGTAGTTTAGTAATGTGGACTGGCTAGGGGGAACTGCCAACTTATTTCACTTGAGCCAGATTTGAACCCAGGCCCAGGGGAAAGTTATAACAGAGTGTCAAGTTAGGCTGCTACGCCACCTAGCCACCATTCTGGTGAACAGATCACACTAATTTGTTTCTGCACCTACAGTGCAGCAGTTCAGCTCAAGACAAGCTCAATCTGTTAAAATTCATTCTGATTTCTTTGCTAAGTTTCATCATCATTGGGGATGTTGTTTTCAATGTTAAAATGTAAATGTGACAGCCTCCAATTAATCCCTATGCTAAAAAATGTCCTTGGCAAGTTTCAGCTGAATTTGTGGGGGGTGAAGAGATAAATGACAAAAAAGTAAGTGCTGTACAGTACAACTGACTGCTTCCAAACAATAACAAATCAAGTCCTTGGTCTCTGCCGAGTACCTTTTATTTTGTGTTTTATGCTTGTTTTTGCAGAACAACCTAGGCTGATTGTAAACACAGGTTTATTTATTTTTTAAAGTTTTTTTAAGGCATTTACATTATGCTAAATAGAAGTAGTAATATCTCTCAAGTCTTGTCTAAGTGAGAACAGCAGCTGAAAACCGACACTTGTAAGTATACTAAACACAATGTCACCTGTATCACACATACATACTTGTTACTATAATGCAGGTGATGACATAAGGCTCTTCAGGTAAACTCAAATCCCCAGTGACACAAATCCATTAAAAGTAGAATTATATCTGTATTTAATATTTAAACAAATAGCATACGGTATTGACAACAGTATCATAATTCAATCAACATCAGGATACACAGTCCCTCTATTTCCTGACACTGGCACGTGGCATCAGTCTTTTTTTTGTCCTTGTTAAAAAGCTGTTTGATGGCGTAAATTCGTGTAATGTGAACAAGCACATGAATAATTTGCAAGTCAACACCTTAAAATTAAATAAATCATTATATTAACATTTGTTTACTGTGCCTCTTGGATAGCACACACGTGTCCCCTTAATGACAGACGCGTGCCAGGCCAAGAAAGAAAGAAACATTTAAAACAAGTTGGGGGGAAAAAGGATCAATGTCATGAGTTTCATTAAAAAAAGGTGTTGGTGACAATGATCTGGAACTTGTGAAAAGGTGAAATTTACCAGATGGGTTATCTAGCGTTTTTAATACGGGGCAGCTGCCGCGGGGAGACCCCCTGAACACGAGCCAGATGTCAAGTTGATGCCGTGTTCGTCGCTTGTGTGCAGGTCATTTTATTTCTTGAAAAAAGAGTAAACTAATCTGTGTTGCTGCTTCAGAGTTGCAAAGTGCCTAAAGAAATCAGGTGTCAGATGCGACACGTGCGCGCAGGGTTATTGAATTGTCTCGTATTGTTTCCATTGTCTGCGAGTTATAGCCGCCACGCGCCTCAGATCTAGGTGACAATGTACAGATGACACCAGAAGAAAAAAGGAGTCCTGCATGTGTAGCAAACCAAATAATTGTTTATATTATCCCACTCGACAGTCGTTTTCGGAAAAAGCACAGTGTGTGCATATATATATATATATATATATATATATATATATATATATATATATATATATATATATATATATATATATATATATATATATATAAATGAAGTTCTGAAGTTCTGTATGCAAGACATTGGGCAAATGGAACCCGTTTTTTGTTTTGTTTTTTTTAGCTAATAACAAAAAATAACAAAACCAACATATGCACATCTTATTTGTTTACGGTAGTTGCTTACTATAATTATTAATATTTCGAAATTATAAACGTTCCATTTGTGGTCATTTGTAAACACACGCTGCACATTTGTGTGCGACGTAGTATATATATATTATATATATCTATATATTATATATATATATATATATATATAGTATATGCAAGTTCATGACGTTCATCACGTGCGCAGCCAAAAAAAAAAAAAAAAACAAAACAAAAAAGCTTATCCCAGTAGGTAAACTTTACATTGTTTTACATTCATGTCTTATTCGTTATTTGTACAAATATAATATGATACAATCTATTAATAAATAAATAACCCAAGGTTTGGGAAACATAGAAAACGTGTTTGTCTACTTAAGAAAAGTTAACCCTTACTAACCTCCCTGGAAGTAAAAGTTAGCTACACCGGAAAAAAAAAAAAAAAAAAAAAAAAAAAAAAAAAAAAATGCAGCCTTGCAGTGTTTTGTAAACTTTTAGGATTGTGTTACTTAGAGTATATTTCGTTTTTTAAGTGCAACTTTTATCTGTAAAAATCTGTTTTGTCATACAGTATAAGAGTTTGTTTTTTGCCTTTGGTGGAATGCTTAATCACGTATAAATTGTAAACACGATTGAAACCATAGTAAGTTATAACAATACAATGCACATTTACAATGGTAAACTTCTAGTGTATTAAATCATTCATGCTCAATCACAGAATCTGAGTATAAATATGTTGTGTTACATGGCTGGTAAGTGATAACCAAACCGGAATGTAAATTGAAAGTTTAAGATCTTTTCATTCATAACTTTAAATGCAAAGAGGGAGCCATGCAAATTTAATACAATTTTCTTATTAAAAGAAAACAAAACACTGGTGTTGATAGTTCTGTTACATTCCGTGTTGTTTTACAAAGAGAGGGTGCAAACCTAGCAGGGGGCTAAATGCTTTATGATTTCTTTGAAATAAGCCAAAGACATATTTTCACAGAAGAATACAATTTTAAGGTGTCAGATTAGCAAGAAACTGCTCCTTCCTGCAACTAAGTTGTTGCTAGTTTTATACTGTTACAGTTGTTGTAATCATTGTTCAAAGTAAGAACATAAGAACATAAGAACATAAGAAAGTTTACAAACGAGAGGAGGCCATTCGGCCCATCTTGCTCGTTTGGTTGTTAGTAGCTTATTGATCCCAAAATCTCATCAAGCAGCTTCTTGAAGGATCCCAGGGTGTCAGCTTCAACAACATTACTGGGGAGTTGATTCCAGACCCTCACAATTCTCTGTGTAAAAAAGTGTCTCCTATTTTCTGTTCTGAATGCCCCTTTTTCTAAACTCCATTTGTGACCCCTGGTCCTTGTTTCTTTTTTCAGACTGAAAAAGTCCCTTGGGTCGACACTGTCAATACCTTTTAGAATTTTGAATGCTTGAATTAGGTCGCCACGTAGTCTTCTTTGTTCAAGACTGAACAGATTCAATTCTTTTAGCCTGTCTGCATATGACATGCCTTTTAAGCCCGGAATAATTCTGGTCGCTCTTCTTTGCACTCTTTCTAGAGCAGCAATATCTTTTTTATAGCGAGGTGACCAGAACTGAACACAATATTCAAGATGAGGTCTTACTAGTGCATTGTACAGTTTTAACATTACTTCCCTTGATTTAAATTCAACACTTTTCACAATGTATCCGAGCATCTTGTTAGCCTTTTTCATAGCTTCCCCACATTGTCTAGATGAAGACATTTCTGAGTCAACAAAAACTCCTAGGTCTTTTTCATAGATTCCTTCTCCAATTTCAGTATCTCCCATATGATATTTATAATGTACATTTTTATTTCCTGCGTGCAGTACCTTACACTTTTCTCTATTAAATGTCATTTGCCATGTGTCTGCCCAGTTCTGAATCTTGTCTAGATCATTTTGAATGACCTTTGCTGCTGCAACAGTGTTTGCCACTCCTCCTACTTTTGTGTCGTCTGCAAATTTAACAAGTTTGCTTACTATACCAGAATCTAAATCATTAATGTAGATTAGGAATAGCAGAGGACCTAATACTGATCCCTGTGGTACACCACTGGTTACCACACTCCATTCTGAGGTTTTTCCTCTAATCAGTACTTTCTGTTTTCTACATGTTAACCACTCCCTAATCCATGTACATGTGTTTCCTTGAATCCCAACTGCGTTCAGTTTGAGAATTAATCTTTTGTGCGGGACTTTGTCAAAAGCTTTCTGGAAATCTAAATAAACCATGTCATATGCTTTGCAATTATCCATTATCGATGTTGCATCCTCAAAAAAATCAAGCAAGTTAGTTAGGCACGATCTCCCTTTCCTAAAACCATGTTGACTGTCTCCCAGTACCCTGTTACCATATAGGTAATTTTCCATTTTGGATCTTATTATAGTTTCCATAAGTTTGCATATAATAGAAGTCAGGCTTACTGGTCTGTAGTTACCTGGTTCAGTTTTGTTTCCCTTTTTGTGGATCGGTATTACATTTGCAATTTTCCAGTCTGTCGGTACCACCCCTGTGTCAAGAGACTGCTGCATGATCTTGGTTAGCGGTTTGTAAATTACTTCTTTCATTTCTTTGAGTACTACTGGGAGGATCTCATCCGGCCCAGGGGATTTGTTTATTTTAAGAGCTCCTAGTCCCTTTAACACTTCTGCCTCAGTTATGCTAAAGTTATTTAAAACTGGATAGGAACTGGATGGCATGTGGGGCATGTTGTCAGTATCTTCCTTTGTAAAAACTTGTGAAAAGTAATCATTTAACATATTTGCTATTTTTTTTTCTTCCTCTACGATTTTGCCATTTGTATCTCTTAAACATTTAATCTCCTCTTTGAATGTTCGCTTGCTGTTGTAATATTGGAAAAACATTTTGGAATTGGTTTTAGCTCCCTTAGCAATGTTTATTTCTATTTCTCTCTTGGCCTTTCTAACTTCCTTTTTGACTTGTGTTTGCAGTTCTGTGTACTCTTTCTGCGTACTTTCTTTTTGGTCCTTTTTTAATGCTCTGTAAAGTGCCTTTTTTCGCTGAATATTTTTTTTAATTGATCTATTAAACCATTTTGGCAATTTAGTTTTACATTTAGATTTTAGATTAGGACCCTCACTCTCAACACTGGGGACCCGCAAAGAGGGCCAGGAAAGATAACTCCACTCAAAACAGCAGACCAGTGAACAAATCGGTTTATTATATGTATACCTGTGTTCATTTGTATGTTTTTCAATGTAAGACACATAAACTGTGAGTAATATTCCTGTGGTAGACTATCTGAGACTTCTGAGTAAACCTAAAGGAAAAAAATATATACACGTCTTTCAAGGATAAAACATGATAGACATTGCAGAAACATTTGTCTACCAAGCCTAGACGTTTCTTAAGTTTTACTCACACTGTTATATCACTGCCCTATTTATTCATTATTCTGTTCTGTTGTGATTGAGGTTACAAGCCTGGGGCACGTCTACTCAAACAATAAAGCACAGATCGAATTCACCACCTGTTTGTCTGCACCAGGTGCTTTGTTTAACTGGTGTAGACGCTTGGTCCGAAGGCAAAAAAGCTTTACTTTTTCCAGGAAACAGGGCAGGTTCAGCATGTCTTTTGTCTGCACCTGACACTGAATTATAAGATTGAGCTTGTCTTGAGCTGAACTGCTGCACTGTAGGTGCAGAAACAAATTAGTGTGATCTGTTCACCAGAATGGTGGCTAGGTGGCGTAGCAGCCTAACTCGCCACTCTGTTATAACTTTCCCCTGGGCCTGGGTTCAAATCTAGCTCAAGTGAAATAAGTTGGCAGTTCCCCCTAGCCAGCCCACATTACAAAACTACTACACAATTTGGCATTGTTTAGAATTGGAGGGCCAGAACTAAATGACAGCTAGAAATGAAAGCTCTAATGGTGCATCTTGCCAGACTGCTAGTGTCATTCTCCCTTTGCTTCCAATTTTTTATATGAGCACCATCTTTAAACATTTCATAATGGTAAACAACATAGTGATGAATTAAGTTGTTTAAAGATGGGACTCACATTAAAATCGGATGCAAGATTAGAAAAATGGCCTTAAAACAACATCATTTCTGACAATATACCCTATGATAGTTCCAGTAAAGGTGAAATAATTTCCTAGTAAATATTTCATTTTTGTTTATCATATAAGGCACATCATATAGACTGTTGTCCTTTATCCTTTATTTTTTACACTGTACGGCACATGTTTTAAACTGAATGCATATCCAAATATTTTATACAAACATTGGACACTCTATATTTTACCCCCAGAAATAATATCTGGTATGACAGGAAAACCAAGATATTTAGTAAGAAAATAGTTAATCTGAATGGAGTATAATGTGCAATAAATGCCCCATTCCCAGACACTCTGCATTCATTTTTCTTCCCCAATTTTTTACATGGAGATGTAAGTTGTTGCTCAATCACAAAAGTGTTTTACCTTACAGGTGGTGTAACACCCTATCCATGCTACCTACATAATGCAAGATCAACACACGTTGAAACCACTTGCCATTCTCTTCATTTGCAATTGCATTTTCGAAACGTGAGGAGCGTGCATTGTATAGGTAGCATCTCTTATAAAAGTTTAACATGGGATACAAAATAAAAAGTTGACTGTTTGTGTGCAAGACGAGTTAAAACCGTGATGCTTCCATACAAAGTACAATCTGCATGGCTGTTACGGTGCATAATTATAAAATATTTGACCAGTACTCACTTTGGTGTCATTCTTTAACTTGTCAGTATTGCTGCTTTAAACGTGTCTGGGGTAGGCTGAAATGTTTTTAAGACATTGCTGTAGGAGCTGAATAGTTCTCAGGTTACGGCAATATAAATAATCATGTCACTCATGCTGCTCGGCTTTAATCAGGATTCTGGGATGCTTGTTTCAATAAAAATTATAACCCTCATCTCACTGCAGGGCTGACATATATTACAACTGACAAATGCAGTTGTGTTTATATCAAAACACTCTTAACATCACAGGAATCTGATTTGGACGAGGCTCATCCAGAATAGCTGTGGCTTCTCGCTGTGTCTTAACAAGTTTTCCATAATAAAAGATCTAATAGGTGTCAGTTTCTAGCCACAAATAGTCATCAGTGCTGCTAAAGAATCTTATATAAATCCTGGGCAAGTTGCAGCGGGAATGTGCTATACGTGCTTTTCGTTTATAAAGTATTGTATTATAAAATGTAGATTATCCTTAATGGCAAAAATGTATTATGCAAAGTGGTTATAACATTTCGAAAAAGACAATTTCTGGTGTATTTCTGCTGTGGAAAAAAAGTCCTGATGATAATAAAAAAGATAATGTTAAAAAATGGCCACAAATTCACAATTTCATCACTGGAATGGCATTTAATGCATTGGAATTCACAGCAAGTTCCAGCCATGATTTTAAAATGTTAACCCAAATATTATTATTATTGTCGACTCTCTCTCTGGTGGATGCTTGGATGCTCCCTCTCCAGACCATCGGTCTTGCTAAGCACACATAAACAACATTAACATGCAGCACTGCTGCCCATTTTTATCATTGTAGTCGGGAGCCACAGTCACGATACATTTCTGTTTGTGTTCTGTCTTATAACCAGAAGGAAAGTGCTAGAGAAATTGTATTACAAGGAAAATGGGAGCCAGGACCATAGTGCCTTATATCCTGTTCTTCAGTATAAAGTGATGCTGGATAATGAGGGAGCACTGTATCTCTGTGGCAGGCTAGGCCACTTGAGAAACAAGTGTAGCCAAATGTTGGCTCAGCCCCCCCCCCCCCCCCCCCCCCCCCCCCCCCCCCGAGCTCACCTGGCATGGGATTTGTTGTTACTAATTAGAATGTATAAATATGATAACTGGCACTTGACACATTGTGTTTACATTGTGTTTTTTTCCCCCAGAACTCCAAGTGCCAAGAAGGGCCAACACACTTGTGACACTGTGATTGGGAACCAGGAGAGGTTATACTGACATCACAAAATAAACACAAACAGTAGAAAATCCTGAGGACTTGTCTGTCTAAGAGGATGCTGTTTTCAGAACTTTGCAATTATTTTTAAGATGGACACAATGAGCCTAACTGCATTAAAAGATGGCTCGTTCAATGATGCCAAGATATGTCAGGTGTGAGTGGGGTAAAATGGCAGTGAATGCCCCAAACGTTCTGCATAATTACCTGCCCCAATACATGTTGAAGGGTGAACGTGTTTATCATGTATGGGATTTCAAGCTTTGTGGTGCTGCTAATTCATTGGGTTCCTTCAGGAGCTGTCTGGATGTGGTCCTGGTATCAATGAGCTATTAGGAAGGCCTCCTCTCGTAACTTTTTATGTTCTGAGGATACTCTTGCATCTTAGTATGCCAATCACAGAATTACATTAGCTTTTTTCTTGCACAAGACCTCCTTGACAATATTACAAAATAATTTACAAATGTATACTCAGGAGGAAAAGTTGCACTCATGGATACATTTTCCAAAGTAAAGTAAAGTAAAATACAGTAAAATATTGGGGGATCCAATTTTCCACTTCTGTGGATTGCCAATATTGTCTATACTGAAAATATAGAGCATCATTTTCGACTTTCCTTTAATAATTTTCTTGTCTCCAAACCACACAAACCAATATGAACCAGGCACAGGCCGATCTATGGTGATCTTTTGAAACTTGATGATGTTCTAAATTAAACAGGTACAGTGTTTCAAGAAGGTGGTCATATTTTGCCTTTTGGTTTTATACACATAGCTATATCTTAAAGCGTACACATTAAAACAGTAAGTTGAGATATTGTGGGCCTTTTACTATTTGAAACAATTTGAGATAAACGTCAGTATTGACCTATGGTGGTGTTTGCCCTGTAGAGCTATCATCATTGTTAACTGATTGAGGTGTTTCTGGTTATGGAAAGGCTGTACTCAGAAGTGACTTGCTATTCAAATGTTCATCTCTTCATAGAACCACCCTGTGTAAACTGTGCTATGATTCTGATGAGAGGGAATTCAATACTTCAGTAAGCGTCTGGAGAATTAGAAAGGTCACTGTCTGGATCCATCAATTCTTTTGTGCTTCCTCATTAAGGAACAGAACAATTAGCCAGTTGACCAATTAGTTACAATCCTCCTAATCTACAGTCAGTCGAGGCTTTGGTCGATTTATTACAGTTTCTCTCCGACACAAAGAGAATGTGAGGCAGGCTCCATAGGCACACTGCAAGAGGCAAGATTTCAAGGGTCTTTAATCTAATTAATCAGAGATAAACAATCATTTATTTGGGTATGAAATTGCTTCCAGTAAGGATTACAAAGAAAAGAAATAAAGCATAATTAGTCTTTTTTCTTTTTTTTTTCTAAGCGCTGCTTTACTAGCTGGAGGTGCAAGCACACAAATCACTTGTGTTTGTAGCAGAGCTAAAGAATGCATTTACGTATTTGGTTAGTTCTGCTTGTTTTCTCATTTTTTTCTCTAGCTCTGAGGAAAGAACATGGTCTCCAAATTTCTGATTGTGATATAAATATACAGTAATCAATACTAGGAACTAGTCTGCTCCAACCCAATAATTATTAATACAAAAGCTTTAATTTAAAATCAATACAACACATGGATGTGACCATCCTTTTTAAATGTTACATGCGTAAATATGAACAGCACAGTAATTCATCTCTATGGATAGGTAGTTGTATACCAAGGCTCTACGCAAAACTATTAATTACAACTAATGGCAACTTGTAAAGAAACTGTTTGAGTATGTTAAACCGCTGTCCAGTTATTCCATTTTATATTTTATGGCCATTACTTTGACAACAAACTAGCCAGGGTGCAAAATAATGACATCATCCAATAACAGAGTCATTAATATGCTATAAGGCCATTAACTTGTTAACCCTATTTTTATTTAACTGTGTCTCCTGTGGTCTCAACTTTAATTTTAAAAGTTATGGTAATATGGCTAAGTGAGGTAAACGCTAAATAAGATGTTTTTTTTTTTTTTCAAGGTTCTTAACAGTAAACAAACAAGTCCAGTGAGTGAAGGTTTTCCTTGGGGGGTAATTACTGCTAATGCAGCTTCACAAATACCTTGTTTATTTTTCAGCCCCTGCTTTGTAGCAACCTTGTAAATGTGCTTAGTGTTAACTAGAAAAAAGGATTGTTTAGTTCACATCTGCAGGCAACACGCACAGCGTTCGATACTCCACCCAACAATGACACCATAAAAACATGTGGAGGTCATACATTGCAGTTTGAATACACCATATGAGCAGCGTTGAAAGCAATACTGTAGTTCAATAACATAGGATCAATATCTAGGGATGGTAAAGGCATGAATTCACATATTTTGGAGTGTAAAATAAATTGCATATTTTTCATCCAGTTCTGCATAATATGTTCGGATGAATTGCTCATTAAAACACTTTGCATTGTATTTGAATATGGAATTTTCTATTAAGGGGTCTGAGGAGTCCGTTTGTTCAATCTACAGTATACCCCACCTGGATAAGCAGTAGCTAGATTTCTTTAGAGCATTTTATAGCACAATCCATGGTTATTCCAGTATTGGTCCAAATTAGTGGTTGATGCAATACATGGGCATCTCCAGGTGCTGTAAAATGGTCTAAAACGGCACCTGGAGCTTTTCCTGTTGATCAAATCAACCACATATTGGAGTAAAATGAGCAAAAAAGTGCCCCACCCACAATATGCATTTCAAAAAAATTAATAAAATAATGGGGTACCACTGTACTTGTGAAACAGCTTGCTCATTACAATGTTTTGCATGCTGTATATTTGAAGAGGAGGAAATCTTTTAACAGAATAATGTGTATGTTAACTGGTACTGAGTAACAATATAGGCTTGGTTCTTGACAGCAAGGTGTTTGGATAGAACCCTCCACTCCAGTGCACAGGAGGTGTGAAATTAACATACCCATTCTTTTTACAATCTAACTGAGTCTTTTCTCCCTGTGTTTAGTGAGCTCTGTGATCTGTATAAGTTATTTTGAAAAGCAATTGTATTCACCATATTGGTCCAGAGGTGTACAAAAAAGAAAACATGTTGATGCTGATCCTTTTAGTTGGACCAAAAGATAAGAACAGTCAAATAAATGCAGTTCCAATACATAAAGGCAGCATTTTGTTCAGTACTGAAGCTGTACTCACAGGATATAGGAGTAATCAGTTGTTTTGGCATATGTGCCACGAAGCCTGTGCAGGTGGACTGAACTGAGGTAATAGTCTGAACTTAGGCACAATTAATCAGAGAAACATCCTTCAAAGCTCTCCATAGTTTGTAATATGTTCAAAGGCAGGTTAATTAATAACACCACCTCAGCACTCTGCATACCTATCATTAGGTCATCACTGCAGAAAGCATGACATTGATGTCTTTATTTCAAAAGGGGTAATTGCAGGCTGCTGAATGGGGTATTTTCATTACTCAGTATGTCACATGTGAAATTGATTATTATTATTATTTTAATGATCACCTCGTTGTTTTAAGTCTTGTTAGTCAGATGACCACCTTGTTCTAGAAAATGGGCTTTTAACAAAAGTTCAATGCACACAGCAAAGGTGATTTAGAATGTAATTTATATATATATATATATATATATATATATATATATATATATATATATATATATATATATATATATATATATATATATGTGTGTGTGTGTGTGTGTGTCAGAGCAAACTGCGTGTACATCTACTTAAACAACATCTAAAGTCATTCCCTAATAGAAGTAGATGTTGGGTATAGTAACTTCTGTAAACTGCTGTGATGTCTTTTGTCCCTACTCTAAGTGGATCCACGATTCAACAGTAACTTGCACATCCTATTCCTTGAATTTGACAGTTCCTTTCTTATTGGATACAGCACTCATGAGTTGTATGCAATCACAATAGGAGCTTCCAGATGCATGCAACAGATGGCATCTGTCACGTACAATCATAATAGTGATTACTACACTGTAAACAACAATAAAAAGAGACATCATCATCTACAACATTTCCGAAACACGCAGTCATAAATAAGTCAACTGTTAGCCCAGTGCATTTATCAGTGTGATGGGAATATACAAAAACCTGCTGAAAAGTTGAAAAGTTTATCAGAGGGTTAATATTTTATGGCATTGCTCCCAGTAGCCTATGGAAAAAGATTTTTCCTCTAGGTTATTGTCCACAATAACCATGCCTTTCCAATCCTCTGTACTTTTCCCCATAGAAGTCACCAGTTGCTTGTTATCAATCTGAAAAGTACTTTTGGTTATCTGCAGTTCTTAAAGGTGCTGATAGTTGATTTGCGGGTTGCAATTAGGGTTGCTCCAACCTGTTGGTTGCCAGCTTTCATCCCCTTCCAGACTCTTTGAGAAATCTTGTGCCTACTGTTTTAAGGCCAGCTAATAATAAACACCTACACTACAGTGTCAGCACATGACATGTCACATGGTTCATTGGCTCACTGTGTTTTCAAATGGTGCCTAAAGTGACCACTCTCATGGCCGGCATTACCCAACACTTTACACGAAGATCACCACCATAAAACCTTAAAATCACTGATGTACTTCAGTTTGAATTAAACTGATTAAGAAAAAGACATAGAGGTCTATTCCATTGTTTAGGTCATTAAAACAGAGTTCTTTGGGGGTTCATTAAACTCTTAACACCGCCATTTGAACTCTCCCTGAAGACATTGATAAAGACACCTGGTGGTCTACTTTTAACCATGAATCTTGCAGAACGACATTCTCAGCTTTCCTGCTCTCTAACCAGAAGGAATCTACTTTAACAGCAGTTTATACAAAAACAAAGCTAATAACTTTCCCTGTTTTGACTCGTTTTGATTAATAATGTCTACCTATCACACTAAAAAGCATTAATTACCAAAGATATTACAGTGATGTGGTGTGGCGCCTTTAACTACATTAGTGCTGACATATGGAATGATCTTCCTTCTGGGGTGAAAACAAGTTGATATTCAGGATTGTAAATCTAAAGTGAAATCATTGCCTGAAAAAGAATATGATTACCATCACTTAAGTGCATTTTTTCAGGGAGTAATTATTTAATCTATTCAGCTTAAGTTTTATTTTAAGATTGCCTTGGCGAAAAACCTTTACTTAGGCAGCAGTGCACAAGGCAGAGTGAATTGCTTGAGATTACTGTGTGTTCTACCTTCATCGTCTTATTCTTGGGACATCTCACTAGGGTTGCAACAAATAACTCAAAGAAACTGTAGTTGTGACTATTACAGGAAAAACAAGTTTTAGATACTGTAGTTTTGTAGTGTATTATTGAAACAGCTTGTGACTATATTTCTGCTATGTTTTAAGTTAATTACAAAATAGCACAAAACAGCGGTATTTTGTGCACCTAATTTAATAAATCATGCATGTCATACATTTTTTAAAGAAGCTCACGTTGCAGCAGAAATTTATTTTTACTTTGAAATACTAGGTTAAAGCTAACCCACATCTTCCACTTATGACTTGTCTGATCCTGAAGGTTGCTGAGGATAAATGACCTAGGAAGTGCAATATAACAAACATCCTGAAAGTATCTCTTGCAAACAAAGTGCTTTCTTGGTACCAGATATCAATTAAAAAAAAAATAAAAAATGAAAATAAAAAGTTATTTTAAAAATGCACATGTGAGACTTACATAGCATGGTGCAAGACAGGTTAAAATTTAATTGTTTTATTATATGTAACTGCTGTAATTAATTAAAATTCTGTTGATTTATTTTATGTTGAATATAATATTACTAGGTAAGCTGGGCAGTTCATGTTGTTGAGATAAAAAAAAAAAAAAAAAGAACAAAACTACATGGTAGTTTTCTATTCATAAATGAATTGATGTAGCAAAAATACAGATAATGTATATCTTGTGATTGTAGTATCTGCCTTTCCCAAAAGGGTTATGGTTTAATGCGAAACCTTCCTCTGATAGCGTCAACATATTTTCACAAACTGCACTGCTTAAGCTTTCAGTACACTATATAGTTTTGGTGTAACATATTTATGAAGGTTGTTATGTCAAAAATCCATACTGAAAATATCAGCTAGATGTTAGTTGTTACCAAATAAAAGAAAATGATTGTGAATGTATTTCTTTAATTGAATATGTTGCTTTGTTTCCCTGAACTAAATCAGAGCTTACATATGGCATTTATTCCTCCAGCTGCTGTAGGTAGTAGCAAGAGGGCAGATGTTTAGTTTAGCCAGAAAGCTTGAAAGATGGAGGAAACTGGTATGCCTGCAGCGAAAGCTACCCCAGGTCATGTAAACAAACTGCCTGTGCTCAGAAGAGTAACCTATGGAAGCTGTGGTAAACATTCACCTAGGAATCTGATCGTAGTGTAAAACTGGGGCACTGGAGCTTTAAACGCAGGTTTTAAGTGGTGCTTTTTTTTTTTTTTCTTTTTTAAACAATAATAACATCTTCAACCTATACCCTGCTGGGATAAACCACAGCTAGGCTATTCTACAATAAAAGAGAATCCACGTGGATTGCATCAGCTACTTATTTGCAAGGTAATCCTGGGAGAACCACGTATAGCTTGTTTAAGCAACCCTCGGTGATTCTTCAGTGAAGTAACATTCTCAAAATAAATACTTAAATAAATGCAGCTGTGGTTTAACCCAGCAGGATAAAGTTTGATCAAATCAACCCCTAAGCACTTTATATGAGATGCTGTGGTTGGATGTAAAACAGCCTTGATTTTTACTGTTGACCTGTCTCTTTAAAAATCTAGAGATCTCATGAATATGCAAAACACCCATTGCATAGTCTGCTTCTCTGTAGAAGAAAGACTATGTGGTCTGAAACCAGACTTAAACAAACAAATAATGTCAGCGTCGGGGGAAATCTCCACCTCAGGACTGCTCTTGTCTTCTTCTCATGTAATGTGTGGGTATCTTTTTTTTTTAACCTTCCTAGTCTTCTATTGGACCTACAGGTATAAATGAGACCCTAACTTTGACATGAACTCCTCTCACCCAAACCACTGAACCAGAATCAAGTGATTGTAGGTTGCTTTGACAAGAGGCCCATTGTCTCCCAACATTAATCAAACTCGCTGAGCCAGGTACAAAAAAAAAAAAAAAAGAAAAGAAAGAATTAAGCAAAATGAATGGGCTCACCTTTTCCGCTGAAATATATTCACATCTAGAATTTGTGGATGTGCTTTCTCTTTAATTAGTTTGATGGGCGCAACCCAGCTGGATGCTGTGAGGGTTCACCCGACAATATTAACCCCTGTGATTTTGACCAGGGGAGTGGAGTAATGTGGAGACACAGAGAGAGTGAGGGGAGCAGCAGGTGAAATTGTCTGAATAAGAGGCCCTTTTTCCTACTGAAGGCTTTTCTCCAGATGAAAAGAATAATTACCACAATGATACTTCTAATTATACTGTCATTAGGATCCTGCTACGATGCGTGAAGCACTCCTCTTGCAATAAACATGATCCAGGGGGATAGTGGAGGTATGGAGAGTGCCTTAAAGTATTTAACTCTTTAGTTGCCAGTCTAGGATACATCTACACTGCAGACTGTGCAGGCCCTAACTTTAAAAAACTTTTGACAATTTTGAAAATTAACATTTTCCTTTGCACTTGCTTCAAAATAATGCCCCACGTGCGATTTTTTAAAAATAAGTTTAACAAGTTGCAACTATGCATGTGTCAGTGTTTTGGGTATTAATAGGCTAGCAAACGTTCAGTTTTGTGATATATGGTGAACTTATTTTTGCTTTTCTCTACTGTTTAGATATATATGTAACACTTAAGTAATTCGTTTTTTTTAACATAACACAAAAGGCTTTTAACTGATGCTTGTAGATAGTAGGCAACTGTACTTATTTTTCTTACAGGGTATGCATTAAGAAAATAGAAACATACATACATAGTCAGTGAAATTTGAGTGGTGCTAGGACATGGGTCGTACTAGAAAAGCATGGGTTAATGATCATAGCAGTTTTCAATTGTGAGGTTTTATGAAATACTTTTATACATGTATTATAAATTTAACAAATACAGACATTGATTATGACATACAAGGCCAACTGACATTATAGGGGAAACAGTTTTAGCTGGTATACAAGAGACAATTCCTTTTCATAATGAAAGGAAATTAAGTTTAGTTTTATTTGTTTTTGTTTGTTTTTATTTCATGCCACGGGCACTTAATATGCATTTTTAAACCACACAGTTCACAAAGCTGTTTCTTTAAACAAAGGACCTCGAGTCACAGTAAGTAAAGCTTTCTAAAAGAGATGTTTTCAGCTCCTTTTGCAAAACAAGTTATTAATTGGATTTAGATATTTGCAAAACGATATATTTAATGGGATTACAGCTTTTATAATGATCTCATTTATAAGAGAGCAATCTAGGCTTTGGGGCTGATAATGCATTTCCAGTTCTTTGGTAGTTAATGTTGTGTTACGGGAGAGATAAAATGTAAGCCCTATTGTCCATTAATAGGTAAATTACCCAGGTGAAATTGAGCTGGCTCTGACAAGGCCTGCAATTGGTAGCTGCTTGAGCAGGAGTGCGCAGCGTCTTGCATTCCAGGCTGCACTCGGGGCACCGATACAGCACAACCTGAACTTCAGACAAGTCCAAGGCAGGCCCACTGAGCCCTTAAACAATATAAAGGGCCATTCTTGCAGGCTTTATCCAGAGTGATATCTTAATGAAGCTTTAACTAGACCCGTTTCAACTCAAGTAAGAACTTTAGATGCATGTTCTTAGAACAAATATTAGATACTTTCCTATTCTCCTTTCATAAAAAATACAAACCTAAAATAATCTGTTTTATTTATTTTATGTGTTCTGTATAGTGTTGATGTAAAGAAAAGCTCATAAGGTCTGAATAGATAAATTAATATTGGTGATTGATATTGTAAAACCAATTGTACAGTGAAAAGGAAAATATTTATTTTTCAAGACTTTGAATTTGAAGTGGTTTGGTCTTGAATGTAGATGTATTTTATTATGTCTCCCAACTAATATACTGGTAATGCCATTCTTACTTTTCTTGGAGACCTGAAATATTTCACTTTTCACAAAAAATTGTATTCAGTTAGTAATTGGAAGGAAAGTTAAATAACATTATGCTATTGCATAGTTTTAAATTTGCTTATTGTAGTTTTGAACTTCTTACTTGAGGAATTGTTTACTTATGATGCATTTATTCTACTGTTTAGATTTTAAACATACAGCCATTTATAGTTTGTTTTTTTTTGTTTTTTTTATTTGTGTATTTTTTCCGTTAAGGGCTGGAAACTTTGCCATGTAGTAAATCTGACCAATTTTCTTCTAAGGGTCAGTTAAAGATTACACTAGACTAACATTAAATCACCACACAATTGAAAAGCTGTACAAATGTGATAGCTTTAGTCTCCCAGTGTTGTCGTTACTGAAGTTTAAATATTATCTCATAGATTTAAATTAACTTCAATGTAAATTAAAGCAGTTTTGTCACTAAGCTATGTCTTTAAAAAAAGTTTCCATTGTAGATCAAAGTTCAACATCACTCTATTTTTGCAAACAGAAAACAAGCTGGTATTGTGAGATGAACATAGTGGTTTTGTCTTTTAAAGGAGTGCTATTGAGCATTTTCTAATTCTGATTGTTTTTTTTATTACATGGAAAGATTGCGTGCTTCAGTGTACTTTTTTCTAAAATGATTTAGACTGATTTGTATTATTTTAATTCTCATTGGATGCTTTCTAATAAACTCGGATATGTAAACAACTTATCAGAAACTAAGTCAAGTAGACAAATGTTTTATCTGATACTACATGCCATGCATTGAGATTAACCGTAGGTTATTACGTGATTATGAGGAACCACTGTATGTGTTTGCACTGGGTATATTCACTTTTGGTTAATGTGCACTATTTTGAAGCCAGTACAAAGGAACATTACCTAAGAGGAATAAAACTGTTGTAACAGTATAAATTTGTAAGAAACAGCAAAGAAACATTTGCAATATTGTTCAAAGCAGTTTCTTGAATTTTTTTTCACCATTGAAAGTTGTTTTTTTTCCTGCTATAAAACATGCATTTTGCACTATATCACATGTGCCATCCAGCAGAAAAGCCTTTCAGCAAACCACTGAACAACTGGTCTTACGAATGCAGAGCAAAACAGTTTCCAAATAATGATCCTGCGACTCCACTCCTGGCCAAGGCAAGCATGCACAAGTGAAGTCAACCAGAAAGGGGGGCTGAAAAGCTTGCATTCAGGATGCATTAATCTGAAAACAAGTGTTTTTTTGTGTCTGGGGAGTATTATTTTCATTGCCGTCAATTTGGTACATAGATAGACTGTGATTCAAGCTGCACTATCAGGTTGCCCCCACCGGCTGAGCCCCCTCGCCGAACCACTCTTTCATTTAGACTAATCTGCAACTGAGTGAAACGCTGGGACCGACTCAGATTTACCCCTATCACTGCAAACACTCTCATTTCCCCTTTCCAATGAAATCATCTAATCCGGGAATTATTATAATTTGTTTTTTAAAAATCACAGAACCCACAGCTAATATGAATAAGTCGTGCCTGCTAGGGGATGTATTAATTGGCAACATTAAATATTTAACATTCCTCCAGGCTGTATTTAATAGCATTTAAATAATCATATCTAAAATAAATAGCTTATTGCTCATGTGAGTCTCCCCCAATCTTGTTTTTGATCCACGCAGGTAGCAAAGCCAGATTGTGATTTCCTAATAGCAGGATTTTAAATTGTATTTGTTGTTTAGTTAAAACAAAGTCCTCATTACCAACAGCTCCAATTCCAAATACTAAGATTGAAAAATACTGTGTGGTGCAATCAATTTTTAAAAATGTTTTCATTGGCTGTACAGTAGGACCAATGGGAACACTTGGAATCTTTTGGAATCAGAAATAATTAGTATTCAGAACTAATGAAGTTTTTTTTTTTTTTTTTTTTTCTAGGTAAAAAAAAAAAAAAAAATGTGGCTTTTGGATTTAACCCTACAAACTCAAGTCCATTTATTTGTCAACCCAAATTGAAGGATTTCTTCTCTATTTATTTATTTTGAGTTCTCCAGTTTCTGCCACTCATATTAACAATCACAGGCCATACTTTCAAAGCTCTATTTTTTAAAAAGAGAAATGCTCTTTAATGGTAAAATAGGCTACGAATACATGTACATGGTTCTAATTTTATAAAATCAGCATTTTTTTTTCTCCTAAAAGGAATTAATTAAAGACCAGAGTAAACACTTCAGAAATATATCCCATCATCTCTTAGTAAATGCTTCCTAAAGGTCAGATTAAGAAAACAAAAGCCTTTTGTACAGTTCTTTAGATGCTCCCTCAAGGTCACGAGTTCATGCCTAGTCTCCTCTTGTTATAGACCTCCATGGTATAAAACAAAAATGGAATTATCTAAAATGCACAGAATGGGAGCCACTATGAAGTGCACCTCAATCTTAACATTCAGTCCATGGTTTCATCTAGCAGAGATTGACAACGCATTTGTGTCCACAGTGTTCAAAGACCAAACTCGTTTTACTTGTCACCTCAGTTCTTAATTCAAACCCAGGCCTCAGGTAAAATGCATCACAGGCTTGTAAATAGCCCGCTGTGCCACCTCACCCCCCTCAAACATTTTTATTTTAATATTTTTAAAATCAATTGGGAAGCACTTGTGCATGGTTCATTGAAAACTTCACTGACAACTTTAAGGCCATTTCTTCTAACAATGTACACAAGCTATTTGCTGCTTTATCCCTTAAGTACCTTTGCTGAACAAGTTACAAAACATGTTGGATTTATACTTAATCCTAAGTAATAATACTGTTACCACCTAATCATGTCAACCAAAGCACACTTAGTCAGGATCCACGATGGTCTCAGGAACTTTCTTTTCTTTTCTTTATTCTTTTTTCTTTTTTTGTTTTTGTTACGGTTGCTTCTTTAAACACACAGTCATACCTTCTTGAAGTCCATTAAGAAATATTATTTTAACAGCATTTCGAAATATGTTTTGGCAGAGCAGGTTACAGGAGACAGCTGGATTTATGGCTAGTGCTGAGCAGAGTGGTTATTAAATCTAATTATACTTTTCGCATATCCAATCTAAGTCAGCTGTGGTCCAGCTGGAACAATGGAGGGCAGACATGTTAACCTGAAGAAGCAGCAATGTGCTTGAGTCTAAACGTCTGAATTCAAGTTTAAACCTACAGCTCTGCTGTAGAGGTTTCGAGTATCTGTGGAATGTAATCCTCCCCATTTGGCTTGCTCCTCATCCGACATGTACAGCAGTCCTCCACAAGAATTATTTATTAGCTTTAGTTTGCCTGAAGAACTGCAGTGATCTCTAGAGAGCCAAGCAGCCACCAGTTCCCCAACCAAATAGCCCACAGACAGTAATAAACAATAATCGATGCGTTTCAGACACAAAGGGCTAGATTCTGAAATACTCCAAATAATCATAGGACATTTTCTTTTTCTGAAAGTAACACCAATTACATGATTAAAGCAAATAAGAAACAACTAAATACTTATTGCAACCGCCTAAATAAAGTCTTAATTGTTTATTTCAGGTTTTCTAACTGTATTGGGTGTCTTTCTGAAAACAATTGCTAATGCAATGGAGTCAGTAACTTTGAGAATTATACATCACAATATAATTGCATTGAAAAAACAGAAGCACATCGTGTCACTGGTTTTATGAACAGTGAAGGGTTTCTGTTTTGTACTGGTGCGTAAATAAAGTTTGACATTGTTGGCAGCCTCTCCTTTTGTTTAAGTAGATAAACGTTATCATTCAGTGAACTTTCTCAATGCATTGCTTTCATTGTGTTCATAATGATGGAAATCTTTAGTGCGTGTTAATGAAAGGCGCACTTCAAGGAATTACACACAAGGAGGATGACAGTTTGATTCCAAGAAGATCTTTCTGTAGGTTAAAAAAAGCATTTTTTAACAATTATTTTTATTCATTTTCCAATTTTTCTCCCAATTTTGGAATGTCAAATTATTATTCAACCTGGCTCACCGCTGCAACCCCCGAACTAACTCGGGAGAGACAAAGACAAGCACTCGCGTCCTCCGAAACGAGTGCCTTCAGCAAGCCCGCTGTGCAGCCATATTCAGAACCTACAGCATCGGAGGACCATGCAGTTCCGAATTGCGTACAGGCTGGCCCGCAGGTACCCGGGCAGCCCCTGGGGTCGCTGGTTTACAGTGAGCCAAGGACTCCCCAACCGACCTAACCCCTACCCCACCCAGCTGTGCTTGGTTAATTGTGCACCTCCCCCTGGGAACTCCCATCTACGGTTGGCAGTGGCATAGCTTGGATTCAAACTGGTGATCTCCAAGCTATGTGGCAGAGTGCCTTTACCGAATGAGCCACTCTGGAGCCCCATCAGCAGTTTTTTTTAACTTGTGTGCTTGAGGCATCTAAAACAAGTAGATTTACCTTATAAACAGATGCTGTAATCAACCAGAAGACCACTTATTTGAAACTCTGTATTGTGCATGTGTTGCAACTAGAAAGAAGCAAGCAGTTTCAATTTCCATGTTTTTACAAGTAGATGCATTGTACAGTACAAAAAGTCCTCAGTATGGCAGAGAACTATACTAATGCAGGTATATCCTTTGATTGATTGAATCTCCCCTTAGTAATATTTATGGAGGCACTATCATGTTGTTGTTTTTTGCAATGATTTTACTGATTCCTGTCAAAAAATTTGTATGGCAGTTGTTTTTTTTTTGGTGTTCCATTTTTTGTGCGAGTCATTCACTTGTACTGAAAAAAATGAAATCATTCCTAGGGATTGCTGCCTAGTAACAGTAGGTTATCACTGGGTTCATATTGTGATGGAAATGCAGATTGTACTGAACTTGTTACATGTCATGGAGGCTGCTGTGTCTGCAAGGTAATGATCTACCCTTGTCCTTTTTCTCAATCTGGACCTCCAAAACATTGATAGAAAGAGACAGGAACTGTAAGAATTGGTGAGGTTGGAAAGAAAAATAATAGAGCACTGGTAAATATGGAGGCTATTGCAAGTCAGTCCTGAAATTGCAATGAATGTCAATAAAACAGGATTTACAAAGGTTTCCTGTTTAACTTTTCAGTCGGAAAAGCCCTGGAGGGTTGCATTATAACAGTTACAACTTACTATATTATCTGAGAATAAATCCTAGGCTACTTTATCTTACAATTTCCACACAACCAATCTGTAAACCCTTATAAAACGTTTCCTATAGTAAAAATATAGCAAAGTGTGATACAGCAAAGTGAAAGTATGGCGACGCATAGGAAAGCATTGTAAAGTTCAGGGAGGTATGGTAAAGCATATATTGTAAACTATGGTAAATGCATACTATAACAATGGGAAAAGCATGGGAAAACAAAAGCAAAATTACAGTGATTACATTTTATAAGGGAATGCTGCTATCCTAGAAGATATATTTAGATGATATTCCCCATTTTCCATTTATCAGTCACTGGAAAAATACAACCGAATGTGCACCATTTGCAACCACTGTTAACTTCTGTTTTAAATGAAGTGTTTACTAAATAAATGTCATTTTAGTAGGCTTAACAAAAATATCTAAGCTGTATAATTGTAGTATACAGATATATGTTTATGGTCCCATGCTGATAGAGCAACTGTTAAAATTGTATCAAAAGACTTTTTGAGTGTGTTGATCTGGGTGTGTTTTTTTAAACCAAATTGAAACCTTTTTAAACACTTAAAGAAACTGTTCTGTATATCAAGCACACAAACATGAATGTCCCCTTTACTAGAAAATTATCTTCAGCCTTCAAGTAGACAAATGCAAGCAGATGTGAGGCTGTATTGTCCTTTGCTAATTTAGCAGGATCAGAATTTACAACTTCCTAAATTCTTTTACAGGTGGTTTTGTAAGCATGTGTGACCTCTGTCTCCATGAGCCTGCACTTCTATTTAAGAAGGGTAAAGAATTTGAAACTTTATGGAATGTGTCTATTTTAAGTGTCTGAAGCATTGCAACCCTGTAGATGAGGGTTTATTATGTGTTGTTGTCTGGGTCCCTGGCTGCCAAACATCTTTCACAAGTTCTACACACACACACACATATATATATATATATATATATATATATATATATATATATATATATATATATATATATATATATATATATATATATATATATATATATATATATATACACACACACACACACATTTGTTTTTAACTATGCCTCATTCTTAAAATTCTAGGTGACACTAAACTTTTGGCCATAGCTGTATTCTCTAATTGGTCATTACATAATGTAAAGGGCAAACCTATTTATTAACGTTGAAGATGAAGATCTGTGCAGTATCTTGTAAGATAAATCTGCAGTATAAGCAATCAAGTAGGCAGTACACAGTCATTTTGCCTCATGCCCTAATCAGTAATGGATTATGGTGTTACCTCTCTTACAGCAGTGTCACCAGAACTGTCTAATGTAAACTGTTCCTCTTAGCCTGGAATGGGTTTGGATTGAAACTTTAGGCACTTTAACTCCTGGCTATTTCTAGCTGAAATAATTGCATTCATTTTAACTGTCATGTCCTTTACAGTCTCTTTGTACAGTATGCCTCACTTGTGCAATTTGAACGAAGCATATGTTAAAGCATAACATGTTTTCATTTAAAATGATACCTGGCTCTCAGTTTGAAGTGGTTTGCTTTTAAGGAGTTTGTTCTAATTGTTTATTTCACCTGGAAAGTGAATTTCTCGCTACCCTTCAATGCCTTCTTTCCTGTCATTAACCAACCAGCTGCTTCCCTTGATGACTGACATGCTCAGCAGGCACGCTTGGCCTTGTGGAAATATATCTTTCCTATTTTCTATAAAATGTGCTTCTTTCATGACAGGTAAGATTTATGGAATTGCTTCATTCATTAAAACCACATGAAATGGAGAATTCAATTGTTAGCTGGTTTGAAAACCTTTTTTTTTTTTTTTTTACAAAACACAATAGACTGATGGCCCTCATTCCATGAGGTAGTTTATTTACAGTGTTATGGATGACCATATCGCTGTTTCAGTAGGTAAATCCAATGTCCACAATAAGAATATATCTGTAATGGGATAAGCATAGTGAAGAACAAAGCCAGTAGCTCACTCGGGACCTGGGCAGAAACTCATGAGTTATTTGACTCATCTCACAAGTGAATGATTATTTTGCGTGTTTTGTTCGTCTAGATCCATTCTTAACAGTACCCTCATGGCTATAAATTGTAGTTTGGTCAAACTAAGGATGGGGCTATGAGATAAAAAATGTGAGGTATTTAATTTTTTGATAATAAATACAACCCTGGGTCAATGATTACTTAATTATTTGTTTTGGCGGGGGGGGGGGGGGGGGGGGGGGGGGGGGGGGGGGGGGGTGTAACATATAAGGACACATTTTCATATAGTTCCCTCAGGCATCTGAGAACTCGCAGTTACACAGTCACAATAATAGCCACCCATAAAAATAATATGCTAAGCAATTCACAATCCAGTGCAACTACAAAATCAATGTAATAAGTTTATAGAACATTATAGTGCCAAGCAAATTCTAGAAGCAATTCTATAACACTTCAGATCTATAACCAAATTCTAGAACCAATTCTATAACACTACAGTTCTATAACCAAATTCTAGAAGCAATTAACTGTTGTATTTCAATTTTAATAGTTCACAAGTAGCTTAGGTTTTCAAATTTTCTCAGGTATCTGGTTTCAAAACAAATGGAGCCACATACAAAAACATGAATTGAGCTGTCTCTCACATTTGATCCTAGATTTATGAGCTACTTTTTCATACTCCGTTTGTGTCTTCTCATGACAAATTATCCAAACAATGAACTGTAGCATGGCTTGATTCAGGTTTCTGCGGTTCCCAGTCACTGCTAACTCGTTTTTGTCTTGGAATTTTCTAAAGCCTCTCGGGAAAGTGCTCCTGACTTAAATACAGTCAGGGATATAGACTTTGCTTCTACCAGTTTACTAACCTGGCTTCAAAGTCAGCATGTCTATTGTCATTACTAAGTTTCTTTTTAGTGCTACTAGTGTGTTTCTTTGCCATTGAGTTTTCCAAGTTACGGCTGTGCTTGATTTCCTAATATAGAGGGTACACCCTGTAGAAAGAGCGCTACATTAGGTAGTCTAACATTCTTGCTAATCGGGTTCAGTGAAACCTTAGGTACCTTTTAGATGTATGCAAGTACTATTCTTATAAGTACTCTGCAAGTACTCTTCCTCAGAAACACAATTTCCCCTGAGCACACACGCTGCATTCACAGCTGCAACAACTATAATAGATTGTTGTTTTGATCACAAACAGTCTCAAATAGTAACATTATTGCAGCTTTTTAAATCAGCTTTCAGTAATTACCTCCACAGAATTTTATGCCTAATGTTGTTATGAATTTCCCTCACACATTAATATCTCACACATTGATGGGGGATCAAACGGCTTAAACTCTGTTTATCATTGTGGTTGTGAAAGCAGGGTTAATGTTATAGAACTGTTAAAGAAAACTATACATTTGGCTTCTGTTTGTGAATAGCAAGTCACATATCTTTTTGTATATCCAGTAGCAGTCACTTGGCTTCTTACTTGCCAAATATGTAACCCTTTACTTGCAGATAATGAGTGTACACTACCCTTATATGCAAGTAAGACAAATTAATTAATACTGTACAGAATGACTAACAACACATTTCCATCTGTTGAAAATTACTTGAAACCATTCCTGTTGGTTTCCAATAGTGGCAGACTGGGTTTAGTCTTGAATTGGGACTCGGTCTGCCTCAGGATTGTGGCACGCTGGCAGAAACCAATCTCGCCAACTCACACTGCCAGAGGAAGTTAGCTAATTAATCAATGTTTTTATCTGCACCACGAAACCTGTCTATCAAACTCAATCTCATCTTGTTCCAGGATCGAACTGGGGCTGCATACAACAGCTTCCATTTAATTTTACTATCTCTGACATATTTTAGTGAACAAATGTACAAATTATAATTATACAAAATGGTAAACAATAATAGCCAATTTATATATGGAAACACTAGTGTGAAATTCAATGTGGAATGTGAAATCATCATTGCAGAAATACATTTATGTGCCGTCATTCTGGAAAGTAATAATCAACTTGGCACACCTGATAAAAAAGTGTTCCAGATTCATACTGTGCACAGGCTTGTTTTGAGCGCCACCCAAACAGATGCCACCAATTCTGGACAGCTGTTTTGACGAGTTTCTGGGTTGCATCTTTGGTCTCTAAAAAAAGCTACAGGCTTGAGCCGAGTCAAATTGCAGGCCCAGAACCCTCTTGATTGTCAATCCTCAATGCTTATCCCCATAACAACGTGGAATAAATGACCCCATTACCTTAAGAGCAGGGGTCTCTTCAGGACACAGATGAAGCAAACCAAGCCCATGGCTCTGCTGTGTCCACATCTGAAGAGTGTCTTTATTGTTGGTTGCTAACACCAACACCACTATGCTACAGAGATTCTCCTGCAGTTATTTCCATGAGAAAATGAACTCATCAAAACAAATTCAATGTACTAAACATCTTCTGTGGCTTCTCTGCATATGGTCGCTGTGGTAAATATAAGTGTAAATTTGTCAGGTCTAAAAAGTGAGATAATTAATATAAATGTGACAGCTTGGAACATAATTACGCCTTCTCATCGCAGACAAAAATAATGGTTCTAGTGTTTGCAGTAAAACTCATTTAAGTCTTCCAGTTGACCAAAAAAAGCAAGCTTCAGTCTCAAGCTGTCAGGAAAATTTTTGATGGTTTACATTTTTTTTTTTTTTATGGGATTAACAACATAAAATTGTTCTCCATGTGAAAACAATCACGCCAGATGTCGTTTGCATCAGGAGAACAGCAATCCCCATTGTGTTTTGTTGTCTGGATGTGTTTTAATTATTATTTAGTTACTTAGCACATATTTTTACAATTATACTGCACCGGTACATGAAAGTGGCTTTAAACACAACAATGCTACACTTTCTGTAATTAGACTCCTGCCTGTTTGGCAAGCAATGTCAATGTGGAATGTTTTGGTTTTTTTTGGATTTTGATTCCACAGTTGACTAAAACTTCATATATTTTTAAACCAGATTGAATTACAGTCATGTACAGTGATTAGAAAGCAATTAAGTTAGTCAAGCTGGTATCCAAAGCATTTGTGGCAGGAGGGCAAAACTTGGTGTAGCCCCGGAGTACCGTGAGAAATGAATACCAGGAGTTACTACGAAGAGGGCTCCAAAAAATACAGTGCCTTCCAAACGCACTGGAGTTTCCTATATTCCTAACTGTTTCTTATTTTTTACCCCAAATCTTTCCACATGAAATTTGAAAATACCAATTTGTAGTAAGACATTCCATGACATTTCATTCATTAGATACTATTTTAGTGCAGTACATGGCTCTCTGTTTAAATAAAAGCTATGTACACATGCACGTCTGTGTATGTATTGTGGAAATGTCATTAGTTTGACAAAACAAAACTTGGTAGAGACTCAAATGCCACCAAGGTCCAGAAGCCTATTCAAAAGCAGTTGGGTCACAATGTTCAAAGTGGGTCAAAACAATTATCAATAATAACATAACCACAATAACGAGTACATTTTAAAGAGGTTTTAGCTAATGAAGTAATTTCATAAAATGTGCCTGTTTTTTTTTTTTTTTTTGCCAAAATGCATTAAAATTAATTTTTTGACATTTCAGGGCTCCATTTATGAAAGTTATGTGTTTCAATAATGACAAATGTTGATTAACTCCTGTTGATATCTACTTCTCTGTATCTTAATTAAGCAATGATGCAGCCTCTACCATGTGGTAGATGACTGTGACTGGAGTCAAGGTTATCTACCATACGGTAGAGCCCGCATCGAGAGGGCTCTATAGCTATTAGAAAACGATTTATTTCTTTATTTTCTCTTTAAAAATAACTTTAAAACCTATATTTACCTTGAACTTCTGATATTTTGGCATGTAACATTCCGCTGAGGAAAATACTCCCTAACATAATTAGAATAGAAAAATGACATACATGTAGAGAAACTATTATTATTATTATTATTATTATTATTATTATTATTATTATTGCTAACATATTTACTTATTTGGGTCTTACTCTTTCTTATAATTATAATATATCTGGACATGTTCAATTGTTGAATAGTCTGTGTAGTACTGAGTCTGACTCGAAACTTGTTGTTGGAGGCGGGGCGTCATTCAAGCAGGTAGGGAGTAAGGATTGGCTGGTGCTGAAAGAACTAAAACAGGACTGGCAGTTTGACTGGCTGGTTTTGAGGGAGGGTGTTGTTTGGATCCAGGCGATGACAGAAGTGTGGACCAGTCGTGTCTTCCCTGTTGATTTGCTGTCCAGTAGCTACTAGTTGAGCGTTCATTACGATGTCCTGTCACAGACATGATTTTGCTTGTCTCTAGACCAGCATCAGAAAGTATGTTTAAGTAGCTTTTTATGTCATCAGATTAGTTGTGGAGTAGAATGTTAAGAGAAAAAATTGGTATGTATGCGCAGATTGATTTAAAATTTAATTCACAATTAAGCACTTCAACGTTTCAGCGGGCTACTATGCAAAATGGAAGCTCGCTAGATCTGGAAGCTGATTAGCTGTTTGCATTCAATTGTTTTCTAATGTCTGATACTTAATGAAAAGTTTTGGATTGATGAGAGACCACATTTCCTACATAAAAAGCATACAGTTATTGTGAAATAATTACATTTTATCAAAACGATAATGGTCTATTAATATAATGCACAGTTGCCATAGACGTTAAAACAAATGTACAACAATTTATGCTGAGGTTGTAAATGATTGTTTTGTAAATTCCTGCAAAGATGTCATAAAGAACCTTTACTCAATGTTTTGGTATATCTCAGTAGTATGCAATAGAATGCATTGTGTTCCATCTGCTCTTTTTTGGCTTTTGTTTTTTTGCTTTATCATTGCCACATGTTTAGTTATTCTTTTACATTTCCAGGGTTGTGTGGTCAGAAAGTTCAAAGGCTGTGTCTTCATTTGTTATACAACTTTATGTAACAGCAAGCAAAGCGTGGGGGCCTTCTCAAAGCACCAGAGGAATGCAGCTTTATTTTACTATTGGACAACAAATATATCAATATGTAAAGGATGCATAAATGGCCTGTTGTCTTGTCATGTCCCGGGAAAACATATTTATAGTTTTTGGCTACAGTTGAGGGTTCTCTGTTGTAGTCCTTCATATTGGTGGGTGATTTTATAGCTGTAATGCCATGTCATAACAGGCGCACATATGGCAGCAATCTGACATGAAAGAGACTACAGCAGTTGTATTCTGAAAACAGAAATAGAAATTGAGGTAAACTAGTTTGTCTACTTGGCATGGTTTCTTATAATGCTATTTTAAAAATGTAATATGAGTGAGGGGGTGTGAGATAGGTGAAGGGAGGGGAGGGCGAAAGAGATAAGGGGGAGGAGGGGGGAGGGAGGGAGGAGGGATGACTGGACATGTCAAGTTTATTCCACAATAGTATTTAAATCTGTAACTTTTTGTTCCAGATGGAGGCAAGGCCAGCAGCCTGCTGAAATCAGAAATTAGTTTGGAGGTCTCAGTTCTCTTGTTTTCCGCTGATCATGCAACAGCATTACAATCTCACCTGGCCCTCCTGCCGTTCTCCTCTGGAGAGAGTGCGTGTATTTAACACCCGTGAGGGTGACCTTCATTTCACTTCTGGAAACCCAGGTCCCTGCAAGTTAGAAAGGAGTGCCCTGGTGAAACATTACACTGCTCTTCACCCTGGCCATAGTTAGATGATTCAGGGCTGTAAAAATGTTGAAGTGAAAAACACTGAATCTGTTTATCCCTGTTGATATTTAACAAGTGACTAACCTGCTTATTAGATTCATCTGGATTCTTACATTACTAGAGCTTTAAGAAACTATTGTTTAATCATGATTTTGTTATTAATCAGTGAGTATTTTTTTAATTGAGTTTAATTGGAAAAGAAAGCCTCATATTATAACTTGTTGTTTTGCATATTCAAAGAAATGCTACACAGTGTAGCCATCTGGAGAAACTATATAAGCCCAGAGGAAACAGACTTGAACTAAGAATTGAGTGTCATACTTGAAAATAAAAACTATAATGGTAACTTTTGACATGTTACATTCGTTCTTAAGCTCACCATCCAAATATCTTAAAATACTGAAATACAAAATTGAAATGTTATGCATTTCTCCTCCTTATTTCGGAACAAAATCAACAACATATATTCTACGCTCGCCCACCACAAACCCAGTATACTACTTCTATGCCTTGATGCTCCTCCGGTTGCCCCTTCTCCCATCTCATCCTGCTCTCCTCTCTCCATTGCTGAAGTTTCCATCTTACTATTGAAATCAACTACTGTCACATGCCCCCTGGACCCCTGGCTCACTAATCTTGTTTGTCTCTGTGCTTCTGATCTTGTTCCCTCCATTATGCAAACTCTCAACCTGTCCCTGAACTCTGGCTCGGTTCCTGCTGCCCTTAAGGTTACACCAGTACTCAAAAAACCCTCCCTTGACCCGGCTGACTTATCTAATTTCCGTCCCATCTCCAATCTCCCTTTTCTCTCAAAAACATTCAAAAGGGCTATAGCCAGTCAGCTGATGAAACATCTCACGGACAATAATCTGCTTGAATCTCTACAGTCTGGTTTCAAGCCACCTCACAGTATTGAAACTGCTCTGCTCCGGATTGTGAATGATCTCCTACTGGTGCTTCCTCTGTGCTTGTCCTCCTTGACCTAACAGCTGCTTTTGATACCATAGATCACGACATTCTTCTTGACTGCCTTCAAAGTATGTTGGAATCTCTGGAATCTGTCTCTCCTGGATGTTCTGTTACCTATCTGGATGCATGTTTTCTATGCTGGACGCAGTGGTGTTGCAAACCCAGTCACTTGTGGTGTCCCCCAAGGATTTGTTCCTGGGCTCCTTCTCTTCAATATCTACATGCTTCCCTTGGATCACCTCATCCAACAATACAGCCTCATGTTTCAAACCTATGCTGACAACACTCAGCTCTACTTAAAAGTTGACCCTGGTAGCCCCTCTGCCATGGTCCGGCTCTCGGCTTGCATTCGACATCAAGGCCTGGATGTCGCCAATTTTCTTCATCTAAACACTAGCAAATCTGAACTAATTCTAGTAGGATCTAAAACAACTTAATAATCTATATATAGCTGCCCTGAACCTCGAAAACAGCTGATGCCTTCCCCCACAGTACGAAGCCTTGGTGTACTTCTTGACAGCAACCTCTCCTTTGATGCCCACATCTCCTCCGTGGTCAAATCTTACTTCTACCATCTTCAAAACATCTCCAAAGTCCATCCCTACTTTTCCCACATGGCAAGAAACTAAAACCCCGATGTTGTTCTTCAGTTATACCTAACTGTGCTACTCCTAGTTGTCCCCCAGTACTACATGTATGAACTTCTCCAGTCTTATGATTCCTTTTCCACATAGTACCACATAATTTCCCTCCCTGGTGGTCTTTATCTCCCCAGTATTAGTACCTCTGTGTTAATCCCATCTGATCCTGAAGATCGCATCTGTAAGGGTTCCTACTGATTCCTGTAGTCATTCAGCAGTATGAGTACATGTCCTCTCTATCTATTCAACTGCAGACTGTTCAAGTGAGTAAGTTAAATTAACAATCCGACCCCTGTTATCCTGTAATGTTTTTGTACCTGTTATAACCATTTCAATTGTGCAGGTTTTCATTTAGGATAAACTATAATCAGTAACCTGATCCTGACTCCTTCATATACCATTTTCATTCAAGAAAACTAAACTTCAGGTTGCACAGATGTTTCATTTTTATATTTACTCAACCTGGCACAAATTACAGATAGGTGAATGAGAATAAATATATACATTTTATTTGTATGTATTTATTTATTTATATTTGATCGTATTTTTCCTTTTTGAAATGGTTAAATATATGTGTGTGTGTGTGTGTGTGTGTGTGTGTGTGTATATATATATATATATATATATATATATATATATATATAAAAAACAATATTTTGTTTTATTATTTATTATTTACTGCTGTGTGAAGGAGCCCGATTGAAGGTGTGCTCAATTGTAATAAAAAAAAAAGGAGGTAATGTGTGAAAGCCTTTTTTGTGTGTTTTGTTTTGTTAGGGGTTGTGTAACAGGTAAACAGCTTAACTGTCCTGTTTTATTGTTTAGGTTCCTGCTCGTGTGTTCAGTTAGTGCTTTGAATAGGAGCTAAGTGTTTATTTTCATTTTTGTGTTTAACAAAAATAGCGCTGATAAACTTCCATTTCTGTGTCCTGGGTTCTGCTTTTAAAGGGGCAACAAACCATGGTGAGGTGCAGTCTTGTTACATATGGTGGCAGCATGTGTGGGCTCCCCTGTGACCCAGTGAAATGGAAAGTTTAGAGGAATTTAATTCTCCAGCACCTGAGGGAGAAGCTTCGCGGTCTCTAGCGCCTGAGGAGAAGCCCCGCGGTCTCCAGCACCTGAGGGAGAAGCTCCGCGGACTCTAACGCCTGAGGAGAAGCCCCGCGGTCTCCAGCGCCTGAGGGAGAAGCCCCGCAGTCTCCAGTGCCTGAGGGAGAAGCAACAAACAAGGGGGAGGAGGTGAAGGGACCGGCTCTACTGCAGGTGGTACTTTGTCCCTTGCTCCTGGACACCCTGTTGGTCTGCCTAGACCTCCCTGCGCTAGACCTGGAGGCCAGGAGTCTGCACCATCGGCTACAGCTCTGCTCCTGGTTCCTTTCTCCGCTCTCCCTGAGCACCCAGACTTGGCTAGGCTGCTGCCAGATGTCGCTTGTGCTCCCCCTGTTAGCTGCTTCTCTCCTCCTGGGTGATCGGACATCGATGCGCTAGTCCCCAGGTGAAGACCTCTGCCCACTGCTGCAGCCGCCTGTTCCCCGCCCATCGCTGCAGTCGCCCCAATCATCCTGGTGGGGTCCTGTGTCGCCGGTTCGATGTCCCTCCCTGGAAGCGCCGGAGGGACCAGCCCACCCTCAAGCCCACCTGCGGAAGAGGGCGAAAATCAAAGAGATGGGACTTGAGGTTGGGTGGTCTTTTAAGGGTGGAAGGAGATGGCCTTTAAATGGTCGGTGTCTTAAAAAGACATGGGGAAGGATGTGTGAGCAAAGAGAGGGTTAATTTCCTCCATGCTGAAAAAAACGTGCAAATGCACATTGGTTTAATTTAATTATATTTGTGTTAATTGTTTTATTATTAATTAATAATAACCTGCACCCGGTGATTATTGTAAATTAGAGCCAGGTGCAGGGTATTTAAAGAAAGCAGCCAGTTTGCTCAGGGCTGCTGATGTGTGAAGGAGCCTGATTGAAGGTGTGCAAAGCCTTTTTTGTGTGTTTTGTTTTGTTAGAGTTTATGTAACAGGTAGACAGCTTAGCTGTCCTGTTTTATTCTTTAGGTACCTGTTTGTGTGTTCAGTTAGTGCTGATAAACTTCCATTTCTGTATCCTGGGTCCTGCTTTTAAAGGGGCAACGAACACTGTGGTTAAAGCATGTCAGAATGTTACTATTCTATATATATATATATATATATATATATATATATATATATATATATATATATATCATAATATATAGATATATATATATATGGTGTGTGTTAACAAATTGAAAGTGTTTAACTTTAAAAATTTTTTATTATTAAAAAATTAATCGAAAACAAAAATTTTAAATTTCCCTGATATATCTCAACACCCAGAGAGAGAGAGAGAGAGAGAGAGAGAGAGAGAGAGAGAGAGAGAGAGAGAGGTGAGTGCTTTTGCATTAGGCTGTTTCTGTGCCTGTTAGCCAAGGGTCTTTCCTTCTTTTGAATAGAGCTGATGTTCCTTGCAGATAACTGAATTTGGCAGCCACTGCGGCACCAACCAAAGACCTTTATATTCAATGTCATTTGCATCATATTAACCACAGGACCTTGCGTCCCTAGTGCCTGTCAACCATTTTGACCCCCTCCCCCCTTACAGTGCTGTTAATTAGTGGGGGAATCAGGAGTTAATGAAGGGCTTATGATCCAGGGATGAATCATCCATGTGCTTTCAGCCAGCCGGCTGGTCTGTGGCCACCTTGATGAGCTCCTGCATGCAGAGTATCTGTGCAGAGGACAGCGGAGCCTTGCTGAGGCCTATTAGAGTGGCAGTCTCAGGGGGCCTCTTGCATGGTGGGCTTTGTTAGTTAAAGATTTCAAGGAGTTAATTGCTTCAAGATTGGTCGAAGATTAAGTTACAAGGAACACCATATCTGTATTCGCATGATATGTCAGTGACCCAGTATCTAGGCAGCTGATGTGTGTGTGTGTGTGTGTGTGTGTGTGTGTGTGTGTGTGTGTGTGTGTGTGTGTGTGTCTATATATATATATATATATATATATATATATATATATATATATATATATATATATATATATATATATGCAGCTAGACAATAGAATATTACAAATAAACACAAAAAAATTAAAGTAATAGTAAAGTTGCACAATGTACAACATAAATACAAAAGTATTTTGTCCTTCATCAACTAAAATGAGTCCAGTTAGTTGTATGTTTTATTTAACATACATTTGTATATATATAGTGTTTGTGTATGATAAAAGGTAAAATATTAAAATAATTCATTTTGAAACCATTTAAAATGAATTCTGAATGTTTTTGTGTGTTTGTATTGGTTTGTAAATGTGCAGTTCTTCACCACTGTATTATTTGTTACATCCTTGACTCATCTATGATCTAATGATATAAATACTGTTGCGCTTTCACTTCTATATTACTGCTGCTGGAGTTAACTCCAGCCTGGGTGGTTAATTGACCTTCTGATTAACTTCACTAAATACAATAAAAGCATAGTGGAAAGACGCCTGCAGTAGAGCAGGGTTATGATTTAGTGCCGGTGTTACAATCCTACACTGATGGTTTTCTAGCATATACAAGCTGCATCTCCCTGCTGTATCTCCCTGGTGCATGTCAGTTTCAGTTACAATGAGTCAGACAATGTGACAGACTTCAATAAGAGAGGGAGTGCTTGTGCGTTTTCAAGTCTGTTCCCTCCTATATTAATTCCAATTAGGGCTGACAGTAGAAACATATTTCATAATAAAACATTAATTTTAATATATACAGAGTTCCTTTGTGTGAGTCAAGGTTGGAGTTTATAAGCCTGTTTAAATAACAGCCTGGAGGGGCCCTTTTATTCAGTGGTTCTACCGTGCGGCACCCTTGGCCTTTTCTTGTATATGGTGTTATGTTTTGTTTTTATTATCATTATTCAATGTTTTACCTTGGTGTGTGACTATAGCTGTCATTTTTTTCCTGCTGAGTATTCCTCAAGTGTAGCTTTGAGGTCCTTTCTAGATTCTCTATTTTCTGTCTGCTGAGCTAAATCCCAGATTTACAGAGCTATTGTGGAAAAACTGCTCAGACTTCCCTGAGGGCATCATGGGATATGTAGTTTCAGCTGTGACTGGGGATGTACGATTTCACAGATTTTAGCATTTAGCTATGGTGCAGATTTTAAGAAAAGCTGATCCAGGTTTAGGGATTGTTGGAGTTAGAGCTTGCAAAACTGGAATAAATTCCATTTGCATGTCCACAAATATTGAACATACTATATACGTTAGTACAGGAAAACATTATACACTAGTGTGTGTTTTAAATAATGTAATAAAATTAGCTTTTGACATGAACTTTTTCAATATCTGCTTCCTGGTACACAATCACTTCCTGTGCTGTAGCTCAGTTTCACTCTAGTGCTCTAGCTGTAATTGTGTCATGTGACCACCACACTGGAAGTGATTAAATACCAGGAAGAAACATACTTTGTCACGATTAAGTTATAATTTTTTTTTTTTTTTTTTAAAGTTCTCATATATAATTAAATAGTAATCAGTGAAGGACAATCGTTATGCATGTTCAGAATTATAAACACTCTGGTAAGCCTAATAATGCTCATGTGTTTTGGTTTTTTTTTTGGAAATTTAGTGGACAGACTTAGATGCGGGGAATAGGAGCTTCTTTACACAGTGGTGAAGGTATGTATGTAATTTAAGTCTTTTGGGGTACGTAAGTACCAGCTTTGCATACAGTGTAGGAGTGATTTTGGCCCATTCTTCTTGGCAGATTTTTTCCAGGTTGTTCAGGGTGGTTGGACGACGCTTGTGGACCGCAATTTTCAAATAGTGCAACAGATTCTCAATGGGATTGAGATCAGGACTTTGACTGGGCCACTGTAGGACATTCACCTTTTTATTCTTGAGCTACTCCAGTGTTGCTTTGGCCTTGTGCTTGGGATCATTGTCCTGCTGAAAGGTGAATTTCCTCCCAAGCTTCAGGTTTTTAGCTGACTGAAGCAGATTCACTTGCAGTATTTTCTTGTATTTTGCTCCATCCATTCTGTCTTCAACTGTAACAAGATGCCCAGTCCCTGCTGATGAGAAGCATCCCCACAGCATGATGCTGCCACCACCGTACATCACTGTAGGGATGATGTGTCTTGAGGCATGGGCAGTGTTAGGTTTGCGCCACACATAGCACTTTGAGTTTTGGCCAAAAAGCTCTATCTTGGTCTCATCTGACCACAAAACCTTTTTCCACATCGCAGCTGGGTCACTCTCATGCTTTCTGGCAAACTCCAGACATGTTTTCAGATGGTACTTTTTGAGTAATGGCTTCTTTCTTGCCACCCTCCCATACAGGCCAGTGTTATGCAGAGCTCTTGATATGGTTGACTGGTGCACCATTACTCCACTCCCAGCCATTGAACTCTGTAGCTCCTTCAAAGTGATTGTTGGCCTCTCTGTGGCTTCTCTCACAAGTCTCCTTCTTGTTTGAGCACTGAGTTTTGAGGGACAGACTTTTCTTGGCAGTGCCTGGGTGGTGTGATGCAGCTTCCACTTCCTGATTATTGCTCCAACTGTGCTCACTGGGATATCCAAACACTTGGATATTATTTTGTACCCTTGCCCTAATCTATGCATCTGTATTACTTTATCTCTAACTTCTGTAGAATGCTCTTTGGTCTTCATTTTCCTTCAGATTCACAGCCTTACCAATGATCCTTCAACAGTGGGGTTTTTATCCAGAAAATGTGACAGCAACTTTAATGGTTCACAGGTGGAGGCCAATGGTGAGGTAATTGTGTCCTCGTTAGGGCAATTTCTTTCATCAGTGCAAACTGGGAGCTTCCACAGCACAGAGGTTGAATACTTATGCAAGCAAGATATTTCAGTTTTTTAATTTTCTTAAAAATAATTCCCAACATAAAACCAATGCCACCTTACATTAATTGATTCTGAGTTTCAGTGTTTAAAAATAAAATATCAAACAGAACGAAATTTCAATGTACCATTTGTAATTTGGTAATATGAGAGAATTGGTCAGGGGTCCGAATACTTTAGCAAGGCGTTGTGTGTGTGTGTGTGTGTGTGTGTGTATATATATATATATATATATATATATATATATATATATATATATATATATATATATATATATAGTACTGTGCAAAAGTTTTAGGCAGGTGTGAAACAATGCTGTAAAGTAAGGATGCTTTCAAAAATAGACATGTTAATAGTTTATATTTATCAATTAACAAAATGCAAAATGAGTGAACAGGAGAAAAATCTACATCAAATCAATGTTTGGTGTGACCACCCTTTGCCTTCAAAACAGCATCAATTCTTCTAGGTACACTTGCAGACAGTTTTTGAAGGAACTTGGCAGGTAGGTTGGCCCAAACATCTTGGAGAACTAACCACAGTTCTTCTGTGGATTTAGGCAGCCTCAGTTGCTTCTCTCTCTTCATGTAATCCCAGACAGACTCAATGATGTTGAGATCAGGGCTCTGTGGGGGCCATACCATCACTTCCAGGACTCCTTGTTCTTCTTTACGCTGAAGATAGTTCTTAATGACTTTCGCTGTATGTTTGGGGTTGTTGACATGCTGCAGAATAAATTTGAGGCCAATCAGATGCCTCCCTGATGGTACTGCATGATGGATAAGCATCTGCCTGTAATTCTCAGCATTGAGGAGACCATTAATTCTCACCAAACTCCCAACTCCATTTGCAGAAATGCAGCTCCAAACTTGCAAGGAACCTCCACCATGCTTCACTGTTGCCTGCAGACACTCATTCGTGTACCGCTCTCCAGCCCTTCGGCGAACAAACTGCCTTCTGCTACAGCCAAATATTTCAAATTTTGACTCATCAGTCCACAGCACCTGCTGCCATTTTTCTGCACCCCAGTTCCTTTGTTTTCGTGCATTGTTGAGTCGCTTGGCCTTGTTTCCACATCGGAGGTATGTTTTTTTGGCCGCAAGTCTTCCATGAAGACCACTTCTGACCAGACTTCTCCGGACCGTAGATGGATGTACCAGGGTCCCAATGTTTTCTGCTGAATCTGGGCTGATGGCATTGCTGGACATCTTCAGATTTCGAAGGGAAGTAAGCATGATGTGTCTTTCATCTGCTGCAGTAAGTTTCCTTGGCCAACCACTGTGTCTACGGTCCTCAACGTTGCTCGTTTCTTTGTGCTTCTTCAAAAGAGCTTGGGCAGCACATCTAGAAACCCCTGTCTGCCTTGAAATTTCTGCCTGGGAGAGACCTTGCTGATGCAGTATAACTACCTTGTGTATTGTTGCTGTGCTCAGTCTTGCCATGGTGTATGACTTTTTTGACAGTAAACTGTCTTCAGCAACCTCACCTTGTTAGCTGAGTTTGGCTGTTCCTCACCCAGTTTTATTCCTCCTACACAGCTGTTTCTGTTTCAGTTAATGATTGTGTTTCAACCTACATATTGAATTGATGATCATTAGCACCTGTTTGGTATAATTGTTTAATCATACACCTGACTATATGCCTACAAAATCCCTGACTGTGCAAGTGTACCTAGTAGAATTGATGCTGTTTTGAAGGGAAAGGGTGGTCACACCAAATATGGATTTGATTTAGATTTTCTTCTGTTCACTCACTTTGCATTTAGTTAATTGATAAATATAATCTGTTAACTTGTCTATTTTTGAAAGCATTCTTACTTTACAGCATTTTTCACACCTGCCTAAAACTTTTGCACAGTCCTGTGTGTGTATATATATATATATATATATATATATATATATATATATATATATATATATATATATATATATATATACACACACACACACACACACACACACAGTGTCTTGCAAAAGTATTCAGACCCTCTCACAGTTTTCACATTTTGTTGCTTTAAAGCTTGCAGTCATGACACTTTGAAATAGGAATTAATATGTGTTATATACACAACCTACTCCAACCTAATCAGAAAGTAGATATCCTTGAGTGGTCCAGTCAAAGTCCTGACTTGAATCCTATTGAGAATCTGTGGAAAGACTTGAAAACTACTGTCCATAAGCGATCCCCAAGCAACTTGAGAAAGCTTGAGCAAATCTGCCAAGAAGGATGGACACAAATTGAACCAAACCGGTGTGCAAAGTTGGTAGAAACTTACCCAAAAAGATTTGCTTCCACCAAATATTGAGTTGACAGGTCTGAATACTTATGCAATCAACATATTTCAGTTTTTTTTCTTTAGTTTTTGCTGACATTTACTGTAACTTATCTTACCCTGAGAAGTCTTCAGTTTGAGCATTCAAGTTTTGAATAAAATATTAAGTTTAAAAAAATGCGCATGCATCATTTTGTAATTTCACAAAATGGGACACCATAGGAAGTCTGAATACTTTTGCAAGGCACTGTGTGCATATATATATATATATATATATATATATATATATATATATATATATATATATATATATATAATGTGATGTACTGTCGACTCACCACTGCAGACCTGGCCAGAAGAAGGAAATTTGAAACAGACGGCATGAGCCCACGTTTCACGTGACGCCCGCTATAAAAATAAATAAAACACAAAAATAAATAAAATATTTTAACAAAAAGAAAACACTGCTCACAGAGCACAAATACAAGTTTTAAACAAAAACAACTTTCAAACTCAATATAATCTTAAACAAAGAAATCCAGTGCTGGAGCTTCCAGCACTTATAGTAGTTGTTTTTACTTTTGTTTTACTCTCTCTCTCTCTCTCTCTCTCTCTCTCTCTCTCTCTCTCTCTCTCTCTCTCTCTCTCTCTCACACACATACACACTCCTCCTCTGAACAACCCACCTGGAACAACACAAGCTGCAGCTTTTATACCTGTGACCATCTCCAAATTAACACTCAGTTAATCAGCCCGGAGATCAGAACAGATCAAAGTTTTTGTACGATGGGGCCTGTTACCCCATCAACGCTGCCACACAATAACAAACATTTATTTGAAATAAACACAAAATCCATTCACATCATACAATACATTAAATCATCTGTTTAAAATAATAAAAACTATACATTTGAGATAACAATATTTTATTTTTCATGTAAACTCACCTGTTCAAGTGGACAAGTTCAAGTATATATTATATATCTATATATCATATAGATATATTATATTATTATCATATAGATATATATATATTTATATATAGATATAATGGCTTTCTAGGCTTAAATCAATTATAGAAACCTTTATTGTCCGTTGGGATTTAACTTGTTTTAGATAAATGTTAATCACATTAACATTTTGCAGAGTCCCATCTACATAAATAGCATATTGAAGTATATCCCTTTTTTCCATTGAAAGAAAATTACAGTTGATGAATTACTTTTGCCATGCATGTAGGTTAATGAAAGTTTTGCTCCTGGGCTTTGATTAACAAAGGCATGCAATCTTGCCACAGTTTCCACTAAAATAAGAACCTGTTCCAGTTAATTAAGAGTTTTTTGTGGGTTTTTTTTTCACTTTCATATCAAAACAGGCACACAATTTTAAATTGATTTTGCAGGTAAATGCAGTTACTGGTATTTCAGGCAATTATTTAAGTTTTTGTTTTTTAAGTGGCTTCTTAAGAATCCAGTTGTCTGATTGCATAATGACCTTTCTAAGGTTCACAGGTATTACGTTAATTGAACTGTTCAGACTAGTACAGAATATAAATATAAGCTGCATCTCCATGTTGCAAGTCAGTTTGGTTCACGATAGGCAGACTGTGATAGTGAGACAGTGGTAGATGCTTGATTGGTAAAGGAGGTGTTTCCGTATCAGAAATTGTCCGTTACTGATGATTTGAAGGGAAATAGTCACAAAGAAAAATGTGATGAAGCTCTATTGGTTCTTTGCCAGATTATTTTTCTTTTAATGCTAAAATGCAGATTTGTTTTTTTATATAATACAACACTTTTTTAAATGATGTACTGTGGTTGGAATCACCCAATCCTCTGACTTCAATGATTTATCAAACAGGAAGAGATTAGCGACCAAGCAAGTTGTGTTTGAAAATCCACATATCCTTACAAAATCAAGCAAACCAAATCAATTTCTGCACAACAGAAGGGGTCTAGTGAAAATGCATTGCTAAAGTACTGGCTATCCCTTCTTTAATGAATAGCACATCCCATTCTCCTTTAGTCCAGTCTAAACCATTTCCAGTGCTCCCCTTAGGAACACACAGTCAAGGCCAACAATGAGCATCTGTCTGTTCTGGCAGACATCTCGCAAGCATTATGTAAAACATTATTATACGACTCAAGCTCCATGCACACAGTAATCAAACAACTTTGTCTGTGCCAAATTAGCTGTTGTTGTGTGCCATATCCAAGCACCCCCCTCATGTCCAATTCAGCAATATTCTGAATTGCAATACAATTATGTCAGATAGATAATTACTCAGCTGTCTGGAGTCCTGGGGAAGACACAGTGTAAAAACTCTGGTGAGCCATGAACCCAGTATCAGGACTCAGACTGGCGGTATGCTGGAGACTGATAAGTAGGGTCAGACAGTCACTCACTTCAACAACAATTAGTATCCCATAGCAGGGATGTGTGATAGCCTATGATTCAGGGTTAAGACTACTGCATGTTAAACATATTAAAAATCACAATTCAATTCTCGGAGATGATTAAAAGAGATGTAATAAAGAGGCGTTTGATGATTAGGAATTAGAAAAGAATAATGTGTATTATTGTTATAGGTCTTTACTTTTGTAGTGGCATACTTTTCCTATTTTCAGTATGTAAAATGTATTAGGACAATGAAACTATAAAACTGACAGCAAGTATAATGTTGTATGTATTATTTTTTTTCAATCATTACAAATATATGGTGTACTATTTTATTACAGCTGCAAATTGATAGTTGTAACATGGTTACATTTAATCCAGTGAGGTTTACAGCCTTAAAATATAGCAATGAATATGGAATATAGTCATAGGGGTGCTGGTGGTGCGGTAGCACCCCCTTGGCTTTGCATGGCTTCCATCATATATAGATGTTACAAGACAAATTTGATGAACAGATAACTCACTTATTTATTTTTTGGCAACAAATAACATTTGCATGGTATATACAGTGGCGATGTGTGTGTGTGTGTGTGTGTGTGTGTGTGTGTGTGTGTGTGTGTGCACACCTGGTCACGTGCCCCTCCAGATTTCTGCCAGAGAGTGGCTTAGCCACGGCATTAGAGGAATAAAAAAAAACTGCTAAAAGATGTTTTTTTGGTGGCCTCAATACGCTTCACTCAGTACTCTTTGAATTAGTACACACATGAACCGCCATTCAAAACTGACCAATGACATGCTTGCTGTCTGCCAAAGCGCGCATTTCAAATTTCTGTTTGTGATTGGACTACTTACTGTTATTCGTGAGAGGTTCAACCTTGAACTCTTCTGACTGGACAATGCACACAGCTTTTACACTTTACAGTCCAAACGAGCACGCAATGTGACATAACATCGAGGGACGTGAAGTATGGCCTGACAGCGGTAGGGGAAAGGAAAACATAATTTAAAAATTAACTATTTGTTTTGGTTGTCCTAATTTGTCTAAACGGCAGAAAACTGTTGATGAACCGTCTGAAGACAACAAGCTAGCAGCTACCACCAGCAGTACTGCGCCAGTCAAACGGTAATTAAATTAGTCAGGATTGTTGAGATTAAATAAAATGGTTTGCTTTGCTTTGAATACAAAATGTTACTTAACAAAAATGAACCACCATAAATAATGTGCTAAAAACAGAGTGAATTTGATGTAGCCTTTTTAAAATGGCAAAAAAACAGCTCCGTTTGGAGTTTTTCTACAAGAAAAAAGCTAAACCACCAATGCCAGAGAAATCAACAGAAACAGAACTTGACTCTTGTGTAGTTCAGAATGTTATTACGAGCATGAGAGATTGACGATACTTCCATTTCAAATGCTCAGGTTAGTGCAGGTACAGCTGTCCATAAAAGAGACCCTTGCCTGTAAAGTGTTGTTTGCAGTTCTCTTGATTGTGACAATCCAGTGTAGAACTGTTTGTGATGAAAGATCTGGTGTTGTTAGAAAGCTAGCTTAATGTTTACATAAAATTGGTTAAAATCGGGCATCGGTTTTGAGTACGGTTTCGCTTTGTTAGTTCATTTTTTTTTTTTTTGGGAGGGAGGGGGTCTGTGCCCCATCAGTTTTCAAGCCACGAGTCACCACTGGATGTATATATATATATATATATATATATATATATATATATATATATATATATATATATATATAGTAGCGATCTTGGTTAACACAGACAGGCGCATCACATAGAGTGAGGATTTCAACACACAGGCAGAGGGCGTGCGCGAACCCTGGTCCTGTCACATTAAAGCATAGTGCTGACATCGCTGTATAAAAGAGCTGGCTCCTTTGCAAGTTGTGTATATCGGGCTGATGTCTACAATATGTGTATGTAAATATATTTTACCACCAGACTGAAGATCGGCCAGTGCTATCAATGACCGGCCTATGCTGTCATTGACCGTTGCTCTTGGCCTCTGACAACAGTGCCGGGTCAATGACGTCAATATCCGTTCATTTTGAGCAATATTGTTTCCTTATCATGAAAATGTAGAGTACTTCGGACATTAACCAGCCAATGTCAACAATTCCCAGTGAATCTCGAGCAATGTGTTAACTATGCCAATCTGTAGTAAATACCTCATAACATGAGACAATAAGCGTTCCACCTGCTGTACACAGAAAATAAAAAAGGTACACAGAAAATAAAACAAGAGCCTGTTGTTTGGTTTTCTATTAGGAGTGTATCCCTTTAAAAAAGACGCCCTGGGTCATGCGCACACTTTTTGAAATGGAGTTGCTTGTAAAGTTTGTAATCCAGTTTGTAATCATTTGTACAGTCATTGTAGTTTATGGAAAGATACAGAAAAGCTATAAATAACAACCAAAAAACTACAATGCAGCTGTGTTACTACTGTGTCCGCTTCGTCCTGCTGTTGGATCTTCATTCCTAAGTCCTTTTCAGCAAGACTATTATCTCTGAAGAATCATCCTTCTCGATTTGGATTACCAGTGAGACAAGTGGCACTGGAACCATTTTTAAAGTGGGGGTGAGAAAGTGTTCCACCTGCTATTATTATTATTATTATTATTATTATTATTATTATTATTATTATTATTATTATTATTGACTCATCTGATGGTTATCTCTTATTACCGTTTTACTGGTTTTGTGTTTAAAAGCATATACATGTTTTTGTTTCTTTTCTCGTTCTTTTTATTAAGAGCATTTGCAAATATTGTGTAAATAAATCTTTTGAGTTTGATACATTTTCCTGTTTCATATTTGCTATTAAGCAGTTCTTCTATTTTCAGTGAGGTGTGTGTTCTATCTCTCTGTTCTTGTCTTATTTAGAAATAATAATTGAGAATGTATTTGATTTATAGAGCTATTTGTTATAAATTGATAGTCAATAGTTTTTAAAATTACATCTGCATTGTTGTTATTTGTAAATCTGTATAGTTGGTTATTTTAAATATTGAATACATTTTGTGGAATAAAGCAACAAAGTATTCTAAAATATACAGGGGTTGTGTGTGTATATATATATATATATATATATATATATATATATATATATATATATATATATATATTATATATATATATATATTAATTAATTAATTATAAACGGCAGGAGTCATTACGTAATTCATTCTAATAATATATGTGATATAAATTACATCAAGAGTGAGGTTTTTTGGCTTATAGTGTTTTGCAGTGCCTGTCCAGAAGTGAAGACCTCTGAATACAGTTCAGTACAGTGTATGGTTTAGCCTGTAAGGTCATTCTAGTGAGCCAAGGAGCCTAGAATATTATTATCTAGTGACAACCTGTACAACAGATTAGGTAGATTCATTTTCTGCTAAGATTTTTATCGCACCGCATTTCTGTTAAGACCACAAGAGAAGCCCAAGCATCAAAAGGCTTACAGTCCCCCATGTTGACTGCAAATATTGTCCCGAAAGTATGGGCAGTGATGTTCTAGACTCAAGGGCTTGTCCTATTCATTCATTTGTGAAACAGTCTGTCTGATGGACCCACACAGCCGTAGAAGGGTTAAGAAAGGTATCACAAGTAATGGAACACATGTGCAATACCAGCTTTTAATTTGCTAGTGTTATAATAGCAATGTATAAAGACACTTATAGGGGGAGTTTCATGCAGATTGTATATATCTTACCTGAATTCTGCTCCCTGGTTAACTGCACTTTGTTCCTATCTTGGCACATCCCTCTTAGTCTGTGTAAGCACATTCACTGCCCCTGCATAATACAATCTGTATTCAAAACTGGGAGAGTGATATTAAACTAGCATGTACATTTATAATACCGTGTAACAATTTAAAACATTTTTTTTTTTTTTGTTCCTGGGTAGTAAGTGTTATTTCCTAATTGCTTATGCCTCAAAAGTATAGAAAATGGCTATTATTCCCCACAAACTTTGCTTTTGTGACCAGGACAGGTAAATTTCAAAATATCACTATTTCCAATGAGAAAACGAACGCTTTTGTGTCTTTTCGTTCACATAAAGTCAGAAAAAAACAACATATGAATCCAAATTAACATATATTTATACTAAAGTAATACAAAAATGACTACAAAAGATTTAGAAGTGAGTAGTTTTTCAAGATTTACAATTATACTGTAAATACAGTATAATCGTAAATCTTGAAAAACTACTTACTTTTAAATCTTTTGTAGTCATTTTTGTATTACTTTAGTATAAATACATGTTAATTTGGATTCATATGTTGTTTTTTTCTGACTTTGTGTGACCGAAAAGACACACATTTGCTCGTTTTCCCATTGGAAATAATGATATTTTGAAATATCACTGTCCTGGTCACAAAAGCAAAGTTTGTAGGGAACAATAGCCATTTTCTATACTTTTGAGGCATAAGCAATTAGGAAATAACACTTACTACCCAGGAACAAAAATTGTGTTACATAGTGTAATTAATCTTACAAATGCACAATGAGTCCCAATAAATAGTCATTGTAACATCTCATTGAATTTGCCTTTTGAGGTTGTATTGGAAACTAGCTATGCTACATAGGGTGACAAAGCATAGTATAGTTTATGATACACCAATGGTCATTACAGGGTTAAACCAATATCATCCCCCTTTTCCTTCCAGGACAGTGTTTATATACTCTCAGAGGTACTGAAGACTTTTTTTAAATATTTAGATTATTAATAAAAATAAAATACAGAAAAACAGAACATCTTTGAATTGCAAAGATACTTAAAACAACACACCCATGCCTCCTCTTTGTTTCACAGTCTGATTATGCAGCTGATCTGATCTCATTTTCCTTTGTGATTCTCAACTCAGAAAAACCGGTCACATTTATTATTTACATGTAGTTAAAAGCTTTTAGCATGGCAATGTTGGGGGTCTGATATACACCCATTGGATGGTTATGATATGTAACTGATTTGCTGTGTACTGGCAGTTAAGGCAAGCTGGATATGACGTGACAATTCTGCAACGTGTCTCCATCTTCCTGGAGGGATGCCTAATGAATGATACTACCTTTAATTTCTTTAGGGAAGTTGGAAATGCAACAATGAAAACACTGTTCTCCCGAACATCAGTTGTTTGTGCTGTTCAGGGTTTTGAAACAACAGCCATCCCAACGCCTACTACCAGCCATCTATCAAAGCTCTAAATATCTGCTGTCCTACCCATCACAACTGAAACAGGTTTCCAAATAGGGATGTAGGAGACATCATTATTTTATTATACAGAATGCATAATAAATGAGTCTGGCTTATCTGTATTGAAATATATACACAGACAGAACTGAAATCCCAACCTCCCAGTCCATAGACATATTTGCTTACCATCGCTCCAAATTAGGTCAGTAATTACAATTGTTAGATAAGACGATTTTCTAATCTCAGATATTTCTTAAGGAGAATACCATTTTCAAAGAAAATGTTTTGGGCTAAAGTCCAGGCTGTTGAGTCTACTCCAGCCCTCTTTGCGCCAGTACAGCCTTGGTGCCAGGGAAAGAAAGAGAGAAAGATTGTGGCAATAAGTAAATAATTTGTATGATAATTCATTACAGTGCAGTCTCTTTCAACTTTAATTGCTCTAAATGAAGAGACATTTCACACCATTTAGATAAAAAAAGAAAAAAGAAGGCCAGTATAATGAAAAGAGGCCTGCCTATCTGACTTCAGAGGGTTGCTCTAAATGAAAATGTAATTGGAGGTGGAATTGTACAAGAGAAGCAGACTGCAATGCAGATCCAGGGTATCTTCAGAAAGCCAAGCAAAGCTAATGACTGAGCAATTTGGAACATTTACTCACCCCAAAGACTCTCATTAAGTCAATCACAGGCTTAACCAAGACCCACTCGCAGTGACAGAGCAGTACGCATTTATTCTGACATCAATCAGAAGGGTCTGCTTTTAAGCGATGAAATAAGCAGAAGTAATTTATTCGGGATCTTTGAGAGGATAATAGCCAATTATTTGTTTATAACACTGGTTAAATTTTCATTAGGCAGATTAATGGAATATCATGTACTGTCAACATTGGACCGAGGGGTGGTCTGTAAGAGATAAACGGGCAAACAGATGATGTCTCTCTGTTGGTAAATTGCTTTCTGCACTCTCTCCACCCCACCCCCCTTTTTCATATTAAAATGTAAAGGTGGACAAGGTGTTCAATTTTAAAACAGGTCTCAAGATGAGCTCTGTGAGGAAAATATGAGAATGGCCCAGAATACACTGACAGCATGTTGGCACGATAATAATACTGTATAAACTAAACAGAGATGGATGTACATCCACCCAACATACATTATTATTATTATTATTATTATTATTATTATTATTATTATTATTATTATTATTATTATTAATAGTGATTTTCAGACATTTCCAAGTGTATTTTATTTTCCTAAATTAGTCTGCATTTTGAATTTCAAAATGTTAAGTTATTTAGGGGTCTATTCACAAAGGGTTAACGCCTGTCGAAATGTGTAAACAGGAGTGCATGATGGGATTTCATCCATAGCCGCCTATTTAACGGCAGCTGCTATTCATAAGAGATCATTGAGATATGTCGTTAAGCCCCAACGATTTTCGTCTACGAAGGCATGTTTTGAACTAATTGAGATAAAGCTTAACGATGATCTCATTAGCATAATGTTTTCATTTGTCCTGAGCGTCAGCCTGCTTGTCATAAGAGTGAACGACAGCACTATACTGTTGATAACTTGTTATTGAACGTTGGGTGTGATGGAGTCTATACTAACGACAGCATCAAAAAGACATTGTCAAAAAAGCTATCTGACTGTATTTAACAACACCCCCCATAAATAAATAAAAAAGAAATAAAATAATAAAAAGACACATTTTTTGATTTATTGAGTTTTTCATTTAATTGCATATGTCCTGCAAAGCAAAAGAACATTTACAATGATTAACGTCATTTAAATAACCTGAACATGATCGCATCCTCCAGTATATAAATCATCTATCATACAGGCATGCTGTTAATAACATGTGGGTGCTGCTGTCGTTAGATTCCACATGATCACATCCTCCTGTATATAAATCAGCTAAAATACAGGCATGCTGTTAATAGCATGATGAGTGCTGCTGTTAGTAGATTCCATTTGTTAAGTGAGCAAATGTTTATAAGCTGATGATGTCATCAAAAGGTGACGGATTTCAGTCGTGAACGAATATATACCCATTCATAATTGGTTAGCGACAGTCGTCGGTCTGCACGGATCATTTTATGAATATCAATATGAATGACTTTTGTTAGTTTTAAAAGAAATTTGATTACCTAGGACAGTTGGCAAGTACTTTTATGAATAGACCCTTTAGTCTCTATTCTTATTTATTTAATTTGCTCAGGAAAACCATGTTTAAAAGTTAAAAAGGCCATGTTTTTACAAAACAAAGCATTTTTAAAACCTGCGGATAACTTAGACACAAAATGTTGCAAAAACAAAAACATAATAGTAACTAGTGGTATAGTGATTACTGATTTGACAGATTTCAGTAGTTGAGGTTAAAATAGCTGAATAGGTTAACCAAAAAAAAAAAAAAAAAAAAAACATTTATTTTTGTACTTTTTGCTGTACAGAACGTAAAATATAAAGCTTTCAGAAAACCAACTGGAAAGTCAACGCACGCAAAAAGTATTCCTGTTGGTTGTAGGCAAGTCAAATCAATACTACACGTATGATCTAGCACAGCCACCTCTCGTCAAACAACCTGCTGCTTACTTATTAAACACAGTTATATTTTTAGACCTGAATAGGCACGTTTTCTTTGTTTTGACTCAGTACTAATAAAATTAATTATTGAATGGGACAAATAACATGACAACGAAAGTGTTGCATATATGGCCATTATTAAAGTATGCCAGATGCCCTTGGGTAACCAAGTTTTGGGACTGTTTCTAATCGATTTCCACATCTGTATAACTTGGCAAAACTTTGCCTAGTAATTTGCCTTTACACTTCAGTGGATGCAGAACATGCAATTCAATGTATGGGAGAGTCCACACCAGACAGAGAATGTCAGCAGGAACTCCTGGGGGATGTTTTAGTAAGGAAGCATATACCACTATTTTAGGCTTTTATAGTGCTCTGAAATATTGTCTACTTAGGTTTATTTAATGTTTATTTAATCCTAATTTTATTTCACAACCTACCTGTGAAAAATAAGTAAATTTACCGCAATTTAAGTAGACCCCCCTTCATAATATCGGGTGCTTTTACAACTGTTTGTAATTTTTTTAAAATATTAATAATGTTCTAAAATGTAATTCATATGTTAATGGTTACTAGTCGACTACCCATAACAGCTACTGAAACCAACTAAAAACATAAATTAGGACTCTTAAAGATGTTCATTAAATCAGACCGATTTTGAAGAAAATCTTTCAACTAATCTTAAGTAGATAGGACGTATTAGATACACAAAAAAGAGTTAACCAGTCAAATAAAATTTTCTTAAATGAATTTGAATAACAAGACATTTCAAAATCCTGTAATAGTAATTTTGTTTTAATAAATGATATGAATCTTTAGCAGTAAAGCCATCCCCCTTAAATACAAAAATCAAAAGTGCTAACTTCATTACCACAGTAATGAACTGTTTTGTGACAGCCCTTTTAATTACCACAGTGCAATCACACAAAAGCAATTATGTTTTTATACCTTTTTTTTGCCCTTTCAATTTGAGTTATTCAGTGCTTACTGTCTGGCAGATTTATTTGATGGCTGTAAATGGTGGGAATAAATCACCAGTAAATAAAACACCTTCTTTACAAATATAGACCTTTTTGCGTTGGGTTTTCATACACATTTACAGTCTGCAAACCAATGTATTTATAATATGAAGTACACAAAGTAGTGCAACATTCTGAAAGTCGTTACACACTAGTGTTATGCTTATGTGTTTATAATGTGGATCTGCATCAGCCATACGAAACTCACCTGTCTACAGATTAAAAGGCGACAGTTTGTTTTTAATTGAAAGCTCTTTGGAACCTAATTGTGTGATTTAAAAGTTTAACCAGCTTCCAATTGAAATGTGTCGGTTCAGTGAGACCTTAATGGAAAACTACTTGATACTGCTGTATTTGTCCCAACCCTAATATATATATATATATATATAAGAAACAAGTTTAAGTTTAACATAACCTTTGAAAAACTAAATACTGTGTTACTTCAATTTGGATTTATTTTAAATTGAACAAAATGACTGCGGCTCCTAAAAGAGGGAGTCAATTATACGAGGGCGGCTTTTATTAATAATACTATGATTTTGAAATGCTGCAATATTTAATTATATGATTCATGACATTTTAGAAGTATCGCGGTTGCTTATTTTCTATAATATGGTAGCCTACCTGCATGTAGCAGTGTGTGTGGCTAACCTACTTTGACTACAGTACATTTATCGTAGAAAGTTACCAAGAGCCTATTAGGTGGGAGTTGAAATGTCAGGGGAGTACTGTACCAGCTAATCAGGAGTGTGTATTCGTTGTTAAGGGGTGGGACAATGCTGGTGTGGCAGTTAAGTTCAAGAGTGAGACGTAGATGTTTTTCTACACGAAAATCACCTCAGAATATCACCTTGATTTCTATAAAAACTACAGTATATCCTACTCTGTTATTTTTTTTCTCACTGTAACTTGCTTGTTTGTAATTTCTCTGCAAGAGAAACTGAAAATAAATCTTCTCATAGATAGTAAGCACATTGTTTTTATTTGTACAGGAATTACAATGTAACTAAAAACAAAACAACAAAACAATCTATAAGAATTTCAGATGGACAGCTGTTCTGTACATAATTTATCTTGCATTTTCTTTCAGAACTGTACTACCATAAAATAAAATGTGCTTACTATGTGTGTGTGTGTGTGCGCATTAGTTTGTAATTTACATACTAGACTGAGTATCCTGTCTCTTCGGGGGCATTACATGTACATAGTCAGTGTTGCCAGTTTATTTGTTCACCTTAATGTGTTTTTATTGATACCTGCCTCTATTATAAAGCTTATATTTGACTACGGCATCAATACGAGGGTGTCTTTAATACGAGAGCGGTGCCAAATTGAAGTAATACCGTAGTTTGATTGCTATTTCTGATATAGCAATGCCAGTCAAAATCCACATAGCCATAGATTTAATCTTGGGCGTCAATAAACACTGTATCTTTCACTGTGTCTGACTGTATGGGTGTGGCAGGCTGGCGAGTGGATAGAGGCCCAGAGACAGACTGCAGTTAAAAAAAAAAAAAAAAAAAATACTTTTATTATAAATAAACACAAAAATAAAAGTGCACAAGGGCAAAACAAAAAGGTTCAAACACAAATAAAGCAAGACCAAAAAGCAAAACTTACTGAAAAAAATAAGGTTTCCAGGCTGGGCAATGCCTTCACTGGATTCAAAATTTCAAAAATACAAACAATCAATCAATCAATCAATCAATCAAAAACCACCAACCTGCTTCCTCAGCTCCCTCCTCTCTAATGAAAAGTAGAGGCCTCCTTTTATGTCAGGTGGCTGGGCGCTGATTGATCGTTAATTAAGTTAATCATTTAATCAACTAATCAACTCCAGCCACCTAAACATAATAAACCCAGGCAGGTATGGGAAATTAACCCCATCCCTGCCAATTTCTAAATGGCAGAGCTTTTGCTCTGCCACAATAGGGTAAATTAATTAAATATTCAACATTAAAACAGATATTTTAATCTAAAGCACACTTTAATAAGCTGTAAATCAGATGTATACAATGACTGGTGAGATATTTGGGATGTCTCATCTCTGGGAAGTAACGTATTGGTTTGCTTTGTCCTGTTGGCTTGTTCTTTTATAATACAGTATAAACATTTCCACTTTGCAACCACTTTTGATTTTTAAGCTGCTTAATATTTAATTAACAAAATGTTTGCAAAATGAAAACATTTGTTGCATAACAGACCTATTTTCAAAGCTGTTGTAAAAAGTGGCGCTGGTTTACAGTTTAGCATCTTCAGTAGTTTAAGCTATTTCCTTTAAGGAAAGCCTGAGAAAGCTACAGGTTATTATTGCATTTATGCAAAACTTACACAAGCTATATATGAGAGACATATAGCAATTTTACTCATTTATTTGGACAAAGTGAAGACTTCTGAATCTATATCAATGACTCAATGGCCTGAAAGCTCCACTTAGAGTTGAGAATTGTATAGTAAATATAAACATAAGAACAGAAAAAGCCAAATAAAATTAACGGACGTGAGGAAGCCATTTGGCCCATCTCTTCTCATTCAATTCATAGTTGCCGATTGATCTCAGAACTTTGTTAAGTTGGGTCTTAAAGGATCCAAATGATTCAGCATCAACAACATGCCTAGGTAACCCATATCATACATTCACCGCTCTCTGTGTGAAGAAATGTCTCCTACCCTTTGCATTGGACATATAAGGCAGGGATTATGGTACTTAAGGAGTGCTCATTGATTTGCTAACAGTACCTGTTATTAATACATATTGATAACCAATTACTAAACATACTAATAGATTCTTTCTGGGCCATGTGAGTGAGATACTATTCCTTGATAATGTCAAGGTGTTTGTACTCTCTGCACAAATAGTGCAAAATTAATCCTGTTATTAATAACAAAAACTGGTATTGTAGCCTGGAACACAAATGGAGACATATGTTCCACGAAGAGGATGACATCTGTATAAAGGATACGCTGGTATTCTGACTGAACTGTAACGGTGATTGGTTGATTTTTCATATGTGAATTATAATGCTCTGTTACTAGGGGTTTATCCCATTTAATGATGAATTGTTGTTATTCGATTGATCAAATCTTCTTGAGTTAAATAAAATGCAATACCGTAAAATACTAAATATACAAAAATACCTTAAATCAGTTAGAGAATGCTGGATACAGTCACTGAAACAACTGTCTTTGTCCTGGTAGACTATTCAAGTACTCTCCCTTTTTATAATGCTGTATATTGTGGACCCAAAGTTATAATACACTGCTATTTGTTTTCCAACTTATAATGAGAATAAATGTGCTAGAGAAATGGCAATGTGGGTCAAATGGGATCCAGCACCATACCACCAGTTATAAGCTATAATTGAAAGATGACATTATTTCAAAGAAATATTTTATTCTAGTGTTTATAGCAGTGGAGCCCTCATGTTTTACCCTTTCCTTGCTCTTCTGTCATTTTAATACTATTCTAAAAGTTTAGGTGGAATCCATATATATATATATATAGAGATGATATATATATATAATATATCTATATATATATATATATATATATATATATATATTTATTCTTTAAGGTATATATATCAATTTGATGAAAATTCACAATAGAAAAACTAGAAAAGGAAGTGAATTATCAACAGAAATATAAAAGGTGTGTTTTTATTTGAAGTTAAGTATTTTATTCAGGAGTTTAAGTTTTAAATATCACAGTTTCAGTGTAACTATTTTTGGATATGGTACTTCTTCTAACTCTGTACAGGTGTCTAAGAGAAAGCTTTGGAAAAAACAAGGATGTATACATAAATCAAAAAGGTACATTCAAGAAGTATGGTGGATATTGGTCTTGGAAATCTTGTCTTTTTGTAAAAGCACTGAAACAGAAAGTTGCTTTTCAGTTAAAAAGAAATTAAATAACCTAGTCACTCATGAAACTGTTTTTTTTTTGCCATTACAAATCGGCGCAGCATGCTAGCTGAGAGTCGGATGAGATAAAACAACCCTTTCACACTCCCTGCTGCAGAGATGCTGATAAAAGAGAACTCTCCACATGCAGTGCAACCAGCAAATGATGTACTCGAACCAGTTGGCGAGGATGCTAAAAAGGTGATGACAAGAGTCCAGTGCAAGTGTGGACTTGTGTTGAGATCCCCCATGACTTCAGCCCACAGATTTAATTGGATCACAGCAGAGGCAGACTATTCAACATATTATATCTTGAACTTCATTACAGCTTGTGGAGCGCACCCAACTGAGACTGGAGCCTACGCATGTGTGTGTGTGTGTCCTATTTACTTACTTAACATCAGTGGTGTAGTTGAGGGTATGCTGACTTTACTCACAAATACTCTCCTGTGATATGCAAATCCTGAGTTAAAGACAAGATATTTTAACGGTGAGCGTCTGTGTTGCGTTGCTGCAAGCGAGACTGACAACTGAGAGCTCTCAGTCAGAATTGTGGTGCAAGCAGGGGTGTGTGGCCACTGGACTGTGTGTTCTGTTTGTGTTTGTATTCTGTGGTTGGTTGTTTGTGTTTTGTTAATGTTCTGTTATGCACACTGGACCTGCATGGTGGTGTTAGTAGCCTTTAGAATAGGGTGACAGTAACAATGTCATTGTACCAGTTTGAAACTAGATGGGGCACTTAATGTGCAGGATTGTTGACAGTGCTGGTCGAAGTTCAGAGGCTGTTCATTTTGAGATAGCTTCACTTCAACTGTTGCACATTGATTTCAGAAAGCGCTCACCGATCCTACTGGGATTAAAGACGTCATACAAAGTTTGGTTACATTCCATTTTACCTCCTTTGGAACTTTCTCCCCACTTGTGAGACACATAGACCTGTATTTGACACTGCTTGCAGCAGAAGGTGGTTAGAAATACAGTACAGCATAAAGTATTTCCAAATAGTGTTACAATTACATTCTGCACAAAACTCCAAAAAAATGATTTTAACTTAAAGATCCATCGCCATGCTTTTATTCACCTTACATAAAAATGTCCACAGGAATAAAAAAGAGATGTGTATTTAAACACAAAAAGTAATTAATAAGGCTGGCCATCTTTAAATGCAAGTACTGTATATGACATCTTTTAAATGACTGTATGTACTGTACCTTCACTGTTCTGTGTAGTTCCATATCTTCTGTGCTGTTCTATTCTCAGACTATTAGCCAGCAAGAAAACAGAACAAGCGTACTTACTGTAATGCAATACTTACTTTATAGTTACCTTTTGAAATATAATTATAAACAACAGTGACATTCTGTCAGTAAGTAGACCACTAAGGAAGAAAAAAAAAAAAATCCTTTAGCGTGGAATCTTAGCTGCTTTGCCAATTTAAAAAAAGTCACAGATTCAGAAATTGTATAAAATGTTCACTTAAAGTAAGTGCTTTAAAAAGTAACAAGAAAATTGCTCTTGTAAGTTTCTGCTATCACAGAATCCCTGAATCAGTTATTTTTATTCTATAGCTACTCCATCATGTATTACAAATACTTTGGTATTAAAATTAGAACTTTGTGTTTCAATGTTTCTTACAAAAACATTGTGGTCCAGTGGTTAAAGTACAGGGGCTTGTAACCAGAAAGTTGTCGGTTCAAATCCCACCCCTGCCATTGACTGACTCATTGTGTGACCCTGAGTAAGTCACTTAACCTCCTTGTGCTCCATCCTGCAGATAAGATGTTAAATCAATGTCCTATTTTAAGTTACTCTCCATATAATGCACAGTTCACAGCCTACCTCTGTAAATTGCTTTGTGATGGAGGTCCACTATGAGGTGTTTGGTTATTATATATATATATATATATATACACACACACACACAAAAATATAAATATTATGTTTTTACCATCCTGTTTAATAACCCTACCCCACACGGTATTGGTGATCTTTTGTTTTTTTTTTTTTTTACTTTTTTACCAACCATAAGCTTAATATGTGATTATATATAATGCAATTTCAAATGCATTATAATGATGTGTAATAATCCACTAACCTCGTGGCAAAAATAAAACCTATTGGCCTTGGAATGAAAAGAATGGCTGGGAAAGAGGTTATCATTCTCCAGCGATCTGTCAGTCGACCACCACAAGGCTGCAGGATATGAGGGCCGTTTAATGAGGCGCTGCTGTGCTCTCTGGTGTGAAAAGGCTCTCAAAAGCTTTGATTCCCCACCGCTCCCCAGCAGGAAGTTGTTGGTGATAATTGACATAGGATTTCCTTGTTAACCAGCAGCAGACTTGGTGGATTAAAGTGACAGAGATCTAGAGAAGAAAGTGAAGAGAGATAAGGAGCTGGGGAAAGTGCTGCTGCTTATTTTGCACTTGAGAATGATGAGGAAATAGCAATAACCAAACTGGAGTCCTGCTTGCATGCCTGCCTGCCGAGAGTGAAGCCTCCACTTATCAGGCCCATTTCAGCTTGACTGATCAAAGATTGACTTTCCTTTAAAATAACCTAGGCCCCAGGTTTGTACATTTTATTAAGCTGCAGGTTCTGTGAATTATCACTCGTCTTCTTTTTTTTTTAAGTGGTATTGCAGTTTATGTGAAGGAGCAGAGGATAATCTGTTTTTCATCTACACAATTATAAACTATCACAGAATGAAAGCATATTTGCAAATTACATAATTTCTTCCTTTGCACCCAAGTGGGTCACGAGCCTTGACAAAACTGTTGCCGTGGAGTCATGGAGCTGAAGTGAATAATATAGAACATTATGGAAAAGACGATATATATATATATATATATATATATATATATATATATATATGTTTCAGGTCTATCTAAGAATTCCACTGTTTGAAAAATAAGTCAATCAATAGATCATTACAGAATTCATCTTCTTTGAAATGTACAAATGCTTTATCAGCCATTAGAAGCCATGTGAAGATTGATTTGGTCTAAGTAATCAGCACTACATTGGTGCCAATTATTAACATCTAACACTTCCTTGTGGCACCTGAGAAACACAGCTCAGTAGAAGCCAATGCTGAATCCAAGACTTTATTTCATGCTTTTATATCCTCAAGGTTCGATGCATCTTAATTTCCTGATTGCCAGCCTTCCAGATGTCTCATTCAACAGACTGCAGTACAGCCAATACAAATACAGCAGCCAGTACAGTCAATACAAACACAAGCCAACACTTCTCTTCCCATCTCAACTGGTCCTTGGTGATTTATACCTGTTCCATACAGAGCATTGCATGGTCGGTCCTCCTTGAGTGAACTATTCAGCTACTTCTCCAGTCTGCATCTTGAGATGAGCCAGCACTGGCATCCTGGTAATACTAACTGTGCTGTTAAAACGCTTTGGTGCCAGGCAGGTAGTTGAGCTCTCATGCCCATTTACTCGATTCCTGGTTAAAGGGGGACAAAAACAATGGATGCTAGGAAGTCCAGACTAAAGTCCAGTGTAGATTTAGACTTTGCTTAGATCTAAGTCTAAAACTTTATACATTTACCAACCTGTGATGCACTCTTGGTTTAAATAAAATTAGAATGACGTAGATCAGCTCTACTAAAAAAAGCAAGGCTTTGAAATCTATTTCTTACATTTCATCAACCTAACAGCACTCTCACAAACATCCCTTGACATTTTCTCACAGTCTAGCACTCTATGGCATGGGTCTTCAACCCTGGTCCTGGAGCACTACTGTGGCTGCTAGTTTTTGTTTCAACCAATCTCTGTTACTTAATAGGTGTTCCAGATCTTTAGCCACTGATGATGTAAAGACATCTATAAAACTTGTTGGATAGGGGCTCTCCAGGACCAGGGTTGGAGACTGCTGCTCTAAGGCATCCCTTAGGGTCCAATTCCTGTTGCACAGAAAAGTAATTTATAGTATGGCAGAGTAAATTGGGTGTAGGAAGTCATAATTAAAGTCTGGGCTATATATATTGTTGCACAGTAGGGGTAGGAAATATGTAGTCCAAGTGTTGATGCAGGACTACATCCCACAGAATGCCTGGCTCTAATTTAATAAGGTAATTATACAGGCAGGTATAAAAACAAGGTGAAATGTTTGGTCTGTGTCTGTGCTAAGGCCTGAGAAGAAACCTGTGCGGGAACCTTATGGAAGGGTATGGTGTTTAATACTTATGAAAGTATGTGTGTTTGGTGACTGGTAAAAGGCGTAGCTGTCCGTTATTAGTTAAGTAACTTGATAAAGTTTAGTTAGTACATCTGGAAGGTCCGGTGTATCTGTTTATACCAGAAGGCAAGTGTAAAAGGTCCTGAAATAGTGACAAACTATCAACAAAGAAGATGGTTTTTCACATATATGCTGTAGTCTCTGCGTATAGGATAAAGGAAAAGGAACTGGGTTTAAAACAACACCTTATTGGCACTGATAGTGATTCGTTCACAATGTAAACAGCACTGTTTTGTAAAAAAAAGTGATGTCATCGTTAGAGTGTCTTGAGGGCAACTGATTGGTTTATTAAATCTTTCCAGAACCGCCATCATAGCATTGAATTATTTTGTATTCTGATTTCCGTAAGTGCACCTCATCGCTACAAAATGGCATGTAAACAAACGGCAAAATGTGTCGCTGTTTCTCTTGCTACACAAAGTTGGAAATGATTCCAGCTCTTGAAAAAAACTGTAACACACACAAGTCGCCGAGTAATTTGGTGTTTCCTGTTCTGCTGAATTGCTTAACCATTCTGTTAAATGTCTTGTTTATTGCTGCTGCATTTTGTAACGTGTCTAGGGGTGCTGTGTTAATTTAGTTTGACAGTTAGTTTATTAAGCAACTCCATTATTTTTGCCTCTGCCATTGTGATAGACCGAAACACACCAGCAAGCTAATTTCATAGTACAGATCAACAGTGGCGTAACTTTGGTTTCAAAAGTTAGGGGGACAGTTTCCGTAGCTGATGCTTGCATAAAGATCATTCTATCTGAAATAATGAAAAAATGAGGGGGACATGTCCCCTGTGTAAAATACGCCTATGCATAGTGATTTAAGCTTTTTGACTGTGCTTTAGTTTTATTAACGTTAGTTTGTCTAATATTTTGTTGTAGTTTATTAACATACACCTGCTTATTGTTTTGCTTTTACTTGTTAAGTTCATTTCATATGTTGAGGCAAGTGCGTCATGACAAGTAATACATATGTATATATTGTGTCTGGTGGCTAACTTCGTCTTAGAGAACACTTTGGCTATAAGAACACTTTGCTTGCTTCCCGAGAGGGGTTCTCTTAGCTGGATACTACTATGTGTATATATATATATATATATATATAAAACACAGTGATGCACAACCCCTTAAACAGAGTTACTGTAGTAAAAGCTAGCAAAGTGTAATGCAGCATGCTAACAATTATGTGAGGCATAGTTAGGTACTGTATAGTCTATGGTAAAGCATATTTAAAAAAAAAAAACAACATGGCATGGTATGGTATAACCACGGGAGAAGCATGTTTGGTTTTTACAGTTTGTACTGTACTGATGAATCGGGCTGCACCAAAGACACAATTTATTTTTTATTTTTTTAGTTCTGTGTGTGTCTATCTTCTTCTTTATCTTAATTTGAGGATGAATTGTGGTCGGGTGTCCTCTAAGATATATGGAATCGGGAAACAGGACAGTTCTGGAAGCAAAACGTTATGGGAAAGATAATTGAACTGTCAGACACTTAACAGCATTTGTTTTTAATAATTAATAAAGAGATGATGTCATTTAATACCAATTAGTTTGGTAAGTAGACATCAGATAATGAAATGGAGTTATCAAAAAATTGCTTTGTTAATTAAAAATTCACTGAAAAGATGATTGGTAGTCTTAACTGTTAAATTACTTTAAAAATATTAAATATTAATTTGTAACAGGCTATTATAAAGACAATATATTTCTACTGTGTTATCTTTAGACTAAGTTACTAAGATTTAGGAAAATAGAACAAATACATAATTAATGAGATTAAGGGGTTGATTTCACAAACCTTATCACACCTTAATCCATCAAAACACAGGTTTGTACATTTCACTATTGACAATATGAGTTTAGCTTATACTATGTGCACTTAATATTATATAGTTAATAACTAGCTAATAAAAGTTTGCTCTCAATAGTCAAAACCCCCAGGTCACCATAATGCAATAGGAATTCTCACAGAATCAAGAAACTATATAAATCATAACTTTGGTCAATAAACACATTTAAGAGATACCTGTCTTAAGCAGCCACACATTTTTGATAGCTATGATTTTACTATGTAAATTAAGACTGCAGAAACATGTTACTAGTACTTCTTTTTGAGAGATATTTATTGGCAGGCAATAAATCCATTCATTTAACCTGTTGATTTCCAAACAAGAAAAGCTGTCCTCCCTCATGTTTACAATTGAGTACCGATCAATGGCTATTTAACTTCTGCCAATTGGAAGAATATTTTACTCTCATCCGGGGTGCTGACATTTTTACTGCCATACTGGCGTACCAAGGCCGTAAACTGACAATGAAGAGTAATTTTACAGTTTTGGTATGTCTGTACAGCAGTAAAAATTTCAGCACCCAGGATGACAGGAAAACATTCTTCCAATCGGCTTTTAAAGCACTTGATACAGAAGTTAATTGCCATTGATTGGTACTCAATTGCAAATGTGAGAGAAGACAGGGTTTCTTGTTTTCAAATTCACGTGTTAATGAATGGATTTATTGAATACCTGCCGATAAATTCTTCTTAAAGACAATTCCCAGTACAAGTACACCCTTAATAAAAATATATATTTCAATTTAATTTCCAAAACCAGTATTTACAAATGGCTGAAACGACAGAAGTTGCATGATTGTTAAGATTTAGAAACTAAACATGTTTTATATTAATCAGCTAGGGTAATGGTTTATAAACCATACATTTAGTTTTCATTTACATTGTGAATTGTATAAATTTCACTCAAAATCAAAGTGACAAAAGAGGGCTTAATAAAACTGATTGAGAATGTATGCTTTTATTTGTCAAATACCTTCCCTATCTAACTGCTCTTTCTGGTTTTAAAGGCGACCTGGAATTGTAATAAAAGATATCAAGACTGAGTGTGCGGCAGATTTATAGGCTCATCTGACCTGATGGTCTCAGCGTTTAGCAAACCTGCTCTATTAATGAAGTGAATATAAACATTATCTGGTCATTTTCAACTGGAAACTAATAACTGACATTGTGATACCGTGCTTGCTATCGCCTAGGTTAAAACCAGGTCCTTCATATAAATCAGTCAGGAATTTCTCTGCCTCTCTCCCCAGACGGCTTGCACAGCTGCGAAAAGGAAGGGAGTAAAGAAGTCATATTTCTTTGATCATCATTTGTAAAGAAACAAAACTGAACCCAGCCTCAGGGATGCTGCAAGAGTGGGTGCACATACAGATCATCTACAAATAAAGGCCTCACTATTTATCATTGTGTTTTCAGGAGAGCAGTAGTCATCGTCTGACCAAAGCAGTTCACATACTCAGAAGCAGGCAAAGCAAAGTAAAGGGATCACTATTAGGTATTCATTAGTGTTAAACAATAAAAAAAAAAATAATAACACAACAATATGATAGAGGCCCATGAAAGATTTCCAACACATCATTTCATTGAACAGAATCTGATTTCTTAGGAGAGAATGTGTTTTTAAGTTCGTATTGTTTTTATATGGTACAACTTTCCTGGTAAAGGATCACATGCATTTATAACTACGTTTTTCCTCTTACATCAACTTCCAGTCATGGCCTTGTCAATTTGCCCTGTACTGAATTCTCTAGGAACATCAACACTTTGAAGTATTATTTTAGTCGTCCTGCAAGGGGGACTGAATAGCAATTTAGCAATCTGATAGTGAATTAGGATTAGGAAGAAGATACTGGATTGTTTACTTTTACATTGTTTAGCCCAGGAATTATCCTTCTCCAGTGCAACAATGTCTTAATACTTAGTAACTTAATTACTGTAAGGAAGAATGACTTAATTGGATGCACAGCAACTGTATGATGCTTGGGAACTTACAGACACAGGTTGTGCAGTGAGAGACTTCACTGTGCCATAGCATGGGAGATTATTATTATTATTATTATTATTATTATTATTATTATTATTATTATTATTATTATTTAGCAGATGCTTTTATCCAAATCAATTTACAGAGACCTGGGGGTGAACTATGCATTGCAACTGCTGCTGCAGAGTCACTTGCAATAGGACCTCGGTTTTACGTCTCATTTGAAGGATGCAGCACAAGGAGGTTAAGTGACTTGCTCAAGGTCAAACACAATGAGTCAGTGGCTGAGCTGGGATTAAACATGGAACCTTGTAATAAGACCCTTTCTTTAACCAGTGGACCATCAAACCTTTTGTTCACAAGAGTACATATTTCTAATTTGAGTTTAGTTCTTTGCATCACAAAAAAATTACACCACACTGGCCATTTCCTGCTAAAAAATAAACCATCAGTCATAGCACATTCTGTGCTAAAAGCAAGGGGGATTAACAAAAGCCTAGGTTGTTTGTATAGTTGATGCAGAGTTGATTTTACAAACAACAGAAAATTGTTTATGTGTAAAGATATGTTTTAAATGTGAGTCAGTCATGTTACACAAGTGGCTTTGGAAAAGAAAGAATTAGGAAAGCCTTTTGAATAAACCCACGGCACAGACCAAAAATGCTTCTGGTTAGATGGTTGCAGTAAAAAAATGGAAAACAAATTGAAGTATTTACAATATGAACTCTGGGTCCACAAGCAAAAGTACTAAGCATACAAATGTCCAAACAAAAAAAAAAAATCACAGCAAAATGTGCACTAGTTAGTCACCGAAGGGACTAAACTATATGACTGCCTATTAGTGTGCCTCAGGGTATCATTCACTTGCATTGAAAAACAGTTTGTTTATGAGGTTTATTGGCTGGTAAAAGCAGGTTTACTATAAGCTGAGGTAGCTGTAAAGAGGTTTTTACTGTATTGTGAAGATGATGGACCTTGTTCATAAACATGCTGTAAACATTCATGCTTGTGCATGCTTGTTTTTTTTATAAATTGTTTTTATTATTGGATAATTCGTCAATCCTGAACCTCAATCAATAAAAATTACTCCAGGAATGTTGTGCTTTCAGCCCTTAACAAACCCAAACAAATTGAAGTAATGGGGGGATTTCCCTACTGCCTCCAGCCATTTCTCTTTCACTTTCTGGCTTCTCACTGACCTTGTTCTTTATACAAACCACTTAGCCGCAGTCCCTCAAACTTGTAGCTGGAAAATAACTGTGCAACTCCACGTGCCGTTCCCACTGTGCTCTTCTGTTGTGCTAAGAGAGAGCTGTGTGACTCAAATCCTGGTCTTCACCCCAGTTGTGCTGGCTTAAAAATAACTCTCTGAGCCTCTTGCAAACAATCTCAATGTATTCATTTTCATTTATTTTGTTTCAGATCTGCAGTATGTGTCATACTTTTTTGGATCTGAATTGTTTGAAACCTTATCGCTTTTGGTAAAGTAAATGGAGCTTCATAGGCCAATAGAACCTATTATCATGCTAAGATTTGCCTCAAAACCATAATATTCAAGGTATTCAGGGTGAAAGTTGAACTTTAAAAACAGATATTGACAAATGACAAAACTCTTTATGAGTGTGTTTTGATTGAACTACAACCTTTACTGGTGAAATTACAAACAAGATGGCAGAACTTTGGAAGCAAACATTTTTATATTGCTTAACTCTGTTAAACTAGCGGAGAGAGTTCATTATGTTATGCAGCTAGAGTGAGCATCAGATTCTTCCTCAGGTCATTGTGTGTTCTTTACATGTTTTGAATGGACCGCAATGGGGAGGATCAATAGAGTCATCCTTTAAAATTGTACTCTGAGAAACAACAGACCTGTGACCTTTCCTTTCAAGGGCGTCCTCCCTTCATATGTGACCAGGGATCATGAAAACAGAGGTTACCGATAAAGAAGCAGGAAATCTGAAACACATGGCTTTAAGAGGTTTGCAAAATGCTTATTTGTTTTTGCAAATTAATGGCAGCTAATTGATAATCGCATTACATCTTTACAGAGCAGCCAAGGAATGTTGCCCATCAGAATGGGCTTTTAGAATGTGAAGGGTGCCGATTCTGACAGCCACTGATAAGATCTGATTACTAACCCAAGGCAGACCACTGACCTAACAGGTTAATGTGGAGCATGCGCAGTTGGTTACTTGTTTTCTAATAACACAGAGTTATGCTTCCCTGGCTGGGGTCCGTACGCAAAAGACCTGCTTGTACAACAAAGCAACAAGTATTTGATTTATTAACACACATCTCGCATTGCAGTAAATCAAGTTTGTGTGTATGTATAAATAAACATTAGCAAGTAAATGTGTGTGTATTGTATGTATGTTTATGTTGCATCCTAACTTGGTAAGTGACACAGGGTATCAGGTCAAGAGTCTGGGTAAACATCCAGACCCTGAACCCCCCCCCATCTCCTTTTTTTTAATGAAATTATAGAAGGCAGTTTCAAGAGAATTAGCCTTTAATGTCGTAGTTGTTTGGAAAGCTGCTTTGTTTTATAAAGAGCTGATGTATGTATGTTTTACTATGCAATGATATTTAATTCTATTAAAATTACTGTTAATTAGGGATTTGCAAGGGGGCTAGGTGAAGCAGAAAGCTAATCCACACGTGTATAATGAATCTGATATCTGGAAATCTTGGTTTGAATCCACCTCCAGGTCACATAAGTGAAATGATGTTCTCAGCTTTGTCCTCAATGGACATTGGTTTAATCCCCACACAGTTGGGTCCAGGACAGTGGTTGAGGTGCACTTTGCGAGCTGCTGCATTATGAGCACTAAATTCACAAGACAAAAACATTCAAAATAAATAAACAGCAATCTGCAATGCTCAGCAACTACAAGTCAACAGTGAGGGGGTGTGTGAATATAGATTGTCAAACACACCTCTGCTAGTAGTGCTGTGAATTAAGGGATTCCAATTTTGTTTTCTGCAGGCGTATTTATTTCGTAGTAACATTTTAAAAAATGTATGTAATTATTTATCTGTCTTATTTACTTAGCATCATCAAAGGGTTACAGTTTGTTATTAAAATTAGGTTGGCTTTGAATTGTAAGTAAATTTGTTTGTTTTTAATAAAAAAAAACATATATAACTCACTATATTTACATTATAGTTAAAATCCTGACTGAAAAGGGGAATGAAAGGGTTATTGCTGTCAAAACTGATATTCCCCCTTGGGAGACGTCTATGAAGACAGCAGAAGAATTAGGTGAACAACTATCTCCTACAAAAATGCCTAGTAAAGGAGGCCTATAGAAATCTGTTGTTTGGCCTTTTTTAACCCTCTCTTTGTTGTTCGCCTGTTTTATTTTTAGCCCGACTCTACTGTATTTTGTTTATCAAGTTGCAGGAGGAAGGTGATGTGAAGTGTTGCCGTTCTACTATAATAGGATAAAGCTGACTCAGAGCTTACTGACCACCATGCCGCTTGTATCTTTGCAAATAGATTACAATTGAAATTGTTTAGCAATTAAGCAAAATATACCTCAAACAGAAAATAAGAAGCATTATTTGAATAAATTGCTGTATTTCTGCAGGGAATATAATTAGCAGTGAACTCTTAATTATCATATCCCTGAAGATTTGGCTGTAGTTCATATAAAATAAATAAATAAATGCTCCATGCTTTCTTGCATGTCACAATTTGTATTTACCCATTAAGAATCAATTATTATTATTATTATTATTATTATTATTATTATTATTATTATTATTATTATTATTATTATCCATCCATCCATTATCATTAACCGTTTAATTCATTTACAGGGTCACGGTGAGCTGGACCCTAACCTGGCAAACACAGGGTGCAAGGCAGGACTACACCCTGGATGGGACGCCAGTCCATTGCATATTATTAGTAGTAGTTGTAGTAGTCATAGTAGTAGTATTATGTATTTTTTTATTTATTTATTATCAGACATCCTTATCCAGGGCTACTAACAATTGTTACATCACATTAAAATCTACAAAAACATTTTTTTTTTTTTTCCTGGTAGGATGGGTGATTTTTATGGAGTATCCCATCCACATTGCTTTTGTCATGGTCATTCCATCACACCCTCTTAATAAAGATCTTATATGTTATGTTTTCACTTTCCACTGTATCTGGTTTATTTCGTGCCTAACACTTCCAATACGAGTATATTAGCATGGATTATTAGTACCAAAACAAATTGTTCCATAGCAGAGCAGGCTGTTTAAATTAACTGGGATCAGATAGGATCAGATCAGACATTTCGGTTATGTGCTAATGAGGACATTCACTTTGTACCTGTGGGATGTGGAATGTGAAATGCTTTCATGTTAGAACAAGTATGTACATTAAATGAGTGAGAACCAGTTCTTTAAAATCCTTTTTTATTAGGTTTATTAACATTATTACAGGTCCACTTTATTTTGCAAATAATCTATTGGTTCTTCAATAGTTCTTTTATGTTAATTCAGGAAATGTAATTTCAAATTTGTGGCTATTGATAAACTGCTGACCCTTTGCTGTAGGTCACGTTGGTCTGGTTGTCACTAGACCATTGGAGTGAGTTTGAACTAAAACACATGTAAGTGATCAAGTACCAAGAAGCAGCAGCACATAATTTTTCTTTAAATATCTGGATATTCCAAATTTAAATATAAAATACAAACAAATAACCATCTTCAATACGCTACACATGAAAACTAGATAACTGTTTTACAGGTGTGCAGTATGCATCTGTCTATCATAAGGCAAACCACACGAACCCTAGTCAAAATCCCATAAATAATGTCTTATCTATATCTGTATCTATGAATCGGTCATTGGAAATCCTGGCCTGTGATTGGTTAAAACCTCATTATAGGAGGAAAAATTGATTTAAGTATTGCTCTCACATCCTTACACCACCGGTCAATAGTCTCCGTCTGTCATGTGATTGGTTCACATCACTGTTAGTGCTACCCATTTTCAAAGGAACGCCTTTCTCCCTTGCTCTTCACAAGAGAAAATGGCTGAACATCGATTTACACTGAACACTGAATTACAGAACATAATACAACAGAAAGATACTACAAACACCAAAATGGTGATTAAAACATCACTGTCCAGTTTTCTGACTTTCAGAAATTCAAACAAATTCAACTTGGCGAAAACAAATATGACAGACGGGATATAAACTGGATTATGCAGCAGTCAGCAAACCAGACGAAGACAGAGAAAAACTTTACAAACTATGAGGTATGAACGTCAAAAACATTTTCTGTTATTTATTTATTTACATATGATGTATCAACTATATTTAAACAAACTATATAAAGTCGTATTTAATATCTAACCTTGCCTCACTTATTATCTTGATTGATTCATACATGAAATATGTGTTGCAGACTCAGCCATAATGGAAAATTAAGTGCCCCTCAGGAAAATTATTGTTATCTATGTATCCATCCATCCATCCATCCATCCATCTATATATATATATATATATATATATATATATATAATATATATATATATATATATATATATATATATATATATATCCCTTAACTATAGTTTACAATTCCAGGCTAAACTGTAGTTTTCTGCACCTGAAATATTCTGGTCAGACATTGCGTATTAGATGATGGCTGTTTTTGCGTGGCAAGCATTATAATACGAGGACTAGATTCTCAAAGCTCTTTGCAGTAAGGAACTTCGTTTAAGGACTTTTAAGTATTCCTAAATTGTTTCTTATTTGTTTTAGAATTGAATTTGGTGTTCCTTCCAGAAAACAGTACTATTGGTGATTTGTAGTAAATAGCTTTGAGAAGTATTATTATTAATAGCATTAGCAGTAGTATGAATACATTGCTTATGGCTACAATGTTGAGCACTCTATATACCATTATGCAGTAATCCACAAATGCATCTTGAGATATACAAGGTGCAATAAAATACATCGGTGCTTTTCCTGAGTCCCAATACTAAGCCTGGACAGACTGGGTGACTTGGAATCAACAATGAATTGGATCTCTCTCTATACTGCTAAGCTCAGGCAAGATCAAATAGGTTTTTCATTGGCTTAGGCAAGTTTCTGTCACATTCTGAAAACAGATTGAAAACTAATAGAGAGAAGGATAAAATAATAAACACCTTGTGATAGAGACAGAATGATTCTTGGTGATAAATCTACCTCCTGACCTGTGAGGGCACTATTTAAATGAAACAGAGTGCCCTTGACATGGATGGGCAGACAATTCCTTCCCAGGGTTAGGCGGAAATTGGCCATCTAGAAAGGGGGAGGAGCTACGGTACACTAAATCATCGACCCGGAAAGGAAACGATGTGGCAAACTACGGATTGGAGGAGCAGTTGCAATCATTTACCAAGGGAGCGTAGCAAGGTGATCTGCTCCTTTGTTATGGTTAAATGCTGACCATAACAAAGGAAAGAGACATATTGTAAATCGTGACGTATTGTGAATCCACTCCACCCATACCAAAGGGATCGAGATTTCCTAGACCGACGACCCCAATTGGCAATTTGGCCTCTCTTTCATGGAGGCCAAGGTTGGCCCCCAGTTGGGGTAGATTTGCTGCCCTTGCCCCATTGCCATACCAGCAATGGACATATATTTAACCATTGCTCCCTCTGTCCCCCATACATGTTTTAGATGCCACCATCCAGGACATCAGGCCAGGTCATGCCCATCTGCGATGGAATGTGATGTGGTGACTTTGGCATCAGAAGTGGGTAAGTGAGGGGAAAATTGGTGGGAGGGGCCTTGTATTGTGGTTTTGGGAATCAACGCATTAGTTGACACAAGGCGTAGGCAGACCTTAATTAAGGCAACTCTCTTGAGCGCTGTGTCATAGCAGCCACAAGGTCAGGTGGCTATCTCCTGTATCCATACAAAGCGACATACCCCACTATAAAAGTATACAAAAGACATCTGTTTATCGTCCACAGACACATGGTTTGATGGAATGCTTTAATCAGACCCTAAAGCAGATGCTGAGACAATTTGTGAACCAAGAGCAAAAACATTGGGCATCAATTCTCTCCTACCTCCTTTTTGCAGCGAGAGAAGTGCCACAGAATTCAACAATTCTCCCGCTTTGATCTCTTGTACGACAGACAGCCTCATGGCATCCTTGATCTGTTGAGAGAGGGGTGAGAAGAGCACAAAGGTTCGTCCAAAAATGTAGTGCAGCATGTGCTCCTACTTAGAGATCAATCAATCAATCAATCAATCTTTATTTTATATAGTGCCTTTCATAGTGGACCACCATTACAAAGTGCTTTACAAGATGCAGTAACAACAAGAAAATCCATAATACTTTAAATACAGAGAAAAAAATTAATAGACAAATGCATAATACATTAAATACAGAGGAAACTGCATAATAGATGAAATAGTACATTAAATACAGTTGAAACTGCATAATACATGATAGTAACATAATACATGAAATAGTGCATTTAATACAATGGAAAGTGCATAATAAAAATTACATGATAGTAACATAATAAGTGAAATAGTAGCAGCAACACAACAGCTAATAGCAGATATCAGGCTTAAAGAACGTGTAAAGCAAGAGAGAACAGGTGGGTCTTGAGAGTTGATTTAAAGTATGCGAAGGCTGTGTCCCAAAGCTGGGAGAGTTCCAAAGAGTCGGAGCCTTGGCCCAGGACAATCTCAAAACAGCAGCATTACAATAAAAATGCAAGAATTCAAACATTTCAACCAGGAGACAAAGTAAGGATGCTTCTTTCCTCAACAGAATGAAAACTATGTGCCAATTGGCAGGGTCCATATGAGGCGATTTGGGCTATAGGAAAGGTGAATTATGAAATTAGACAGCCCAATCACCACAATGAACAGGAAATTTATCAGAGAAATTTATTAAAGCCCTGGCAGGCAAGGGAGGCCTTATTTATAGCCCCAGTCAAAGTAGAGGATGATTTAGGCCCCTATCTAGAGACCCTTAGCAATGAAGACATTTCGATGGGGGAACAATTACTTCCAGATCAGCAATGAGAGCTGCGTAAGTTAATTGAGGATTTCAAAGATGTTTTACCTGGTAGAACTTACCTTGTTGAATATGCCATTATCTCTCCCCAGATGTCACGGTGCAAGAGAGACCTTACTGGATCTCAGAAAGCTGACGAAGTGGTGTTAGCAAAGAGTTATGGGCGATGCTCAAACTTGAGGTGATTGAGCCTTCCAGGAGCAAGTGGTGCAGTCTGATTGTGATAGTCGTCAGAAAGGATGGCACCAACCATTTCTGAGTTGACTTCTGTAAGGTAAACACTATTGCCAAGTTTGATGCCTACTCTGTGCCTCGGGTCGACGAACTTCTTGATAAACTGGGAACAGCTAGATTTTTTTCCACTCTGAACCTGACGAAGGGATACTGGCAGATCCCATTAACCCGCAGTTCTAGAGAGAAAACTGCATTTTAAACTCCTAAAGGGATATTCCATTTAATAACCTTGTAGCCCAAATGGCATGGTTATTAAATGGAATATCCTAAAGGGATATTCCATTTAATAACCATGCCATTTGGGCTACAAGGTGCACCTGCTGCCTTTAAGAGACTGATGGACCGGGTCTTATGTCCACATCGTGAGTATGTGACAGCATTTACAGCTCCACCTGGTGAGGGCATTTGGCTAGGATTACGGTCTATATGGATAGCCCAGCTGACAGCCAACTTGAGTAAATGTCCATTTGCCAAAACAGAGACTCAATATTTTGGAATTAAAATGGGAAATGGAAGGGTGAAACCTGTCGTCACTAAAGTCCAAGCTTTGGTGGACGCAACAATTCCCAAAACTAAGGCTCAGGTGAGGTTTCTACTGAGGTTAGTCAGTCATTACCGAAGATTCATCCCCGAGTATGCCACAGTAGTCACTCCATTAGTTGACCTCACCAGAAAGAGTGCTCCAAATTTGATTAAGTGGTCAGTAGAATGTCAGTGGGTGTTTGATACTATTAAGCAGAGACTCTTTCAGGCCTCCACTCTCATCACATCAGATTTCTCCAAGAGATTCATCCTCCACACCAATGAATCAGATGTTAGTTTGGGTGTAGTTTTGTCTCAAAAGCTAGGCGAAGTAGAACACCTGATACTGTACCTCAGCAAAAAGATGCTCCCCCGGTAGAGCAACTACTCTGTGGTTGAAGATTAGTGTTTGGCCATCAAATGGGCTACTCATTCTTTACGATATTACCTGCTGGGACATTCATTCAATCTTGTCACAAACCACGCCCCACTCAAGTGGTTAAGCACAATGAAGGACAGCAATGTCCAGATAACTCTATGGTATCTGGAATTGCAGCTTTTCATTTATCATATGATTCACTGTGCAGGAAAAGAACACCAAAATGTGGAGGCAGAAGTCAGCCATCTAGAAGGGGGCGGAGCTATGGTACACTAAATCATCAACCCGGAAGGGAAACTATGTGGCAGCCGTGGACTGAAGGAGCAATTGCAATCGTTTACCAAGGGGAGTGATTGACGGTATATAAGGGGACATAGTTAGGTGATCTGTTCCTTTGTTATGGTTAAACGCTAGCCCGGAAGAAGACGTATTTTGAATAGTGAGTGTTTTGTTTGTTTGTCAAATTTAATTATATTTGTTTGTTGCAATTAGATGGCTAACATGATCCGGAGCGGTCGCCAGAGGCCACCACAAAACCCAGACACCACAACACTTGTTCACGGATAACATTGTATTTCACCACTTGCACTAAAATCCTCTCATTAGGGACACAATAATCTTTTTTTTTTATTTTGGACTGTAAACCCATGCTTTAAAAACAATATACATTACTGTGCCTGGGAATATTATTTGTGGTCACCAGACCAGGATTAAAAATAAGCACCATTGTACCTGGATGATCGTTGTCTGGCTTTTCATTGCTCACTGCATCACTCCTGCACCTGCACACTTCAAACCACTTTGCCCCATAACTCAAGCTGGCTCATTAATAAATTAAACTAAAGTTGTAATGATCTGAATCAGTTGTTTGAATTCATTTGCTGCAAAAGAATAGAGAAAAGATAGCAATCTGCTGCAGCATGTTTTTCACACAAATTGTTTGGATACTAAAACAAATAGATAACAATAACCAAAACCAGAACTTTGGGCCATGAGTGATTTAAAGAATGATTTTAAGAGAATAATTAATAGCTTGACATTTAAGAAACTGTTATTAGTGACATTTACACAATTGTAGTTCATCAAAACAGACTAAAAAACAAACAAAAAAAGTGTAATAACTTCAGATAACAAGACATTATTGCTGGTGGGGCAGGATAATTATCTTATTTATTTCTCCTTGTCTACTTTTATTTTATTTCAAACAAGACATATTTTGCAGGGCAACACTGGAGCAAATCCCTCACCCTTAGTGTCAAAGTTATGTTAGTACAGGTTTGTAGAAAATGAGGTCAGTAACTGAATGATGGACAGCTTCAAAGTACTTTTCAAATGAGCCCAAGTGCCACACCTCTTCCACCTGCAGGGTCCCGGACGAGAAGCGAAAGGTCTCGACCCGACCAGGTGGTTGGCCCAGGCTATTAGGGGGCACAGATTTCAGCTGATAAAATAGTGCTCCACAGACAGAGGCACGCTTTGGGAGGCCTAAAGTGCCTATACTGTATATGTTTTTAAACTAATTGCTGCACATGCAGCAAAATGCTATCCTGGAATATGTAGTGGTGCAGGGGCTCAGCAATGTCTGCAATCCCTTAAACAGTGCCTCAATTATAAAAGTTTACAGAGATATCCCATGGTAAGGTATAACAGAGAAACATGGTCAACCACAGGTAAAGAGTGCATAGTGTACAGCTATAGCCAAAAGTCTGACATCACAGTTTGCTTTATAAAGTCAAATAAAACCTGCTAAATAATGTTACATTAACCTATCAAATTTCATACTGCTTGCAGTTTTCCAAAAACTTAACCAAAAACTTGTCTTCAATGTAGCCCAATTAGGCATTCTTAAAATTCAAAGGTAGAGGACAGCCAACAGTCATGAACAACTTGGGGGACATAGAAATACTTTGTATGAATGAATGTTCGGGTGAATGCAAGTATACAGAGAAAGAGCAATACATGTACCTATATTATACTCTAAAGACTTATTCAAACATCAGCATTCTACTTATCGCCCCAAATAGTGTTCCCTTAGTGTTACACTGTGTAACTTCACCCTGCAAAGCACATTTGACAGCGGCACTGAAGTGTTCTAGCGAAGCTGCCTGATGCTGTGTCTTTTTTTAAATCTATACAGTCATCCATCACTAGCTTTAAAACTGTTGTCCTCTGGATGTAGCCGACTATGGAAGAACAAAGCTTTCTCTTTAAGAACTGGTCCTGAACTGGTCCTTTTTCACTTTCTTGCATGAACCAGATGTAGAAAACTTTTTCTCTTGCATTGCATTTTATGTCAGTAATTGTTGACTTTCACACATCATAGTCTTTAGCAAGTTGAACAGCATGTTCATCCTTTTCCAAATGTTCAATAATTTTCAGTTTTTCAGCTGGAGTAAGTACTGTCATTTTTTGTTGGTCAGCTATTTTGAATTTGTCAGAGGGCACGCTTGCAGTACAGTTAATGATGCTATTCAGAACAAAGGGGTTAAAGGTAACAGGCTTATACTGTGTATATATACTACACCAAAAAAGTATGCATTCCTATAGAAAAATGTACTGTCAAATGGATTTCATTACACATTTTGTGTAAGGGTAACTGAATATCATGGACTTCAACCCCTAAACCTTTTGGGGGTTGGGTAGGGAGCCAAGATACCTTCATTGCAACAGATGGCTCCTGTTCTGCTCCAAATGAGCAGTGCTTAGATAGCAGAGACCTGTATGCACAGCACATTAACTTTGCATTCACCCTTCTCATACTTGCTATTGCCCTAATGACTGAGTATACAAAGGTAGTGCTTTGACTCTGAGCCTCCCAAACACAGATCCATTAATGAGGCACGATTTCAGGGAAATATAAATGAGGGGTTGTTTTATTAATGGTACTCAGAAAGCTGCTGCAAATTATTATTTTTTTAATCACTGTCAATTAATTTTAGCAAGTATCACACCGTTAATTTACATCTATATCGCTGACAGTCAGAATGACAGACAGTGCATACAGTGTCTTTAATTTAGCCCCTTTATGAGTAATGGGGAGCAGACTAGTATTTTCTTCTATGCCGTATTTAAAATGACGTATTCTCAGTATCCCAAAATGCGATTTGCACTATTTTATAAAAGGAAAATAATACTGTTAATGTCGCAAAATTAGGAAAACCAACTCAAAGGGTTAAATTATTACATAACTTAAATTATTAAATACAATCTACACAAAAAAGCCAAATCTAAACATTGATAATATAATATGTAAAGCCTTGGATAATGAAACTTGGGAGAACTGAATATAGTGTATCCCACTGTATATAGGTATGTATCATTATATCAGAGATGGATGTATTGCAATAAGATTAGTAGCTGTGAACTCCTGCAAACAGGCTATGAAAAGACGGCAAAGTGTTGGAATTATTGTCTCTGTTGTGACTAGTGCCTGCATCTATTAAATAGAGAAGCCACTGTCCTCAGGTTGTGGTGCTGTAAGCAAGATTTTACAACCAAATGTTAACTCTTTTTAAAGTGCGATTCTGAATTGATAGTTGAAAAAAAATTATCATTTTGCATGTAAAAATGTTCACAAGACCACTCCGCAAAGAGTAATAGGGGATGTAAGTTCAACAGCTGCAGTGCTCACAATAATTCACTTGATGGATGGCTCAATTAAACATGTGTTAATCATGGCATTATCTTTTCTTGAGGAGAAATACCCCTTCCTCACAACCTGTTCCTGGGTGTGTTGAATTTTTATTTGATCCACCATAACACACACATGCCCCGAGCTGTACCTAGTGAATCCCCCCCAGCTCTACGTCGAGGAAACCATTCTCAGAGCCCTTCCCCCAGTCAACAACCTTGCCATAACCCCAGGCTTCTGAACTGACTTGTACATTTTAGGCCCAGATAATAAAGCAACATCTGCAGAACTTACAAGTGCTTCACAAGATTTAATTGAGTAAATTGAAGCAAGCTGTGGTGCAGTGGTGATCTATGATCCCAGGTTGAGGACCTAGAAGGGAGACAACAGATTTACTGCAAAGACAGTGGGCGGCCTTTTGTTCAGGCTCTGGTTCACGGGAAGTTTGAGGTCAGACAGGATTAAAATATCTCCAGGAACAAATGCCATAATTTGACTGAAATATAAGCAGCACTGTGCCAGCTTATGCCAGGAGGCAAGGTGTGATTTATTTTCCTTTTCAAATCTGCATCATTTTCCTGCCATATTATTAAGGATTTATACAAAAAGATTACACCTTTTATTAGGTTTTTTCTGCTGGAAAAATTCTGAAAGAAAGGAGTTTTATGCTTATTATTGTTCCTAATGGGCTCATTCTTAAATATTATTAATATCTCAGAAAGTTTGAAAATGTTCATAGGCCTAGTAAGCAATTTCCTTTTTCCTTCTTGCTCTATATATTATAATGATTAATCAGCGCTCCTCAAAATCAACTAAGGGCCCCAGGGTTGTGAGAGGGTGGCTTGGAAAGGGGAGGTCACTGGTTTGATCTGGAGCAAGATGTTAGTCAAAAAGTAGTCATCTGTGGTAAGCTGGCCTCTGTCCTAAGGTTAAGCTGGATTCTACATTGTGGAAAATTATTGTGGGGCCGGAGTTAGCTGGAAGGTCCCTCAACTCCATTATGAAGTTACAGATGATTGCATTTGGAGAGCAGCTGAAACTGAACAATGAAAAGAGCCAATGAAAAATAGGAAATGCACTCCTAATGTGATCCAATAGGTGGAACCCCACTCTACTGAAGGTGCAATTCGCCTAAGAGAATTTAGCTGTGTATATTAGCAGTTGTTGGAAGATAGATAATATATATTATATATATTATATATAGATATGGATCTCTTCGTATATATATATATATATATATATATATATATATATGGATGAAGGCTATATTTGCATCCTGAAAAAAGGCATAGCATCTATAAGATTATACTTGACCTTTGACCCATATTTGACTCCTTTGACCACTTTGTCAACACGACAACACCCACAATTAATGGTTTTAAGGCACTTTTAACAAATCTGTCCCTGTGAAGATTTACAATCATCCTTGACCAACGGCAGCACCAACCAAGCGAACGAGAAAAATAATCTACTCTGACCGGGACTAAAATATAAAATAAAAAGCATACCCATTGAAACACCTTTTCCTTAAAAATACGTTCGTTTTTGCAGTTCAATATCTACCCAGTTTAATTCAACATTCCTGCATTCACCGGCATAGATTTAGTTAGGGACGTCTTTTGTCAAATATTTTTATCTGCTCCACAGAGGGTTAACTCTCACACGATCCCCTAGTTGCTCCTCCCGCCTCCAAAAATAAACAAATAAATAAAATGCTAATTTGATTGGCTTAGACCCTAGGTTCTCAACCCGGGGGGCGGTGAACGTTTGAATAATAACATACTAGTAATAATAACATTGACGTGCCAAACAATACTCCCGATTTCGCCCTTTGAATGCAGCGAGTTATCAAAGAGAGAAAAAGAATGGCACCAAAAAAAGAGTGGGAAAAAAAAAAAAGAAAAAAAAGAATGGCACCCTGGGATGTGTAGGTGTTTTGGGGTGCATTCAGCAGACAAGAAAACTACAAATTCCATAATGCATCACTATAACACGGATGCAGTGTGCGGCTGACGTCAGGGATTAAGCAGAGTCTGTGTTTTTATTGAGGCGCGAAAATACCCAAGGTCTCGGGAGTGAAAGGTAATTCTCCGGGTTTAAAATAAAAATAAATTAAAATTAAATTAAAATAAAAAATTCTAGTTATTCTTAAAGGGTGTATATTGTGCCACAATTTTCCGATTTACTTAAAAAATAAGAATACATATTATTTGTTTAATTCAATATTTAGTTTGTGTTTGTTGGTTAATGCGTTGTTACATTATTTCTAACCTCCTCCTTCCTCCCTTGTAACTAACTTACTCCTTGCTTGATATTTTTTGTATTGTGTTTGTAAAAAGGGAACACGAACAGTAGATATGCATTTGATTGACTGAACAGTATGATTATCCAGGAGGCTAAATAAACGCACTATATATCATATAAGCAGTAATAATATCTATATATATATATATATCTATATATATATATATATATATATATATATATATCAGTATATGTCATATATGTGCTGTGTGGTGTGTGTGTGGGTGTGGTATATACACACACACATATACAGCTCTGGAAAACATCGAGACTTTGCAAAATTCTCTGGTGACGTTTTACTATTCCAGCCATTACATTCTAAAATGATTTGGGATTCTATTTTCATGACCAATTCATGAACATTTTTGTTTTATTCTATAAACTACTGACAACATTTCTCCCAAATTCCAAATAAAAATTCTGTCATTTACAGCATTTATTTGCAGAAAATGACAACTGGTCAAAATAACAAAAAAAGATGCAGTGTTGTCAGACCTCAAATAATGCAAAGAAAATAAGTTCATATTCATTTTTAAACAACACAATACTAATGTTTTAACTTAGGAAGAGTTCAGAAATCAATATTTGGTGGAATAACCCTGATTTTCAATCACAGCTTTCATGCGTCTTGGCATGCTCTACACCAGTCTTTCACATTGATGTTGGGTGACTTTATGCCACTCCTGGCGCAAAAATTCAAGCAGCTTGGCTTTGTTTGATGGCTTGTGACCATCCATCTTCCTCTTGATCACATTCCAGAGGTTTTCAATGGGGTTCAGGTCTGGATATTGGGCTGTTCATGACAGGGTCTTGATTTGTTTGTCCTCCATCCACACCTTGATTGACCTGGCTGTGTGGCATGGAGCATTGTCCTGCTGGAAAAACCAATCCTCAGAGTTGGGGAACATTGTCAGAGCAGAAGGAAGCAAGTTTTCTTCCAGGACAACAAAAATAAAACAAAAATGTTCATTTTACCCAAACACATACCTATAAATAGTAAAACCAGAGGGGCAGATATAAAAGTTAATTTCAGTGGCCAATAGATGCACAGAAAGAGGCAAGGCATTGTCTTGAGAAGGTCGTGGGTTCAGTGCAGTACCTTGCTAGGTAGGGTGGACCCTTTTGAGGCCATGAGGCAAATGGTGGGAATGTATTCCACCTTTTAAAATTCCTAGGGATGGATGACCCCACTCTCTCTACATGGTTATCGCGTTGTCATGATTATGTCAGTCCTCAGGCCCAAAATGAGTTTTTGAACTTGTTGGGCAATACAATTGTCAGAGACATTGCAACATCCATCAGGTCTCTATCAGTTCTGCAGTACTCCATTATAATTGATGGCACTCAAGGAAAATTCAAGGTGATGTTTGAGGTAAAGGCAGGATCATGAGGATACAAAACAACACTAAAACCACTGTGTCCGACCAGGTGGACGGTCCAAAGGAAGGCTGTCAACTCAGTTCCCTGCAGTATGACAATGTTGTCTAGTTTGGAAGAAATGGCTTCTAATGGATCAGACACAGTTGTGAGGGCTAAGGGTCTCTAGGCAGAATCCAGAAAGGGAACACTGTCCATGGACTCCTTCTAGTGTCGGAAGTGATAGGGAAGCTAGGGTGTTTGAATAAGTACCTGCAAAAAGAGACACAAACCATTGCAGGAATGCAAGCTGCAACAGAGTATGTCAAATCCACTCTTCAAGGCAAAAGAAATGAGGAAAGCTTCCAGGATGTGTTTGACAAGGCAGTGGCAATGGTTGACTCCCTTGGTATTGAGCCCATTCAAATGCCTCACCAAAGACAGCCGCTGAAACGGTATACTGGTGGGGCAAGCCAGCATGCTCCAAAGTCACCTGAAGAATACTACAGGATTGAATTCCACAAAATATTAGACACAGTGGATTTGCAGTTTACAGAGCGGTTTAACCAGACGGATTTACAAATCCTTCTGAAACTGAAGAAAGTTCTCCTTACTGGGGAAATAGATGAGGTTATAGATCAGTACCCAGAGCTGAACAGGGAGAGTTTGAAAGTGCAACTACCTATGTTCCTCTCAAAGAACACCTACAGGTCCAGCGCTCAAGCTGCAGATATCCTAAGAGGAATGCTAGTTGAGATTAGAGGCTTGTTTGATCAGGTTGAGGCCCTTGTTAGGTTGTTGTTGGTCATTCCTGTGTCCTCAGTAGAAGCTGAAAGAAGTTTCAGCGCACTCAGAAGACTGAAAACGTGGCTCAGATCCACAATGTCACAAATGCGCCTAAACAATGCTGCAGTGTGCCATGTCCATCAGGACAAACTGGACCCTATTGATGTCAGAGGGATCTGCCAACAATTAGTTTCTGTCAGTGACAGACGTGGGCATGTGATTGGGTCTTTTACATAGAAGCAAGGAAGAGGAAGCTGCACTTTTCAGCAGGAGGAAGCAAATGTAGCTGGCAAGGAAGCTAGTGTTAGCTGGGGATAAATGTTTCTGTCAGATAACTACAGACCTAAAAGCAAGACTGTTAACTGCACTCTGAATAAACCTATAACTGTTTTTTGAAACTTATGCGCTCTACAATGCAGTATCTTGTGTGTGTGTGTGTGTGTGTGTGTGTGTGTGTGTGTGTGCGCGCGCTCACGTAAGCATGCATGTGCTCATGCTTGTAGCGGCAGGGGTATTGGTAGCTTACAGTAAGGCTGGGATAGATTATAATTCAGGTTATTAGTAATTCTATAGCAGGGATGTCAAACCAGCTTCCAGGAGGGCCACTTTATCATAGTGTTTTGAGTGTATACCAGCCAACTTCATGTCAATCAAATTGTCCTCGATTCATGTCCAGCATTCATTTCAAGGTAAAAATACATTTCTTGATGCATTATTATTAGTAGTATTAATATTATTTTTATTAGTATTAATATTAGTATTAGTATTGGTATTAGTATTACAGTAGATGCCGGTTATTAGCAACCCTGATAAAGACAACTCGGTTATAAACAACATTTTCCCAGGAACCAATCCCGTCCCATATAGTTTAATGTTAATGGAATTTTAATATTAGCAACTGCACGCCGCTTATTGACAACTTTATTACTAGTTGCCAGTGCTACAGAGCTCACTTGCATGATATATGCGCATACTTCATGCAGTTTTTACAACACTAACTTCGCAACCATGTATTTGTGGCAGACTGAGGCAGAATCGTGGCTTTGAAACTGGCTACGAAGCTGCACCCATAATTGAGATGGATTTACAGCGAGAGGTAGTACATTGTAAAAAGTAGACACTGTTGGACAATTTCTTGTTAGAAAATTGTGTTCTTTAGAATTGATTGTAAGTAAAACACATATTTGTTATGCTTTACTAATTGTAAGGACAATTGTAGCATGTGTAGTACTATTTAAGCCTACTCGTTTTTGTTTTACACACGCTTTAAGTAAACAGTTCTGTGTTTGGGTATTTTGTGTTTCTCATGTTCATTTTATAACACTGTAATGTTTAAAACACATGTATTTCAGTGCCATACTTGTACAACTACAGTATATATCGTTCCATATAAATACACTTGAAAACGGGGGCTTTTCGCTTATAGGCAGCTTTCGGTTAATGACAACTTTTTTCTGTGAACCGAGAAGTTGTTTATAACTGAGAGGTTGTTAATAATCTGCTGTATTTAGGTATTGAACATAGGAATCTTCTAATCCCTTTTTAAGATTTTCCTACAGCATACTGCATTGTGACACCTTATGCTTCTTTGAAACTTCATCCTTGAGCTCCAGCACACTAATTCACCAGTTCTAGCAGGGTGGTTGGAGAATGTAGGGTATTAACCTGTAAAACCTGGGGCCACAAAGTATCTGATGTGATAATTACAGGACTGAAGAAAACTGAAAAATCATTAATGAACTCAAGATCCACATTCATTATCTTTCTTTATCTTCGTATATGTATATACTGGCTGTGTGCATACTGTACATCCTATTGCCTTGAAGTGTGCTTTGAAGGTTAATTGGTACTGCATCAAACAACAGAAAGACGTCTTGTAATTCCAGGTCTTCGGGTTCCACTAATTGTTTTGTTTTTTCTTCCGCGTATAAATCTGCACTGTTTTCAGGTGCATTCAAATGGTACTCCCAGCCTAGATTGTCTTAGATGCAGTGATTTGAAAAAACATATTTTGTCTTAATATGGAGTTTTATTTCTTTTGTGTGCATTGAAAAAAAACAATAAATGTTTACTCTCTTAGCTTTGTGACTTATCATTTTCAAACTTTATGCAGGGGATCAGTGAAACTTTGTCCCAGAATTGTAAACTTTGTTGTTTTTCTGGAAGGAGAATCCGCCCATAACCAATATGTCATCAGCAAGCACATAAAAGCTCTGTGTGTTATTCTTTTTTGACACTTTTTTTTTTGTTTCGGCTGCCCAGTCAAGCTCTGGGAAGCCAAAACTGGAGTCGTCCACTTAGAGCCTTGAGAGTAGGGTTTTTTTCCTTACCTTGAGTGGTGAGCGGTTCGTATTTAGTAGTTCTGCAGGGTGGGTGGTCGGGTTTGAGAGGCAGGGCTCTCTCCCTCGGTGACGGTGCTCTGGAGGACGGGGTCTCAGCTGCTGAGTTTCATTAAATTCAATATTTGGGGGTTAGGTGGTAGAGTGCCACTGTGGAGAGCGTTAAATATTTTTCATTATTCATTCATGATTTGGCGGCCTTGTCATTTCGGGGAGAGGTGGTTACAGCGACTTCTTATCTGCGGCACTGGAATGCATGTAACTGTTCATGTTTTTCTAGCCGGCATCGTGCAGGTAGCCGTCGGGCACCCGCGGACGAGACCTCCGGCCAAATTTATATTTCACTTGGGCCCTGAGCGCCCTTCACAGTCATAAATCCTCTGCAATTGCAATCACTATCATCATCATTCATTCATTGCCATTCATTTAAGCAGATTCTCCGTGCTGAAAAGTCACTGCTTCCAATCATCAGAGATTTTTTTTTTTTAAAAAATATATATTATATATATATATATGTGTGGTGTGTGTGTGTGCCATGTGTGTGTGTGTGTGTATATATATATATATATATATATATATATATATATATATATATATATCTATATATATATATATATATACAGTGCAGTGTGAAAAAGTATTTGCACCTGTCTAATTTTCTGCATTTTTCACACTGAATTTGGTCAGATCTTTTTGTGGGTTGTCGTAGTATATAGAGGGAGTCTGAGAGAAAAAATGACACCAAACTTTGGTGCTTCTTTCATTTGTTTGGTGTGCAAAGTAATCAAACATGCAATCTTCAGGTGTGAAAAAGTTATTGCCCCCCTAGTTAACTCAACCCAATTAAAGGGTTATTTAGGTTCAGCTGTTTGAATACTTTGGCTACCAATCAGGCCCGATTTGGGTCAGCCCTGCCCAGTATAAATCTGACTAACTTTGGCCCTTACCATCAGAGTGAAGTTGTCAGCTCACAGGTTCTAGAGACACATCATGCCACGATCAAAAGAAATTGCTGAAGACCTCCAGAAAAAAAGTTGTTGATGCCTATGTGAGACTGATCAATAACTACAGGAAGCGTGTGGTTGCAGTTATTGCTGCTAAAGGTGGCGTAGCCAGTTATTGAGTCTAAGGTGGTGATTACTTATTCACACGGGGGCATTGGGTCTTGCATAACTTTCTTTAATAAATAAATAAAATAACTATCAAAATTTTGTGTTATTTGTTCACTCAGGGTCCCTTTACCTAATAGGAGATTTTGGTTGAAGATCAGATAACATTCAGTGTCAAAAATATGCAAACATGCAAAAAATCAGATACAGTGTACACTGTATTTTTCATATACAGTGGTTTGCAGAAGTATTCACCCCCTGCAAAGTTTTCCCATTTTGTTGGCACCTGAGCGTACTCCATGACTCTTTCAAATTAGACTTTACATGTAGAATCTACACAAACTACTCCACATTGATGAAGTAAAAAAAAAAAATGCATTAAGAATATAAATTTACACGGAAAAACAGATTAATCTCAGTTGCATAAGTATTCAATCCCTCTGCTACTGCATCCCTAAATCATATTAGGTGCAAATGATTTGTTTGAAAGGTCACAACATTAGTGAAATGGTTTCAACCTCTGTGTACTCAAAGTGGTTTCACTTGTAGATAATTTAAATAGTTTTTGTGGTCAGATGAGACAAAAATTTAACTTTTCTGTCTAATTTCCAAGTGTTACATCTGGCGCAAGCCCAACACTGCACATCACCCAATCAACACCATCCCAACTGTCAAGCACGGTCGTGGCAGCATCATGTTATGGTGATGCTTCTCTTCAACAGGGACCTGGAAGCTTGTCAGGATAGAGGGGAGAAAGGATGGTGCGAAGTACAGGCGAATCCTTGAGAAAAACCTATCAGCCAAGATTGAAACTAGGAAGGAAATTCATATTTCAGCAGAACAATGACCCAAAGCACAAAGCCAAAGCCACACGGGAGTGGTTGAACAAGAAAATTAATGTTCTTGAGTGGCCCAGTCAAAGTCCTGACTTGAATCCAATCGAAAATATATGGAGAGACTTGAAGATTTCAGTCGATCTACGATCCCCAACATACTTATCAGAACTGGAGCAATTTTCCCATCAAGAATGGGCAAAAATTTCGCTATCCTACTGTGCAAAGCTAGTAGAGACCTATCTGAAAAGACTTTTTGCTGCAAAAAGGTGCTTTTACCAAGTACTGACTTAATGGGCTGAATACTTATGCAATACTTATGCAACCAGTAAAATTTCATTTTGTACATTTTCTTTGTAAGTTTTGCTGACATTTAACCTCCTCCTTATATAACAGTGTTCAGTTTAACCACTACAGCCTTGAATAAAAAAATGTTTGAAAAACTGTGATTACATTATTTGTAATTCAATAAAATGTGACATTATTGGTAAGGGGTGAATACTTCTGCAGACAGGTGAGTGTGTGTGTGTGTGTGTGTGTGTGTGTGTGTATGTGTGTATATATATATATATATATATATATATATATATATATATATATATATATATATATATATATATATATATATATATATATATATATATATATATATATATATATATATATATATATATATATAGGTACCAGTATTGGGAACCTCAAAAAAGAAAAGTTTTCAACATTGCAGCACTTGTTTGTAGATAAACCAGAAGACTTCCTCTTGTCTTGAGACATTAATATAAGACAACCCATCCAAACAAAGTTTCAGATACACTTCATAATACAGGTGCATTAACTACATGCAATAAAACTGTATTTACAATTCATGAAATTTGTGACAGTGAAGAGAAGCACTACTAAAAGGTTATAAATGGCACATATCTTTGCGCCTCGTATTCTAACACAACAAAACATATACACAATGCAAAGCATGACAGTCAATACAGGAAGCAGATGATTGGTTTTTAACAGGAAATAAAGCCAGTGAAGAGGTGGAGACAATTTCACTCACCAGGTGAAATGACCCAGGAACTACAAGGCATCAAAAAGCATGGCTTATTTAGCCTAGTGTATGACCAAATATCTTGTTTTTTTTATAAAAAAAAAAAAATAAAATAAAATGTTTGCTATAACTTCTTTCAAAACTGCACATTTGAAACTTATGAAATGAACAGATGTGAATGGATGAGACATTTTGTTAGGTACAAATACTTTAAGTAGCTGTGGATCTAAAGACTGTCACGCTTTCTTTATATTAACCTTTGGTATTTCCCTTTCCCGTGATTTATTGACCAAAAAATTATAATACATAACTAAATGCAAAAATAAGAATAAGAGGCGCTTGATCGGAATTATGCTGGCAGTATTAAGATCTAACACTGTTTAGATACAAATATAACCTAGTTCTTCTTAAAGTTCCTTTTCAATAGACGAAGAACTGTATGTCCCCCATTAGTCCAGGAAAAAAAACTATTGAAAAACAAAAGAAATAGCAGTCTGGTTCTAGGCTACTGATCCTTTAAATGTATGTGATGCCTACCTACCTGTCTGCCTGCTAGCCTGCCTGTCTGACTGTCTGTCTGCCGGCCTGCCTGCCTGTTTGCATGCAGTGTTGTATACTCTCCAACCTCAACTTCCTCTCTGCAACAGACTGTCTGTAATTTCTGTGCAATCCCTCTCCCTCCCTCTCTCTCTCATCTCCCCTCCCTTATAAAGGCAGCTCCCCCTGCATTTAAACCCAGCAGGGGAATGTTTCAGACACTTAACCTTTTGCACTGAGTTTTTCTGGGAGGTTTTCCAGCCAGGACTGGGCTGCTATGCTATAGGCACAGGGCAGACAATGCTAGACATTGGTTAGGCTTACATGACTGTGAAAGTCCCTTTACCTACAGATTGAAGAGCTGCATGTACTCTATACGTGGTGATCTATATTAAATCTGTATTAAATGTGATTCTTGTATATAGTAGACAAAAGTTTTATCTGTATACTTAAAATGGAATTCCTATTGTCAAATTACTTGTAATTTAAATATATTTAAAAAATGAAGACCCTATGCGCTGTACAAGTCCATCTGTCTGTATGTCTGCCACATTGTCACAAGGAGATCGCTGCCTTGATATTACACCAACCTTCACCAAGCTTTAATCAAATATTCTTCTCCTATAGGTTTGAATTGCATTTATTTATAATCTGATGAACCGTTACTTTTATTCAGATATTTGTAACCTTTTAGACACTTTGTGATTGTGATGACACTGTATATTCATGCACTAGCATTGGGTGTCCCGGGCAGATTTGGGTGTGCTCACTGTCTTGCAGATCTCCACACTACAGCAAAGATGGCATCTTTGTCTGCTAGCACCGTGTCCAACTCTAGCCATTTCCATTGTTAGTCCCTCAAGTTTCATGAGGAATAAATTCATTTAAAAAATCCAAAACCACTTAATGTTCTTCACTTACTGGTAGATGTCCCTTAGTTCTTTTCCTGCTGTTCCAAACTCCTAGCCAAGGCAACAGGCAGGCTCTTAAACAGTAAGTTCCTAACAGCAGTAATTAATTTAGTTGTACTGCCTGGCTCAATTGTGAACCTCAGAAAGCAATCTGTGCAGATGGAAAGATTTACCACAACAGAGAGCTTTAAATTAATATTATGTTACTGATGCACAAACAGGAAAGAAATGTAACGTTTCTTACAACATGTTTCACTTTCCGTAGCTATAAAACGAGTGGGAGATTAAAACGTCTTTTAAATTAAAAATCTTGCAGTCAGCGAAAGATAGCTAGGCAAGCATACAGGAGAAATGTACATCAAGGATATAATCTCCATAATTTAAGTGTTATGACATGTTGGGGATGTAACTAAAAACATTGCAAATAAAACCCCAAAATATGGAATGCACCTTGAACTTATTAATCATTCGCTTTTGCCTCCTTTGTAGCTGTAGGAAATTTATGGCTTGGTCGATCTATTAGCATAGATAAAAGAGAATGGAAAATAGTACAGTTCAAACTAGTACCATTTTATATATACATAAAAAAATAACCATAAAAGTATTTATGGTTATATATTCCTATCTATTCAAAAGAAAAATTATGGTACATAAAAAACATGTCTTATTTATTATCCTGTGATATGGTATAAATCATAATGTAATACTGCTTCTGCATTCATTGAACAGTGTTTCAGTAAGCTTGAGAAAGGTGGGTGTGCACCGGTAATTTTCTCCCCTCTGAAACAGTGGGTTTATCAGAGATTACAACCCATTGTTTCAAAGGGGGAGACATTACCTTAGTGTTATTTTTATCTGACCTCTGTATTGAAATTCCACCTTGTTCAGTGAAAAAAACTAAGAACACACATCATAGAGGATAACAAAAGATACAAAATTGATATATTTGGGGTGTATTTCCCTGTGGGAAATTCTAGCAGTGGTTTACTGAACTGATCCTTTTTATCTGCTGTTGAATTAGATTCTTCTGTTCTACCATTTGAAATAGGCAAGCATTTCAAAGTAAGCACAATAACTGTGCTGCTGCTTCTGGTACCAATCACTTCCTGTTCTGTAGCTCAGCATCGTTCCAATAGTCCAGCTGCAATCAGTTTATGTGCCCTTCCACACAGGAAGGGATTCGATATCAGTGTTATATAACATAGTGTTATATGTTATAGTATAATGAAAGAATTGATCTAAGCTGTTTTAATCATCTTCCTTCCTGGCTGTATATTTAGTCTGTAGAATAATGTTTGCCGGTCACCAGCGTACCAGCAGTTGCTGGAGTTTCCAACTGGGGCAAGGTCCTGTTTAATGCAGTTTGCATATACAGTATACAGCACAGACTCACACACACACACACACGCATAGAGACACGCAATCTTTGATGGGGACAACAAGGAAAGATAGATTAATGACCAATTGGAGTAGTTGTGAAAAATAATTAACACAGTCGTAGCAAATGATCAGCAAGATGAGGCATATTGCCAGTGATTTTTTGTGCTGTCTTCTTATAAAGAGGTATTTTTTTAGCCTCTCACTGCTTATGAGCATAATTCAGACTTTACAACACCTTTAATGAACACTGACTCGGCAAGCAGCACTTAATAAATAAACGGGCTAACCTCGTTTTCTGCTTGATAGGCTACCAACGGAGAATGTGCACGACAAGTAAATGATTAAGGGGCAGAACTCTTCGCAGGACTGCTATTAAACACTTCAAAGATTTTCAAAGTCAGATCAAATGAAAAGCAAATGTGTTCCATTGCCTCTCAAATGCTTCAAATGTTTTAGCAGGTGCAAACAATGAAACCCTTTGCTGTGACGGCACTCTGGGGTCTGCAAAGTGCACCTCACTGCATCATGGGAAAGCTTGGCTTACTTCATGAAAAATTGATCATTTTAAGAGAGGAAAGATGTTTCCCCTTAATCTCTCCCAACTACACATGTAACACAGAAGGAAAATAGTGTGTGTTTCTGCATCACGGGTTGAACCACTTTGTTGACACCTTTGCAATTTCAAAATAGTACATGGGGTCTGTTTGAATAATCTAAATGGCAGTGGATCTAAATACCACTGCCCCTGAGCGTCTTATTAATCCCACTATAGGTTTACCAGAAAAGTGATCTATTGAGCCCATGATTGACATTACTAAATCGAAATGCGTTTGAGCTTTTATAACGGTGGTATTTAGAGGTGCTGCTAAAAGCATTGAAATAGACAACTTCTTCTAGAAAGACTGATGTTATTGTACAGCTTCATGAACTCTTGAATAAGATGTACTGTAATGTTAATTTGCACTGCAGTTCCAGACTTTGGAGGGGCGGGTCTGGGGTTGTACAGTTAGGCAATTCATTGTGGAGATTAGTTTTGATTGATGTGACTATGGGGATGTTCATTGTTAACAGACAACAGGAACTAAAGGGCCAGGCAGCATTCTTTTACACAATGCACTCCTGGCTTTGGGGACATGGTAATTCCACACACTTCACAGTTTTACCATCTTTCCTTTTTCTTTATCATGCTTTCACTTAGCTCTACAAGAGTTATTGGACAGCCAGCATCCGTTTATGAGTGAAAATCAGCAGGAGTCGAAATGAACTGGCTATGGGGTCTGCCTGAGATACTGGGAAAGTTGCTATTACTCAAACCCAGATGCTCCCCGTCTGATAACTCTTTTAAATACTTTTCTGGTATTGTACTAGATACAAAACCAGGAGCTATTTCAGGGTTAGAAACGAACAATATTGTGCTACTAGTCCAAAGGAAACTTGCTAGCCCTGATGTGAAGTGCCTAAGTTGGAATCAGCAACAACAGCTGGGGTCCCTAAAAATAGGCTTAGACTATATTTTTCTAAAACATTTTTTAACAAAGCACCTTAGTAAACACTCCAACAGGTCGATCAATCACCTGTTTGCACCTCGTTACTGAGCGACTAACTGACACTGACAGCACCAGACGGGATGACAGAGGAAAAAAATCTATCAGCTTTGTCACCTTGCCGACCATGAAGCTCCATCTGAAATTGACACCGATGACACAACAAAATGTTTATTTTATTGTAAATCACATGTGTTGCTATTTACAAAAATGCTGTCTGGCTATGCATTACTATATACAATAATGAATGTACTTATGTACACATGCGGTCTTCACTAAAGTCCCAATTTAAAGACAGTATGTTTCATTGTAGCCCTCGGGATGAAACTGTTATCTAGGTGGCTATTTATTTATTTATTTTTTTAATTAGCATCGGGAGAAAAAGTACAATAGAATCTGCCAGAACTGATGGACACTGTATATACTAGAAATACTAATGAGAGCATAACAAATACAGAAGAAAAACAAGGAAAATAGATATTTTCAAGAAAGCTGGGAGACTTTGTATGAATATTTTTTAAACACTACAATAACAGTTCTGCTTTGAAGCATCCCCACTATCGTTTGACAGAACAGGTGATTTATTTGCACTGTGCAGGACTTTATTTTCCCCCATTGGTGCTTGAGCCCCAGAGCGCTCACGGAATCAGTCAGGGTTGTAATCTTCACATTTTTGTAAAATTACTTCAAAAGATGTAACACATTTCAGTAAATTCAAACTATAAACTTTGCAACCCTGCACAGAGGGAGAATACAAACGTAAAACGTCATTAAGTGGGGTTGGCATTGCAGGGAGATGAAGGGAAGTTTCAGTTCCGAGTGACTGTTTTCTAAGCATTATTTGTGAATGCTTATTCACCACTGCTACACCCCAGAGGTCAGAGAACCACCGGCAAACTCAGACCACAACATGGTCTCATTTGAAGTGTTTTTTAAATCCCCAAAAGAAATGACTAAAGCTAAGGTTTACAATTTTAGAAAAGCAAACTATGAAGGTATGAAACAGAGACTAACAGAAGTAGATTGGAGTAAAATAGAGAAAACACCCACAGAAGAAGGATGGTTGTTCTTCAAAAATGTAGTACTAGAGGCACAAAACAATTATATCCCTAAAGTAGACAAATCTAAATGTAAAACTAAATTGCCAAAATGGTTTAATAGATCAATTAAAAAAAATATTCAGCGAAAAAAGGCACTTTACAGAGCATTAAAAAAGGACCAAAAAGAAAGTACGCAGAAAGAGTACACAGAACTGCAAACGCAAGTCAAAAAGGAAGTTAGAAAGGCCAAGAGAGAAATAGAAATAAACATTGCTAAGGGCGCTAAAACCAATTCCAAAATGTTTTTCCAATATTACAACAGCAAGAGAACATTCAAAGAGGAGATTAAATGTTTAAGAGATACAAATGGCAAAATCGTAGATGAAGAAAAAAAAAAAATAGCAAATATGTTAAATGATTACTTTTCACAAGTTTTTACAAAGGAAGATACTGACAACATGCCCCACATGTCATCCAGTTCCTATCCAGTTTTAAATAACTTTAGCATAACTGAGGCAGAGGTGTTAAAGGGACTAGGAGCTCTTAAAATAAACAAATCCCCTGGGCCGGATGAGATCCTCCCAGTAGTACTCAAAGAAATGAAAGAAGTAATTTACAAACCGCTAACCAAGATCATGCAGCAGTCTCTTGACACAGGGGTGGTACCGACAGACTGGAAAATTGCAAACGTAATACCGATCCACAAAAAGGGAAACAAAACTGAACCAGGTAACTACAGACCAGTAAGCCTGACTTCTATTATATGCAAACTTATGGAAACTATAATAAGATCCAAAATGGAAAATTACCTATATGGTAACAGGGTACTGGGAGACAGTCAACATGGTTTTAGGAAAGGGAGATCGTGCCTAACTAACTTGCTTGATTTTTTTGAGGATGCAACATCCATAATGGATAATTGCAAAGCATATGACATGGTTTATTTAGATTTCCAGAAAGCTTTTGACAAAGTCCCGCACAAAAGATTAATTCTCAAACTGAACGCAGTTGGGATTCAAGGAAACACATGTACATGGATTAGGGAGTGGTTAACATGTAGAAAACAGAAAGTACTGATTAGAGGAAAAACCTCAGAATGGAGTGTGGTAACCAGCGGTGTACCACAGGGATCAGTATTAGGTCCTCTGCTATTCCTAATCTACATTAATGATTTAGATTCTGGTATAGTAAGCAAACTTGTTAAATTTGCAGACGACACAAAAGTAGGAGGAGTGGCAAACACTGTTGCAGCAGCAAAGGTCATTCAAAATGATCTAGACAAGATTCAGAACTGGGCAGACACATGGCAAATGACATTTAATAGAGAAAAGTGTAAGGTACTGCACGCAGGAAATAAAAATGTACATTATAAATATCATATGGGAGATATTGAAATTGGAGAAGGAATCTATGAAAAAGACCTAGGAGTTTTTGTTGACTCAGAAATGTGTTCATCTAGACAATGTGGGGAAGCTATAAAAAAGGCTAACAAGATGCTCGGATACATTGTGAAAAGTGTTGAATTTAAATCAAGGGAAGTAATGTTAAAACTGTACAATGCACTAGTAAGACCTCATCTTGAATATTGTGTTCAGTTCTGGTCACCTCGCTATAAAAAAGATATTGCTGCTCTAGAAAGAGTGCAAAGAAGAGCGACCAGAATTATTCCGGGCTTAAAAGGCATGTCATATGCAGACAGGCTAAAAGAATTGAATCTGTTCAGTCTTGAACAAAGAAGACTACGTGGCGACCTAATCCAAGGGACTTTTTCAGCCTGAAAAAAGAAACAAGGACCAGGGGTCACAAATGGAGTTTAGAAAAAGGGGCATTCAGAACAGAAAATAGGAGACACTTTTTTACACAGAGAATTGTGAGGGTCTGGAATCAACTCCCCTGTAATGTTGTTGAAGCTGACACCCTGGGATCCTTCAAGAAGCTGCTTGATGAGATTTTGGGATCAATAAGCTACTAACAACCAAATGAGCAAGATGGGCCGAATGGCCTCCTCTCGTTTGTAAACTTTCTTATGTTCTTATGTTCTTATGTTCTTATTAGAAAATTGACTTCCCTTCATTTTTTTTTCTACCCCTGCAGATTTAATTTGTCTCGGGCGAGGTGGCAAGTGTGAGTTTTTAACCCTGTGTTTCTAATTATACATTTCGACATCCATAGGTTGTGAAGGAAACTCAGTTGACAGACATTGCATGACGTGGTTGCATTTGCTTTTGTAACGATATAAAGCAAGTTAGAGGCCACAGATATTCTGATACTCTGGCTGAGGTATTTAGTAATAATTTAGTAATTAAGAGTGTCTCTTTAATGTGTACACATATCTTGTGTTCTGATTGACTATGATAGAGATTGTGTTCTTGTCATGTGTTTTTAATAAAGCTGATGTAGATCTCTTGAGAACCAAACTGTTGATTAAAAAGGTTTGACCCACTGATTGTACAGTATCACTTCCTGTTTCAGACTATGGAGCTGACCTGCAACACAGGAAGTGTGTACCAGGAAGCAACAGTTTAAAATTCTAATAAAGGCGATCTTCAAAACAACAATATGGAGACCAGTGATAAGAGGTAAACATATCATATCATATAATATATATATATATATATATATATATATATATATATATATATATATATATATATATATATATGTGTGTGTGTGTGTGTGTGTGTGTGTGTGTGTGTGTGTATATGTATGTATGTATGTATGTGTGTGTGTATATAAATAACCAAATCTGCTGCTCCTATCTCAGTGTCTCAATAAGGCTAGACAGTTTAAAGGAAGTTTTTACCTGCCGAATTCCAAATCAAACACAGGGCGGCCCTACTGAAGATGACACAGATGTCCATTAAATCTTTCGTTCCCTCTGGAGACGTTATTTACTACTGGTGACATTCAATTTTAAAAACCAGGTGTGTTCAGAAATGAAGTGTTGCCCTGATATTTGGAAGCCCACACAGAGCAACATAATGCTTTCTACCAAGCCAACTATATTACAGCATCTGCAAACCTCAAGAGAGCTTTTCTGCAGTCAAGTAAATAGGAGAAACCCACACTATCTATGCACGCTGCTTGCCAATGAGATGATATATTGTGGACTCACATTTGCCACGTTCCAGATATTCAAAGATATGATCTGCCTTATACATGTCTTCTCATATTAAAATATACCTTGTGTTTTAAAAATAATTTCCTTTTTTTTTTTTTTTTACATGTTAAAGAACAAAAACAAGTCCTATGATGCTTTATCTTAACGTATTCCATACTTGAATTTAATAATTTAGACTGTGTGGCAGGATAGCGCTTTATCCCAAGGTAACAGCAGAAAAGAAACTCAGAGACCAGAGTTGCAGTTAAAGCTATTGCATAAATTTACTAAACCAGCAAACAAAACACTGGAACAAATAAACAAGGCACAGGCGCCAAAAAAATTCAAACAAAACAGTAAGAAGTAGGCTGGGCATTCGCCTCACTACCTCAAATACAACACAATTAGGTAACTCCCTTCACCAGACAAAGGATTTCTCCTCCCTTATATACATGTGGCCCCTCCCTTATTATCACTTAATTACCTAATTGGGCTGTGATTGTTGGTAAGACCAATTTAACCCCATCCCTGCCAACCTTACATTCCCACTTACCTACTATTTACAGCAGCAGGGCTTCTGTTTGCAGAATTACAGATAATTAACCCTTAGCTGTCCATTTATTCAGCGCCTGTCAGGCTGATCGGGCTCACATGCACTGTTTATTTTACAAATGTTTTTAAAAGTATTTTTTTCACAGTAAAACAGGTTTAAAATGCACTGCATATCAACAGGGCACTTTGCATCTCCAGTCAAGCTCCACCCCTTGTTCGCTGTATTTTCAACATACCTTTTCATATTCGTGCATGCAGATAAATCATCTCCTGATCACTCGTTTTATCATCAAACTTCTTAATAATGTGATCCAAGTCAAATGTCCATGATATTCTTTGAGCGCTGGATGCAGAAGCAGCTATCTTCTTTGTTTATGTCTGTGTTATCTCTGTGGTGCAGGGGCTATGCGTATTGTTCAGATCAGCCCCCCCCCCCCCTTTTTTTTTGGCTTCTCTCGGCTTCTATTGGTCTCATCGGTCGGCAGTTGAAAGGTTTTCTCAGCTTTTTACAGAGAGAAAAAAAGACTAGAGACCTGTGCTTGACATTTTTTTGATTGGTCCGACATAGGACCGCAAAGGGTTAAATACAGTTTAATGTGAATTCAGTGATTTCTTCAGCTCTAATTTGAACCATATTTTACTGTAAAATGTACAGTGCTTAAAACAGCAGCTAAGATAATATATAATTAGATAATGGTTGTCTTTGTCATATTATCAGTGAGAACCAGTTTGTCATTTTGTGTCTTCTGTCCACCCATAGTAAAAAGTAATTACTGAATGATTCTGTTTTATTGTTGCTACATCCCAGGGTCATGGATCACAATGTCACTGGTTGTTAGTCCAATCAAGCCCCTGTAAAGTTCCCCAGCAATCTAATGAAAGTGGACATATTATTAACTAAATTGTTTATTCCCAAACAATGTGTGTTTACTCACTTTCCCACACTTTGCTGTTGCAAAATTCACTGATCTTGACTGATCTCGACTCAAACCACTCCTTAAGCAGATAAGGTATGTACAGGCCACTGCTCAGGCAAACTAGAGGAGGCTGGAAAACTAGATATGACAACAGCGTCACATAATATGGTCTGTGGGCTATGTGCTGATTTTGGAAAACCATGTGCATACTATAAATCAAGAGATAGATAATACAGTGAGAATGTGTTAAATATTCGTCTATCAGAACTATTTTCTTCTTCAGACAACAAAGGATTTTCTACTTGAATGAATGTGCAGTCCCTATAGTTAAATGATCTATGTAGCCATAGCATCGATGATGAATGATATAGTATCGACCTCATGGGCCAACAGTGGAGCAGCTGAAGTAATGGAAAAAGAAAGCAAACGGCTTTGTGTCCAGAAACTTTCAGATGATGTGCTTGCTTCTTAACTCAGGGGACCTGGTTCTATGAAGCCATTGCTTAATGTGCACCACCTTCTGTTAGGGTATGCAACCTTAAACCGAGGCTTACAATATTTATTTAGTAAGTGCTAGCAGTATTATCACTAGCCTCCCTTTTCTTCAGTTGAAGATATTTTAATTTTTTTGCATGTTTTTATACTTCAGTTTGGGATATGCAGAAGTAATAATTAAAAAAAAAATTGACTATATTTAAAAAATGGATATATTCCAAAAGATAATGATAATAAGAGTCTTGAAAGAAACAGTAACTAAGATTTTAAAACCTTTACATTATGCAAATAATGGATTTTAGAGTCTTAGGTCATACATGCCAACAGTCCTTATATGGCCTGGACAGTCCCAATTTCCTAAGAAATCTGGTGTCCCGATGCATATGAATAAAATCCAGATATTTATGCTTGGCAATACTTCACAGCTAGTCTAGGGTGTTCCCCCTGGCTCTGTACTGTTCTTTTTTTTTCTTTTTGTCTCTCTTTAGTGGCTATAGACCCTCATGCACTCCACTGCCTGGCAGGGATTGTGTCAGATGACCAGATCTCAGTTTATTGACATATGTCATATCCAGTCATATTGCAGAAGCATATTGTTTCCTCACTGCTGCTGCAGTATGATTTGATGTGTGTGATTTTGAGTATAAATTGAGAGCTAATGGAACGTGAGGGACTGGAGTTAGCTGCACCCTTCATTTTTGTAGAGCATTCATTGATCACAGGAAGTTAAATAAAGCTGGGTCCAGAAAATTTAAATGGCCCCTATCAAAGAGAGTGACCATTTAACAGTGACTGGTGTAAAAACTTATTTATTCTGAGGGGGTTGGGAGGAGGTGGGGGCAGAGTAAATCTAATACCTATATGATAATGAATGTTTTGCTTAGGTTTGCTTATGATTGAAGCAAATACCAAAATGCTTTCAAACTTGGGGGAATGAACAGTTTGCCTGTAAAGATTGCTTTTCAAATGGAGAAGAGACACTGCATGTCGATTGCTGCAAGCTGAGAGAGTATCTGTCTATTTCACAATTACAGCACGCTTCTAATACTGATTTTGACACAGAACATCTGCGTATTTACAGGGTTCTTACTATGTGTAGAAGAAAGCTCTTATAAATGGTCAGAAATCACAGCAAAATTAGGCACAGTTGGACACAATTTTCAGCCTGTGCAGCAGAGGGGCCTGAGGCTAAATATTACGCAAAGTGAGAAGTTGTCCCCTCTAGGTCAGATCTGAGGCCTGTTGATAAAGCAATACAGGAATCTGCGAAGGACATGGGGAGATGGACTACATTTATCAACCAAATTTCCAAAGAAATTAAACATTCCTGGAGCTTGCTTGGCATACAGATTTTAAAATAGCATTCATCCCTAATAGAAGTTTTCTTTGCCTCCGATGTACAAAAAAAGCCATATAAAATCGAGCTAAAGAAAATTAAATAGACTTATCAAAGTCGTCTTTGCTCAGAATGTAAGTATCGTGGTTTATTGTTTAACATGACAGTAGTAAAACACAAAAGAGACTTTGTTATAAAATTGGAAGAGCATTTAAAAAAAGAAAAATACTAGTCAATGCTTTATTATTATTTTTTTATTCCTAAACAAAATTAACCACACCTGCGGGGTTGACATGCCAACATTATTTGCAACAGCAGCCTGAGAAACCATAGGAGACTCCTCCTTCTTCGAGTTCAACGTGGTTTGCGCAATTTATGCAAGTTATAGCTTAATCATATACTCGCTGCACTGTGCTACGCGACCTGTCTTGCTCTGAAAAGCAATCTCTGTTCATCATTTGAAAACACTGTATCCCAGTTAATCAGAGGGACATCCCAATTAAACAACATAAATAGGATTGGGAAGAACTGTCTCACAGAGTTGTATCCCATTTAAGCAGCAATCCCAGTTATCAGTATCCCAATTAGATGGCACTGACTGAATTACTGTAGTTATCACTATGCAAAAGAAGCCTGAAAGAACAAATATTATACAAAAGAAAACAAAAGACAACCTAGATAACTTCCATGACTGACACACCTGAGCCTTACCACACAGACAAGAAACCAAGAAGTGCAGTAACTCTAGCTCTGCTGTGCCACTGTGAATCAGCAACTTAAAATCATTCTATTACATTACTGATACAGTCTCAGGTTCAGGACAAAAGACATTCTAATTGGTAAAAATAGTACAGCAAACTAAATAGATAGTTATCCTTTCCTAGTAAGCCTTTCTGAAATAAATTTCTAAATACAACACACAAATAGGTAGTATGTAACTGATAGGTCTTTATCTATACAGTTAATAAAATATCTAAAGATTGATTTAGCATTTTATAACCAGTCATTTTTGTCTTAAAATATTTTTTTGCAATCGGCCTATTTAAATGACTATTTTTTGTTAAGGTATTTAAAGCTTCTATTCCGTGATAGATGCCTGTCATAGATATTTGTAATAAAGTCTGCTAGATCAGCCAGAGTGTCTATATAGAAGTACCAGCCAGTGCCATCTGGTGATCTGCCACTGAATCAAGCATTCTTTATTTTTCTAGCAATAAGATGGTGCTGGTGCTTACTAATATAAAGGCACTTTGGATCATCTACTTTACATTGCACATCTGTGGGAGGAAACTAGAACTGAAGAGCAGTTCCTGCACTCATAGTCAAAGCACCTTAACACAAATGTATCAAAAAACAATACATTTAAAACAATATTTGAGTAATTGCAGTAAGAACCACTCTGAAGGATTTCAAACATCAAAAAAGGACGTCCAGCACTGAGAGGTCAGAAACACAAGCCACTTTTTTTGTAAAAGCCCTAAACATTCCACACCTGCAGTGGCACTCCAAATGTTCTCCAAATGTTACTACCAATGAATGCAGAAATACTGGGTGGGATGTTTGTTATTCATTTTACCCTGAATGTGTGCACATGTGGATCACCCCCACAAACCCAAACACAAATTTCAATAGCAACTCTGTAGCCGGCTAAGGAGACCAAACCACATGGTGCATTGTTTGGTCCTGTCAATGGCCCTTAAGAGGTTAACTAGAGGTCAGCGGAGTATATTGATGTAGCAGTTTGAAAGTGGAAGGGGGCAATGCCTGTGTTTCCTTCATTACTGTTAGTAAAGAGGAGCCCAGTGTTTGCTGTGACAGTGCAGGATTCATTCAGCATCAGCCTGCATGAACTGTCATATCTGTCTCTGTTCTGGGACAGAGGTGCCCTGGCATGGCAGATGAGTAGGAATTCTGCACCGTCATTACACACAGCACTCTAATTACAACTTTCCAGCAGTGCTACTCGACACCCACTGGGGACCAAGGCAGGAAGCCTGTTTGCATTTTCATTTTACTTTAAAGCTTCAATGTTCCATTATCATGCTCTGTTTCGAGCTCAAATGTATATTTAAAACTGTATGTAAGCCAGGAGTCGGTTAGCTTATACAAGAGACAGCTTTAATTTGTGTAATAAGAATACTTAAATAAAAAAGGGCATATTTTACAGGTAACATCTACAGACCTGGTATTCTACTAGGTAACAACATATATTAATACAGAGCAATGAGAATTAAAAAATATCTACTGTAGGCCATGGGAAGAGAATGGTATAGTTGGCAGCTTTCCTCTTAGACAGTGTTGTCATAGTATGTCTGCAGGTGCTCAATGTGACCACAACAGCACTTAACAATCCTATAAAGGCTATGTGAGAGATGTGTGTAACTATTCAGCAACAGAAAATGTGACAGATCTCTTTGACTTTACAAGATGACATGATATAGAGAGCTCATGCATCTCTCTTGTCCCTCAGCCCAGTGGCTGCATTATGCATTTAAATGCTTAACTTTTAAAATGTTTAGGATTTTAAATCTTTCCAGTCCATCACATTCTCTCCACTTATCACCCTACCCGCAGTACTGTAACTTAACATTTAGATTGCTAACTCTAGCTCTGCTGTGCCACTGTGAAATAGCAACTTAAAATCATTCTATTACAGCATTGATAGTCTCGGGTTCAGAAGCAACACAGCCAAATCCAGATCACTTACAAATAAAGATATAACAAATTGTAAGAAAGATGATTCTGTTGAGTATTTATGTTGAGAGAAACAGTAACATGATGAGATCTCAAGTTAAGGGCACTGAAAAAATTAACCTGTGTTGTGTCATGTGCTAGGATACCTACAGTGCCTTTAGTCAGGTAATAATTTTAACCTTAGTGCAGCCAAATATATCCTATCTACAGCCTGTTAAAGTCATTTGCCCTTTGGTCTGTGGCCAGGGCCGGTGCTAGAATTCACTGAACACTGATGCAAAAGTGTGAAGTGGACCATAACTCCCCCCCCCCCCCCCCCCCCAAAAAAAAAGAAACAAACAAGCAAACTCAAAAATGAGTACAAATCATGTGTGATTTTTAGGGAATTCAAGGTCAGTTTATTTAGCTGCACAGGTTTATGTTTCATGATTTCAACTCTTAGCTCTTTGGTACAAAAGTCAGACCAAGTAGCTGGATCATAAAAATCACATAAAGGTGACTGACTGGATACATGAAAAAGTACCTTGTATTTACTGTTGTTGTATATTTCCAATCCAATACTCTGATATGTCTTTCATCTTGCTCAACTGTTGTTTATTTTTCGTCTGAGGAGGAGGTTGGCAGTAACGCTGCCGCACTATACTTCCATCTGCTGTTGTTGGCCCACTTTTAAACCATTTACTGCACACTTTTTCTTTAGCATTTTCTGCTTCTTTTTGGGAAATTTCTAGCTGTCTTTTCTGCTCTTTTCGCTTTAAACTTTGCCACGGTTTTTTTTTGAACCAACGAGAAACAATTTTTTGTTTGTGTTTTTTCGATAATGGACTCTATAATGGAATTATAGAATATCTTTGGTATGGGCCCCAGCAGAGGCTGGGCCCAGGTACAGTCGCATCCCTCGCGCCCTCCCTGACACCGGCCCTGTCTGTAACTGATCTCTCTTAATTGTCACTCTGAGGTATAATGACCTCCTCTTTGGACTAATTGAAGTTAGATGGCAGAGTCCAAGACCCAGTTTAGGTTTCTCCCTTCTCTGGTGTGTATTGTTGTAAGGTGAAGAGTAATAATTCCACTCAAGAACCCACATCCTTTTAGGAGATAAAATTATAGTCATTTTGCTTTGGTCATCATTGACCCTCTCTCAAAATTAGCTGGGAGGCTAATGAGAATGTCAGACCTGTAGAAATCACAAAGCAACCTTTGATGATTCTGAGCCCTCTTGTCTCCTGAGAATAACTTAAGCTTGCCCTGTACTAGAAAGGCCAACTTTTCTTTGTGGATGATAGAGAGAGCAGTTCAGTCTCCATGCTTCAAGTTTGAATTGAACTGGCAGGAACACCCTTTCTCATATAGGCAAGGGAGCAGTTTAGTCACCATTCCTCAGGTCACTCCTTGACTGGAGGCACCACCCTTTCCTCTAAGGAGGTGATGGAGGGGGCAGTTCCATTATTCAAGCCTGCCCTGGACTGGAGGGACCAATCATTCTCTAGGATTGAGAAAGCAGATCCGTTTGCAGTCCTCATGCACTGAATGGAGGGACCACATTTCTTCTCTGAGAGTAAAGAGGAGGGCGCAGTTCAATCTCCATGTCTCGTCTTCTCTGCCCAGGGACCACTGATTCTTACAGAGGAAGAGGGAGGGAGCAGATCAGCCTCAATGGACTGGAAGGACCACCATTTCTCTTCAGCTCATTCTTTGTGACTAATCCATCCATTGCCGCTCTTGCAAAGGAGCCCAGTGCCAACTTCACTGAATTATGAGGCGTGGTTGTGGACTACTGTCTACCAAGTTGATGTTACCAAAGTAATTTCACTTCTGTGAAAAAACAGCTAGCGTATTCAAACATTGTACAACCTCGTAAACAGCTTAACACTTTTTATAAATCACAAATAGTAATGGGGGAAAATAAATAAATAAATATAGTACATTTCTCTTTGTGCGAGTAACCTTATCAATACATTCCAAGCTGTGCCACTGAATCTACCAAAACTAGAATTCCATACAGTATTTACTGTTAGTGATGCTGTTCTAATCCCATGTGGATTTCTATTTGCATGGGAAATGTTTTTTGGCAGTCAGGTTGTTGAAGTTAAGCAGGTGTTTGTGTATTCCTCAAACCCTAGACACATTGATACAGCAGGCAGAAATTCACTCATACTATCAGCAAATAGTTTTACCCTTAAAAGTTCTCTTAGAATAAGAAAAACACAAAATTCTATTTACACAATAAGACTATGTTGGTGAAGATTAGACGTGACCCAGCATAACAATGAGACTTAATGTGCCTCTCAGTCTGAATGTCTGGATTTAGCAATATCCAGTCCATAATTGTTCATGTTTGCATCTCCTGCATATGTGTGTGTGTGTCTATATATATATATATATATATATATATATATATATATATATATATATATATATATATATATATAATAGGAACCTCATTTGTTTAAAATAAATGTAACATTGTTAATGATATTATGATACAGTCTCTAACTTTTCAGATCCGTTGAAAAGGTACTGCTGCTTCCTGGTGTCTGATTGTTTACTGTGCAGTGTTGGTCAATTTCACTCCAATGATCCAACAGCAAATGCTTTGTGCCTTATCCATTTGTTTTGGATGACACTAACAGAAAATAAGATGTACTGCAATGTTTGTTTGTGAATTTGGCATTTTAATTTGCTGAGAGGGAATTCATATTTTGATATTTTTGTGCTCTTGAGCAATACTGTAACTTAACAAACATGGATCTCATGCTTGCATCTGATGAGTTATTAATACCAAAATCAACAGAAAGCAAGTACTTGCTGACTAGAGACAGTGCTCTTCACTTTCATGGTAAGACATCCATCTTCATGGTTTGTGTCCAGCCCTTGCCGGTTTATTTAATAACATGGGCTGAGATGCCAAGCTATTACCATCTCCTCAAGGTCTGTCCCCGCTACATACAATGTGCCAAGTAACAAGTACAAACAAGTATTCGTAACAAATATGGCCACCTGCATAATGAACATACAATTTTGCTATTGGTATTCAGAAAAAAAAATAGGTACATAAATGCACTGAATCAGCTCCTGGCTCCAGTAGGGCATTGATGGCTGTCTGTCTCAGGTCTAGAGATAGAGCCAATCCAGGAGGGAAGGAGGAGGGACCAGTGTGACACACTTTCAGATAGACAGAACGTTTGGCTCTGAATGAAACTCTTTTCAGACATATATTCCTAACAGTTTTCCTAAAAGAATAACACTTTTTTATGGTGAGTCCTACATTTTGTGCATGCGCTCAACCACTCAACCATGTAACTAAATGTATTTTCATTTTTCAAAGAAAAAAACAACAACTAGTGATTATTTTATTTATAGGTGTTTTTGAGTTGGATTTCAGTTGTTTTTTGTGTTTTTGTCTTGTCTTTGTTTTGCAAGAATGGCAGTTTTGTGTGTGTAAAAGCTTTAGCTGCTAGTATTTATTTACTCACAAAGAAAGACTGTTTTACTTAAAAAGCAAGATATTTATATATTATCTTGCAAGAAGACAGGGGTTTTCTTTATCTTAACAATTTAAGATTTCTTGACCCAACCCAACCAAACATAATCCAAACACAATCCAAGCCCGAGACCTTTGAAATATTTGCTTTCCTGACCCAACCATCTCCACAAATATATTCCTAACATACACTATTACAACTAAGTACCTTCAGTGTAAAGTATGCCCGCTTTCCAGTTAAAACATAAATAAATAAAGAAAAAGTCACTCTCAATTAATCATATCTTATTTACTTCCTTTCCTAGTAATCGAACCAAGGGTGCTGGAACTAGGGGTGCTGGGGTTGAGGCAGCACCCCCTGGCTTTGCATGGCTTCCATCATTACAGGGGTTACAGTTTTGTTCAATGGCTTTCAGCACCTACACTTTAAAAATTTTCCAGTGGCAACAAATCCAGCACTGCATGATTTAAAAGAAGACAGCAGGCTTCTTCAAAACCTTGTTACCATAAATTGCCACACAGAAGATGCTCTTGCAAATTTGCATACTCATTTTGGACATATCATATCAAACCCCTAAATTAAAGTTCAACAACAAATATTAAACCACAATTATGGATAAAGGATGAATGCATCACTTTTCAGTGTGCCACTGCAGAGATGAATTTCCTGTCTTTTTGCTGTCATATTTCAGTAATGTCCTATTCAACAAAGTTCAGCAGCCCTTAACCACAGGGGAATCTCTGTAATGTGTTTAGAACAGTAATCTTGGGGGTCTGAAGGGAATACATTGAGACTATATCACCCCCCCCCCCCCCCCCCCCCCCCCCCCCCGTGATTATAGCATGACCGGCCATGTATTATTTCTATGTTGATATCGCTCTTTACACCAACAAAATTGTTTTGTGATATGTAAGTGTATCAATCATGGATTGACAGCTGCCAGTTAAGTAAAAATGTATCAACAGCAATCCTTTTTCACCACAGGATAATTATATAAAATGACAGGAAGTGTTTAGCCCTGTGCTTTTCATTCCTCTTTTTTATTTGTCTATCATGCCCTGTCTGTTATAGTCTTTAAATAGGGATGCTGTAATGAGAGAAAACATTACATGCACACATGGATGTGTGAGTTTCTATATTGCCATCACCAACTTGAACTTGCTTTGTGGCTGGAAAAGTTGTTTTCACTTTGAAAATAATAATGTACTTGTTAGAATATTAAAATTTAAATACCACTGCCTGAAACCTGATTTTTCACAGACCTCATTTAACTATATTGTTATTGTATGAAGTAACATTAGTAAATAAACATGATAGGCTGAATTTTCAATTTTCAGCTTTTGGTTTTATAAAGTGTTATAAAAGAAGTTATGAATACTATGTTGGTTTTCAAAACATTTGACTTTCAGCGAGGATAACAAGTGTGGGCTTGGGGATTGGGTAATCCACAATTTTCTGACAAATCCGAAGTTCTCTATGTTGTCTGTATATAAATCCACAGTTTCCAGCTGAATTGAAAAAATGAATAATAAAATTTGTTGTTGTTTTCTTGTGCCTAATCATTTCCTGTGCTAAAAAAAAAAAGGTTAAAGAATCTGTACCAAATTAATGTAAAAAAAAAAAAAAAAAAAGCACAGGATTTATTTTTTTCATAGCTGTAAGTGATGATGAAGCTAATAAGAAAACAGAGTGAAAAGCCTTTAATTTTTAGCACTCCTTTAATTTTTATGAATATAACTTCTCAAAATATGAAATGCATCTGTAAAGTACGTCTAATAAACAGCCTCTTAAAGATACCAGTAATCTGAATTGGGTGCACAGTTAAAGATGCTTCCCCTGTTCCCTACCCAATCATCAGATGGAAGGCAGCTTAGTGAGAGCCGTGCTATAGGACTGGATAATAATTGCTGCATTAATTGGTGTTGTCCAGGCTAGACGGAATATAAAAGATCCCACTGGGTCTGATAATTAATGTTTTTTTTCTCTCACTATAGAATCATTAATAAGGGGTTTCTTCGTGAAACAAGTAGTTCGATGTTGCAGCCTCATTAGGGTATTTTTAGATAAGGTTTAGGCAACAAGAGTATTCAGAAGCTTATTATGTTTATTTAGATTTTGTTATCTGTGGTTCAAAATGATATGTCTGTATCATATTACTCTACAGCTCTCTATAGTCTGGGGGATACCAGTGATAAGTGCTGTCTAAAAATCATGTATAAATTAAATTAGGCTTATACTGATGTTGAATAAGTTTGCTCTTCTTGGACATCCTGTTTATATTGAAGGAAATGGATTTGTAAGCACTTCTTTGTACAAGAAAGGCTGGTTGTTCCCTTTTGATTGCAGATGGGACTCCTTGCTCCCCTATTTTAGCAGGATAGGTTTTTGTTAGATTGTTTTTCCATAAACTGATGTGTCAATCATAATTAGGGCTTTTATTGCTCTGTATTTTTTTTTCTTGTTTCCCCTATTTTTATGGATCTCTGGGTTTATCTGGGCTTTTTTATATCTAAAGGTGACCGTCTCTTTCATAGTCTTCTGGAATTTGATTCATCCTGAGATCCACAGTTACCAGCTGTAGCCTCTGGTCTATTGGTGTTAATGGGATAATGCATCCACAACTTCAAGCATTTAGTCATAACTTCAGAGGTAAAACTAACTCAAGTACAGAAGACAAACTTTTATCCGTGTTATGATAACACTGATGAAGGTATTAGTCACAATTTAATTTCATACTTGTGATATAAAAAATAGTACATATATTTGTACACATTCATGTTTTAATTGCAGTGTCCGCCCATTTGGCACACTCTGCATAGTGAACATCATAACTAAGTAACTGAGTTTACATGAAACTTTCATCATAATCAATATTCTTTATTTTATACAATATGTGTTTATTAAACGACTATGAGGAGTCTCTGTATACACATGCAGTATTAAACTGCACACCTGCATTGTCCCAACATGCATACTGCGTATTCTATTAAACCACTGGTTATGAATTCCTTGTGTCCACAAGCCCTAATGTAAAGTTCAAATATAATGAAAGGTGTCGTGGAATACAGTGCTGATCCTGTATTTTTCAAGTTGATGTTGGGCACAGCTGTAAGTGCTTATAAAGACTGTGACAGGCAATGTCCCACACTGCTACAGTAAATCTGGAATACAGTGGGTTAGCATGACCTGCATGTAACTCATTGTTAATAATGTTACAATGTGTCTCACCCATGCCCACACCTTGTATTTTGTGTTGTGCTTGAACTCAGAAGTTGCTCTGATATAACCCTAAGGTTGCTGCAAGGATAATACATTGTGAAGTTATTTCATATATATATATATATAAATGAAAGGCAGTTTAATCCCATCAGATTCTATAGCGGGGCCCTAACCTTCACCCCCAACAAGCTTTTCATAATCATACAGTAGCCCCTCGCTAAAACAGACATGTTTGTCCGATATAAGGAGGTGTCAGTTTTAAAAACAATACAATAAAATTGCACACACATATATTTACCGTTCTCTATGTATTTTAAATATAATTCATTGGGCTGAAATAACACTAATGTGTTTTGGGTAGACTACATATTACATTATGTAAAAATATAAACCTGTACAGCAGGCCTATACAGTATACAGTACAGTACTAAAATCAAATGAATACCTAGCACACTTTTTTGTACTTTTGCCTACTGGTAACACAAAACAAATCATTCTGCTGCGTTGTAAACATTAGTGTATAATGCGAATAAAAGATTATTTTAAATTGAAAATAAATGATTTTTGTTTTTTTATTTTATTTTTTTTATTATTTTTTTAACTTTGTCTACTTAGTAGCCTAGATAATTAACACACAATAGATCATGGTCCTATACAGATGCTCAGAATGAGCTGGAGGGGTTAAAAAAATAAACTGAGCACAACTGGCAACGCACGAGAAAAAGCGGATTGGGAAATGCCAGCAATAAGTTTAAAACACACATTCAAAAGTTCTTAACTAATTGATGCAATTGTAAGTGTCACTATTGCCCACAGCTTTAGTACAGCTCATTACAATATTTTTTGTATCCCTCATTTGCAAAGCATTCATTAAAATGATGCTAACAGCATTGCGTTTGTTTAGTACATTTCACGCTACTCTTCCGACTGGTTTGCATGTGGTTTGCACAATTGTGACAGACATTGTTTTTCAATTTACCAGAAAACTGTGGATTCATGACAGACAACACAGAGAACTTTGGGTTTGTCAGAAAACTATGGAATATCCAGTCCCCGAGCCCACAGTTTTCAATTGATTGTTTTCCTAGCTGAAAGTCAATCACTTTGAAAACCAACATAGTATTCATGAATTTTTAACCCTTCGTTACCCCCCCCCCCCCCCCCCCCCCCACCACCCCCCCCAACCCCCCCCCCCCCCCCCCCCCCCCCCCCCCCCCCCCCACCCCCCCCCCCCCCCCCCCCCCCCCCCCCCCCCCCCCCCCCCCCCCCCGCCCCCCCCCCCCCCCCCCCCCCCCCCATAATGCCCCCCCCCCCCCCCCCCCCCCCCCGATTTTCTATTACCTTTGTTCACATTATTAAAATAGACTCCCTGCAATCCTATTAATATGACAACACAGTTAAGGGACCATTAACCAGAAATAAACTGTTGCTGTGTGTTTATATGCATTGAATATGCATTGCAAAACGATCTGATCCTGTTGATTCAGACCTATTAAAAAAACAGTTTGTGCAGGACTATGTAGTCATTAGCCTTCGAACCTATTCAATATGCAAATGAACAAACACATTAAGATTGTGGAAAGCTGCTTGCTATTTTTGGACTCTATCACTCTTTTTCTCTCTCTCTCTCTCTCTCTCTCTCTCTCTCTCTCTCTCTCTCTCTCTCTCTCTCTCTCTCTCTCTCTGAACACAAGCAGGGGCAAAAACGACTAATGCCTGGGAGGCTAATCAAACCTCTGTGTTCCCAGCATGCACTCGACTGTGAGAAACCAGCAATTAAGTTAATAAGGGCCCTTGAAACGCAGTGGATCCCTGACATGTGTTGACACACTCCCGCTGATCTAAACAACCTCTAGCTGTTAAGAAACAGGAAATATTAGTTATTTAAATTGTAAAAGTGCCACTTCATATCACTCAGTCTGGTAATATGTTTATGATCTCCAACAATGTTGAAACATTCAGACACAAACATATGATTGAATTGTAAAACTGTTTAGACCTTTAAATTGAGCAGACACTACTACTGTAGAATGCACGTTCTTTCTTTTAAAAAAAAAAAAACTTTATTTTTTTTTTTTATTTTTTTTTTTTTGCCACTTGCCTTCCTGTGTGATGTAAAAGATCAAAGAGGCCCAGGCTATATTTTCAAAGCATTTATTTATTATATTTTTGCAGGAAAAAAAAAAAAAAAAAAAAAACATGTGATAAAAAACCTCATAAGCATACACCACCACCAATATAAAGCCTGCTTTCTGGCTGGGTGGTAGTATAAACAGGCCAGCATTCCACTGTTCTTTGCCTTGGCCCTTTAGGATACAGTAGCCCCTCACTAAACCAGACATGTTGGGAGACAAATAGATTGTCCAAAATAACAAAACAACAAAAAACAAAATCTAAAAATTACATTGATACATTAGTGTTCAATTTATTTTAAATGTATAAATCATTGCACCAAAATAACATTAATATGTTCTCTGTACACATTATATGTGTATGATACTATACTATATATATATATATTATATATTATATATTATATATATATATATATATATATGTATATACGTATGTCAGTACAGTAGTAAAATCGTTTGTAGCTTTCATGTAAAAATTTTTAAATTGGGATGGTAATATAAATAATACTTTAAATAAATACTTGCAATCATAGTTGTCAAGGCTCAGCCGTTACCATAGACACAGTCTGAAGGGAAACGGAAGCTCTGACTGAGTAACGAACGCGTCTTTGCGCAGATGTAAAACTTCAATAAAACAAAACGTTATAGTTGCAGCTTGTGACATTAGTAAAAGACATTTACTAGCCTGAAACCATGCTAGGCCAAATGAAGGAATCATGAAAAATAAATGCTGCACTGCAGAGTCAACACCATTAAAATTAACTTTGTACATCCAATTTCAACATAAAAACTCCCTTTTCACCAACACAGTTTTAAAATGAATAAAGTCTGCTTTGATTGAAATAAATGCAGACATATTTTACCAAGCAGGCAGCAGACAATCAGGATCATTCTGGACGTTGTAGAAAATATAAGAAGTGTGTTTGTGTGTGTGTGTGTGTGTGTAGCAACAACAAACCAGATACAAACTGATGCGAGAAGCCTTCTCGCACGCATTCTTTCTCAGCAGGGGATGTTGGGAAATGGAGTTCAAAATGTCCAGCCAAATAAAAATGTAAAGAAAAATAATCTGCAATCAATTATTCAGTTGCTTGATCAGTCTGATTTGTTAATCGGAGCAGCCATAAAAAATATATATATATATATATATATATATATATATATATATATATATATATATATATATATATATATTCTGCACATCAATTACAGAAGAAAAAAACAGTTTACATTGGAAATGTCACATTGTAAACATGGCTTGACTGCTAATTTTGTTTTCTTTTGGAATGAGTTACACTTTCTTTTCAAAACCAATTCAACATTTTTACTAAAGTAGTCCAAATCTTGAATTTCGAACCACTGCAGTCTGTCAGTATTTATGAAGGTTTCTTGGTATTTTCCAAATGATTGATTGCAGTTTGTTTAAAGTGTAGAGGATGAGTTTATATGCCCTCTTTTAATCATGCACTTAGTTTTAGTGATTTAGTAGGTTCCTTGTATCTGTTCGTCCGGGTTTTTTTTAGTGCTGTCTTTGGAGTCAGTATAACAGGCTATGTTGACACACATTAATGCCCTGGGTTCTGCCAGTGCACTGTAGAGATCCTCAGAAAGCGCTAGACAGACTTTTACAGGAAACTGCTTTTTATAGTGTGTTTCCAAATCATTACTGCTGTTTGTGGTAATTTTAGCACGCAGTAAAAGCGGTGGCAAAGTTAACACCCCTTAGTGAATCCCTGATGAATATCAGAGGCCTCATTAGTCGTATTTCCTAGGCCGTTTTACTTAATTCAACTCCATTTATTCAATACAAATGAATGAGAAAGTGGTAAAAATATGACGTGCTATTTAACATGCTGTAAATCCTATTTCCTGCATGGTTTCAGGAATAGGGAATACATGTTTACCACGCAGCAAAAATGGTAACACTCTTTTGTAAATGATCATAAGTGTTTTGTTTTTTGTTGCTGTAACATTATGTTTTTTCTCCTTTAAAAAAATAAGAGTTAATTAAAGACTAGAGGAAATGCTGTGAAAATATAGCCTCAGTGTCTGAGTAATTTCTTCAGGACTGAATTTAAATGTCAAATTTTACTTGATCTATTATAATTTTTGTTTTTATTGGGATTACCCATCATATCAGTGATACAAATCTTTTGTCATACATAAAATATAAGTAAATGTTTACAAACAATTTGATCTGATATGACATTTCCCTTTGTTCACAAAAAAAAAACATCTTCTTGTCAAGCAGTAATAATACAAAAATAAACTTTGACACAGTTTGTCTGGAAGTCTTCATGAAATGCTGTAATTTGCTCTAAAATGCTTATTTTTGTATCTTTATTTCTAAAGGTGACGTCACATTTAAGTATTTACATAATCTCATGAATTACAACTTGCACAACTAAGTATCAGAAATGATTGTTGGAAATAGATATTTTTTATACCAAAAAGATCCTTCAACTTTTCATTAAGGTTGTTTGATGTGTATTATTGCTAGACACACAAAACAAATCATAAATCCCCATTATTAGACCCTCCAGAGCAATAATTGTATTTAATTGCTCTGCTAAAGTCCAAAACAATGACACATTTAAAAAACTGAAGCGAGAAATGACATCAAAAGCTATATTTTGTTATTTTTTCCCCCTCATTTGAAAATGCATCAAGCTTTTCTGAAAGACTTTTAAAGGTTGTGATTTTTGTCGCCAGATAATGCAGCACCTTTAATGAAATTCTAATTAGCAATTTCATGCACTTTGTTATTAGCTGTATCAGATTATTTCACATTTCCATAGGCTTGCTTTAATTAAGTACACTTAAACTAAGTTTCAAACACTTTCATTCCAAAGATGAATAAAACATGTGCTGAAACCTTATTTACTAAACAACAAAAGTGTTCATTTTTATTATTAAAAAAAAAAAAACTAACAAATGTTGCCAATTGATAAGTCAAAGCTTCTCCATGTATTTCAATGTATTTCTTACAAGCAACGTTCTTTCTCAGACGAGGAAAACTCCTCTTTAGTCTGTTAGGATGTGATTACTCCCTTAGACTTCCATGCTGAATTTCTCAGACAAACACTTTTGATTATTTTTTGATGTGAGTAACTGCTTTGTTATTAATTGCCAAACGAACAGTGGACAAAACATCAATAACAAAATGCAAAAGCAAAAAAACCTTGGCTACGCTTCACTTCCTCTGAGATGCCTGTCCATATTCTCCCTTAAGGTTTTATTTGGATAGATGGTGTTTGAAAATCAAGCCGTGCTCTTAAAACCAGTCCCTGAGCCATGATAGCAAGCAGCATCATTGTAGACAAGAAAATGTATGCAAGCAACCTGCTATACATTTATCACCCACACTGGCTATCCATAATGAATGAACACTTTTCAAATGTGGTCTGCCCTAAATAGCCTGTGTTAATGTAACCTATTACAGGCCCGAAATCATGCTTAAGTAGGTCTACAATTGTCTAGATTCTCAAGAATCACAATTCAATTAGCAGTCCTGGATATATATCTAAAAGCTTTGTATATATGCATACAGTCAGACAATGTAGAGAAGGAAATAATGATCCTATTGCATACCAGTTTCACACATTCCAGGATTTAATACAAGCTTAATTAGCCAGTGTATAGGTATCAAGCTCAGGTGTGTCTTATCAGACTTAAAGTAAAATCAGGAGTAGATCAAACTGCTATTCAACCGGATTCTGCAATGACCTACATTCCCAGCATGAAGAAAAATGATTATGCTTACTGGTTCATCTTAAATATATGCTAATAAATGACCATACCAAGTTTCATTATTGGTTAGGTGACTCTACATGAGTAGTGACGTAACTGCAAGCAGCTCATCTCTATCTATATAAGAATCTCCTGCAGGAAATATGAATGCACTGGAATATTAATGGAATGGACTAATTATCTTAACACTGGTGGTTTTAAATACCTCCAGCGGTGATCTTTTGCCACTCACTCCCACCAACTTCCCCACCTATTAACAACTCAAATTATGTAAAGCTGTGCACAACAGAGAAGGTTTATAAATTTCAGAACCTGCAACTGTTTAGACCAATTAAGTAGTCAAGGTTTGATTTAATCTGATCTTTATTTTGTAATTAAAACACAACTACATTCAGTATCTCTGATAACAATAACACCTGGTATTGCAGAACCAGCAGTTTTCTACCTGAGGCCAGCCTCTCGCTGTACTTTGTGTCTGCTCCATTCCACTAACTCTAGAGCACACACCCATTATACTCTGTGAACAGGTGAACAGGTTAGCAGCACTGGCATAGACAACCCACACAAACCATAATGTAACTATTTTACATTCTTTGCATTCATACCGTAGCTGTAATATGTCTAGTTTTGACAGATACATTACATCTGTTTAAAATACAGCTGCATAGTTTTGTGAGTGATAGATAGCTTTATAGCATTCCTGTGACAAGCAGCACCTAACCTAAATCCATTATTTAGACCCATTGGTTTATTCAAACTCTGGACTGTCAGAACCCTTTGAATTCTGCCCACAAGTGTCAGACGGGATCTAATTCTACATTTATAAATGTAATATTGGCAGTACTTTAAAACAGCTAACACTGTTCATGAGACTGTTTTTACAGCTCTGTAACACTGGAAAACAAACACATGTTTTCCTTTACTGTACAAGAGAGAAACAGTTTGATTTAGAATTAGAAATACACACCTATTTTATCAAATGTATTTTGCTGTAATTCTGTATTTCAGTAATAATACTTCAAGTTCAATTTTGGTGAAACTTTTAACGATATATAATGTTGTGGTATTTAGGACTGCCAAGTATTTAGATCAGTAATATAAACCATACAGTTTATTGCAATAGATTTCTTTATCCCGACCCTATTTTGCAAAGAAACAGAAGTAGCGATAAATATGTAAAAATAAAAATGTAAATAAGTATTATTATCATCTAATAATACAGTAATCCTTTGAATTTGCACTCATATATTTAAACCTCATTTAAGAAGCGTTTACCATACACAACATGATTACCGTGTGCAGTTCTGTCCCTGTCCAGTTTACTATTCCCATTTCCTTGAGGAAAACAATAATTTTGCAGATGCAAAATGAAAGGGGTGGAATACGGCCTCATTAGCATTGAATTAATGATGTTTACATATGCAAAGCAGCATGTTGAACACAGATAATGAGCTGCCATATATTCATGAGTTATTTATGTCTAACAAGGATTTTGCACAGGCAAAAATGACCCCAAAAATTCCACCGACTGAATGCTGCCGTAAAGCGGAGAGCATAGGCGGTAGAGGCTGTGTACCGGTTTGAAATGGCACATTTTTAAGGTCCTGTATTGCCAGAACGTGTTAATGCGACACTGTGATTTATTTTGGGCTATATGTAAGTAGGCTAAGATAAAAACTAAATATGAGGAAATAATTTAGTTTAAATTTTAACAATTAATTATCTTGATAATAAATATCTCTATTATCTTGTCCTACAACAATGTGAAGCCTACAACGCATTAGCATGGTTTGTTTTGTATTACAGGTAGGATAGACAAAAAAAAAAAAAGAAGCCTGCTAGATATTCATTTCATTTTAAAACTGTACTGTTTAAGTCTATTGTACATATCTATATTTTTACCTAATGTAATGTGTACAGAGAACACATTAATGTTATTTTACTATACACTAATATTTATTAGGATATTCATATTTATTACAAAACTAAATAAATCAATTGAAAACATACAAAGACATATATAGTACTTTAACTCCATTCGGACCCCATGGTGTTTAGTATCAGTTATTATGTGGATTTAGTGACTTGTCCATTTAGTCTGGTTGAATTTCCCTAATTGTTTTAGGTTTGGGGTCTGTATGGACCGCAGGCATAGTGTATCAGTGGGCTCGACCTTCTCGTGTGAATATCTCAGGCACCATAATAGCTAGGCTTGTTTGAAAGTACAGAATTAGAACTTTCCAGTGATGTATCGTATGTCTTGAATAGCAAACCGAAACTAAGGCTTGAGTCATGTGATATTAGTCAGCTTCTAAGTTTTGTTTTGTTGACTATTACTCGGTCACTTCAACAGATAACATTCTGGTTTCAACGTCATTTAAAAGTGCAGGCTTTGCGATTTCCATTAATGTCAGGTATATGTGTATGTGTACTTTCTACCACCCCCTCATTGAGTGTTCCAGTGCTGTGACACGCAGCAAATCTGTAGGTGTGTTCAAGTGGAACTCGAAAATGGAAAGAACTAGGTCAATGTACAATATACCACATGAAAGAGGAGGCTTGAGGCTTTCCAATGTTATCTAACGTGCCCCTGACATGTTCCTAGAATAAACTACAGCATCCAGAATACAGTGGTGCCTTCACTTACTAGGAGACAGCTGTGCAAGTCTTATCCTTTTTGCATAGCATAAACAACACATTATACCAAACGATGGCTAGAAGTAAAGGAAAAGCAAAATAAACTGTTCATATACACATTTTCATTCATTCATTTACTCCAGTTGTTAGTTTTATTGCTGGGGTCCAATTGGACCCCAGGTTACCAGGAAAGTCAGTTTTCCGATGTGTCATTATGAGGGTTAATTAATTAATTGTCGAAATAAATATAATTAATTAATTAATTAGTTCATTAATTAAACCTCCTAAGATAAAGAAACACCTTCCCAAACCTGAATAAAAACAATGTAGTGTAAAATGTAAATATATTCTTACCCTCAAAGAGAAAAACAACGTCTGATCTACAATTGAACTTAGATCTGGAGTTGTAGCCCTGAGAGCTACGTATTATACATTTACACAGTATGGAGTAGTGGTTAGGGCTCAGGAGTGTTGATTGACAGTCCTGGGTTCAATTTCAGGATGCTGCTGTACCCTTGAGCAATGTATTGCTCCAGTAAAACCCCTGCTGTATACATGGGTACCAGAATTTGTATATAAAACTAATTGTAACTCGCTTTGGAAAAAAGGGTCAGCCAAATAAATACATTGTTGTAATAGGCGAGAGCACCATAGTGCTGATGAAAAACCCGCCCAAACCAACCTTTATTTCACATACCTTACAATCAATAAAAAAGCGGCCAGAACACTCAGATCCAAAGTTCCATTTGGAATGAAAATAATGCATGTAATAAAATTAAGGGAGTATAACACTACTACAGAGAAAAACCTACCCAAACAACCTTTAAATATCTTTATTGATCAAAATAAAACAGTTAAAAGCCCATTTTAACTGTTGACACAATGTTACAAGATTCATCGCTGTTGTAATACAACATAGTTACTAAAATTGTAACTTAACATAGTTGCAATGTACATTTTTCTGTAGGTTCTTTAACAAAGTTGGGAGGTTACATTGTAGCAATTAATCTTGATGAATCTTCTAACATTGTGTCAAACAGTTGAATTTAGTTCAAATTCTGGTAACTATTTATACAGTGTTTTTACTGGAGCCAATACATACCCCTCACAACAACCCTGCATTACGTTTGTTAAGCCCCAAGCGCATCTATCTGTATTTTAGTTAGTTCATACATTTGTGTGTGTATATATATATATATATATATATATATATATATATATATATATATATATATATATATATATATATATATATATATATATATATATATATATATATATTTGTTTTGTACTAAATTTAAAAGTAGCTTTATTTGTTTTTAGTAATAATAATAATAATAATAATAATATCCTTATACAGATGAGGATATATTAAAATAACATGAATGTGTTTGTACACATTACATTATGTATTTCCTGCATGTAATACAGTACAAAACAAACCATGCTTATGCGTTGTAGGCTTCACAGTGTTGTAGGATGCGTAGATAATTAAATATTATTTTAAATTGAAACTACCAGTAAGTAAGCCTTTACCTGTTGTCAATAGAATAAATACTGTGAGCAACTTCAGACCTGTTGCCACCCACAATTTGCATGCTAATTAGAATTTTTCCGACCGGTATTTTTGTTTCTAATTAGTTAGTAAATAGAGCGTGATACTTTGGGAATACCATACACAGTCATCTCAATTTTACTCCTGCAATTCTGGCCGAATTACGGCCGCTTAGTAAATGAGACCCATAGTGTAATTGCTAGTTAGACTACTATCCATAAAGTTGCTTACTCCCCCTTATTTATTTTATATGTTTATTATACCTTTTCTTTGAAAAGACCTGTACAAAAGATTTATTGATTTAAGCTACAGCATATGAGTGAATCTGCAGCTTCCACACAACTCCCTTTCATTCAGGGATTTTCACAAGCCTGGGATGAAAGAACAATCTGTCAGACCTGTGGAAAAACTATTGAGTCCAGCCCCAACTTTTCAATTGATGTATGCAAAACAAAAAATTCCAACTCCAGCTTGAAGTTCAAAGTTCTACCACACTTAATTAATCGGCTGAGTTTTTAACATATGTTCCTGTGTTGATGTCATTCATTTATACTGTAACATTTCTGACATTTTCAGCTAGTCCCTGGGGACCTATAGGTCTGTTAACAATGCAATTTCTACAAGGGTATTTGTGTTATGGATTTTGACTGACATGACAATAACTTTTTGTAAAGCATATCAAATCCAGTGAACGACTCACACTTTTTGTTTTGGTTTTTTTTTTTTGCATGTTGTCCACCTTGTCAAGTCACACATGAGCCACAATTTGGATTAATAATTACCAGACATCAACACAATGAAGCATCAGTGTCTGAAGTTGAATTTTAATGCATTGTGAAAAGGTTGGCCTAAGGCATTAGGCAAGGCCCATGAAAAAAAAGAAAAGAACATGTGGAAGCACTTTAAAAGTGATAAATGATTTGAAATCCTCTGCGTCCTCCAGAAAGAAAATTAGGACTAACAGGTGTTAAATAGGGAATGCTGGTGCATTTTAATAGAAACATCCAAAATCTTGGGACCAGATGCTGACAGCTGCAGCATTGCACTCGGTAAAACTACATTTGAAAATGTTAAACCCCTCTTACGTTTTCCAAAAATGGACCTACCTGTGTAACCTAATATTGAGATGTAGTTTCTCTACTAAGTCCGCAGTTTCCATCTCTTTTATTAGCAGACTGCATTCTTTGTGTAGGACGCCCCTGCATGGTGTAAGTAGACCTTGCCTGTCAATCTTCACTTCTGTGGGATAACCACTACCATCTGAGCAATGCTTCTGCCCCGGAGTTGCTTGGATGTTCCCTGTGTGACCAGTCCCATGACCTCTTCTCCACCCCCCATTTAAAAAAATTGATTAGGCATCTAGGAGTAGCAGTTCCTGCAGCAGATCTCATTAGCTAAAGCCAAGACTTTGTTGTTTAATATAATGGTTTATATAGTAAATGGCAGATTGACCAATATATTGGACAGTATATGCATGGACCATGTATTTCAAGGTACTATGGGCTAATGCATTTCAATATAATCAAACACATTACCATGCAGACAAAAAAGTGGCACCTTTTCTATATATTTTCTCATATATTTTACAATGCTGTGCAATAAACAGCAATATGCTGTATTGCTAACTAACTATGATTAATTTTCCCCCAAAACAATAGTTTTGTTGGTCAGTTTTGATTTTAGTATTTTATTACTGATTATCAATAATTATTGATCTTTTTTTTTATTAGGGAAAATAGCAAACATATAGGGATCGTCTCGTTCATAAAGGATGGCTATTTTAAGAACCTTCCACCATGTAGATCAATTGAATAATGGGATTTTATATCATAGTTAATGTAGTGAATAGTATCAGATCTTCAAATCTATTATCCTTGAATAATGTTATAAAACTGTGTGATAAGAAAATCAAAAGGCTAAATTAATAACCTTAAATGTGTCTTTGTTACTAGTTCATGGATATTAAAATTAGGTTAAAAGAATCATATTCTGGGATGTTAGCAGTCTTCTGGATTGTGGACCCTGTCCTACACTTTAAGGGCAAAAGAGCCATTAGTGCTGTCCAAATGTCAAATGTCCAGCACTGGAATTGCTATCTTTACCTTTCAATTCCTATGAATTTATGGGGAGTTTTCCACAAAAATCAAATTACATCATATATTAAGGATATATGGAAGATTCCCATGAGCTGTATTTAAAGAGTAAGGAGTATGAGCTGAGAATTATATATATATATATATATATATATATATATATATATATATATATATATATATATATATATATATATATATATATATATATATTTCCTGAATCGTAATGATGGGGACTATACACCTGTATGTACCACATATGGTTTCTAACAGAAGATTGTTACATACTGTCTGTGATATTTAATAATCTAAAAGGTGCAGCGTGCAGACGTCTGGGAATAGTGTTCACTTGCAGAACGACTTATTCGGTTAGCGTATTAAATTCCATTTAAATATGGTACCATTTAGTGTTGGTAAGACATTCTGTAAATGTGTGTGTGTGTTTATAATATAATTATATATAATATATTATATATATATATATATATATATATATATAAATATAATATATATATATATATATTATATATATATATATTAAAGATACTATGGTAGACATGTGACAACTGTACACTAGAAATCATATTACAAGTCTGGATTTATTTAATGTCTGTGCACCAGTTTATTTTTAAGGTTCCATTTAATGTATTGTTTAGCCTGTGGGGTTTCTGGGAGTTTAATTGGCTATTCCATTAATAACATGGACAAACTAATTTACCAGAACCTGTCTTCTTTAAACTTTGGGAACAAGGAGTGGGAGTATGAAAATCAATCTTTGCTTTGTACTCGAGCTACTGACCCGTTAATGCTTTGAAGATCACTTCTTTCAGAAATTGTGAGGAGTTATTTAACTACAAACAGCAGCTACCTTCCCATTCCAGCTGCATAATCAAGCATAATAAGAACCTGCAAAGGTCCACTTAATGTATTTTTAACACTAGAGATCGCTAATCCCGTCATGACAAATGATTCTATGAAGAATGGGTAAGCCTCTCTGTGGTGAAGTGAGTGTTTAACTCCATAACCACTCTCACAACACACACACACACACACACACACACACACACACACACACACACACACACACAACACCCTATATTTGCATTTCACATCATAGCTAAACAAAAGTCCCATCAGAAACAGTGGTTGAAACAGTGCCTAAAACGTAAAAGGCAGTTTTAAACTTGATAAGCAGTTTACTACCCACCTGCAAAATCTCAAGATTACTGAGGGAATACTTTTGGTTTCTTGAAGATGTAACAACCAAAGCTTTAAAACAAACCCTTGTCTCTTCAATGGAATGGAATGGAATAATGACAGTTTCGAATTAATGGAATAATGAGCGGTTTCAGTTTCAGCAAAGAATGAAGATTTTCATCACAATGAGCCTCAAAAATCTAAACAGTTATTCAGGAGTAAACTGGAGGAATTGTATTGAGTCTCCAAGTAAAATTAGTGGGTTGAAATGGCTGTGTAAGATAGCAAACAAGTACAGGAAAAACAAAGATGATGTACTTTGTCCTATGGTCAGTTAAAGCATTTGGTTAAATATTTAGATCAGACAATTACAATACCCCATTTACAACAGTGGCTTTAAACTGGTTCTTTCTCCAATGTTATTTTAAAGATAATTGATGTTCTGGATCTATGGATTTTTATTTATGAAATGTCAAATTGTTCTGATGCTATGAGGCGTATAGAAATGGTTACGTGTTTAATATCTCAAGCTATTGTTATTAAACACTGCTTTTCCAAAACCTTGAAGAATGAATGCATATCCTCCCACTTATAATAGAAGCTTTAAGAACAATTAAAAATAGCAGTGTGCAATGGGATTTATGTTCTCAGAACAATTTTCCTCCACACAGATCCAATACTGCAGTATTTTTAAACATGTTAGGCAGACATGAGAAGCAATGTGCTCAATAAAGAATATGATAACACTTTCATATTTCTTAAGTGAATTTATGTAAGTGCAATCCTGGAAAAAAAAAAAAAAAGCCAGGATCTTTCCATGTCTGTGCTTTTATGGTACAAATGCTGCATCTATACAAATAAATAGAAACACCTGACACAACATTGTCAATAGGATATATGGTCGCCTGGCAACCAGGATCCACGTTTTTAAAGGATCCAAGGTAATTAGGAACAAATATGTGCAAATCAATTCTACATAAAGTGGAATATATTCATGTTAATTTTATAAGCAAAAAATAAAATGAAAAATTAGGGACTGATGGATAACGCAATTGATATATAAAAAAGTGTCTTTTTTCATTTTAATCTTTTGCATGTCAAAGTTGGAGAGGAAACAAAAAGTCAAGGGAGGACTCTTCTGCATCTCTCTGACATTGCTGATATTCTGTTTTACTTTATCTCCCGCTGTTTAGATTAATAGTAATTTTGCATGAATACTGGACTTCATGCAAGACAGACTGGATTTCAAGTAATCATTTCTTTATTACTTTTATTGGTAACAAATGCTTTAAACTTAATGATACTTGACCTTTCGTCAGTGATCACTCTGATTCTTTTAGATGATTCATCTCTATTACGCGATAATAACTGTTAATAACAATTGGGTTAAGGTTAGGATTAAGCCTAGGGTTAGGACAATACTATGAAACAATACAAAATGTAATATCTTAACAATAACAATAGTGATTACTGGTAATTATTGCCTGGTTACATGAGATCAGTAAGTTACATGCATCACTGTGAAATGTGAAGTGTTAAAATGTTACAGACAATCATTAATAAGATTTTGATTTGCAAGTAATTAATGTATAAACACTCCTGACTCCATTCTGTAGCTGATTGTCACAATTAATTCCACACAAAACTAAGAGTTTTTGTAGATCTTTTAGACGCCTCACACCATACTGGCCCAACTGCTGTAGGATTTTTTTAAACATCTAACAATGTGGAAAATGTATTTGTTCTCAACGATAGACCACAGATGTCTGAACTCTATAATAAAGTTACACCATCCTTCAACTAAATTCACTTCTGCTTTAGAAAAATAAAACAAATAAACGTACATACAAATCCTACAAAAAGCCTTCTCTTTTCAAAAAAAAAAACAGTTTGATCTCCATTTCTTATGCTCAAAATTGACTGCCCACCCACCTTGAACTGACTCCCTGCAAAACAATTCCATGGTGCAACTGCCAGTGCACAGTTATGTAATTTCCATGGCATCATGTTTTGTGCTTTCTAAACACTTGAGATGGAACCATTCCCAAAAGGTTCTTTGCTACAGGAAAAAGGGAACTGGTTAAATTCTGTATAGACTCACTTTATTTTGTCTAAACATTTTTATTTTTATTTCGCAGACTCCGAATTAGAGCCCTTTTAACAAGTCACGCATATAATCAAATTTCAGTAATTAGTTATTAATTAAGCAAGGGCATCCATTTCTGTTCTAACAGACTCATAAACAATTGACAGGAGATTTATGAATTTTGACTTCTTGACACTATTAAACAAATCAATATTAGGTTTCAGAGGCATCAATTCAGCCGGTTCCCCTGCTCGTTGGCAATCAGCTGCTTTGAATACTAATGAAGGAATTAAGGGCTACAGATTCTGCATGTGTTCCATCAAACAGATCCTTATCTGAGAGGAACCGCAGCCTCATTTGCATGAGAACTCTCTGCTTTGTAGGTACAGATTTCACAATATATCACTCATTATGTGTGTGTGTTTTTTTTACCCTCGATACTGAATATAATAGATTGTTATTCCTTTCTATCCTGTTCTAGCTCCAAAATGGTAATGTGTGTTTTAAATTTGAGCTTACCTTTCACTAGTATATCCATGTTTACTATATCCACCATTCCCATGGAAGAAAAAAACAGTGTCCTTTTTTATATACTGTCCTTACCCCTGCAATACCCTGAATTTGGAATGCAGTTTTGTATTCCTTACTCTCTTGTTCTAGCTCCAAAATGCTGTAGTGTTTAAAAATGTAGCTTACCTTTTAATAATATAATTTCATTCACTTTCCACTCCTGAAATACTGTAACATAAGGGGGACTTACTGCCACATTTAACATCCTTATAATGCTAAAAAGAAGATAACTTTGCAATTCAATAAGGACAATATTCTGAAGCACATTACTAGACTCTTTATGGTCCTGTGGGGGCCTGTTTTGATCGTGTTGGGCATTTCATACGTGGTTTATACTGTACAGTATTAGCTTGGTGATGTGAGTGTGTGTGTGTGTGTGTGTGTGTCAATTGTACTAACTTGTTAATTGTAAATACACATTTTACTAAATAGTCAGTGTTGTCTGTGTGCTGGCTCTGTCTGTAAGGAATAACTAAGGCAATTATTATTTGTTTGGAGACATAATTAACTAAGAATAAGCAGATTTTAATAGGATGTTTTTTTTTTTTTTTTTTTTTTTAATTACATTAACATACATAATATACCCCAGTAAATTTAGAACCCAAATTCAAAATCTGAATCTTAAAAACATGCAGATATCAACGTTAAATTGTGACATGGATATAATGTGTAAAAGATGGATGTAACATAATTTTTATGATTTATAAAAGCTATACATTAGGTTGCTGTGATTTATGCACGTATTTAGTGCCTTGTGTATAAAATATCCAAGCCTTATCCTCGGATTAAAATGTAATTATGTTTTTAACAAACACTAAATAGCAAAACAAACAACTGTGCTAAATATACCAGATTTTTTAAAAATTATTATTATTATTTTTTTTTTTTTTAAGACTTGTAGGCAGTGTTGGTGTTCAGTAATTGCACACAGTTACTACAGTTTTGTTATTTAGTACTTTATAAAGGCAGCTACAAGGATAATCCCAGTGTTAGTCCTGGTGCATACAGGGCAGTCGTGTATGATGGCACGATATAATCTAAAGAAATGAAATGCACCAAATAGAAATGAGAAAGAACTCTTTGAATTTGTGTCTTTGTAAATTGCGCAATAGTTAGCATCTTGTGTCCCCACAGTTGCAATAAAGGGTTGAAGCGAAGAAATGAGGATTTGTGGATTGTGAATGTCTGTCTAGTGTTATTTTGTTATGTCTCACATTGTGAAGGGAATTTGTCCAATGCACTGATATTGAATGTGCAGATGTCTGGTTTGGATAAGCTTTGGATAAATCTTAATAACATGTATTTCTACTATGTAAGCTTTTTTTTGGCAACTTCTCTAGATGGATACCATTTAAAATATTTGAAATCTTCTTAATGTTTCCCCTTAACATAAATCAATTGTCAAAAACCAAATTGGCCAGTATTGGTTTTCAATTCTCTGTGTTCTCCAAAAAAGTAGTTGTGTGCTGTATCTGTTAGAGACATCATTGTAGTTGTGTGCTGTATCTACGAGAGACAGCAATGTAGTTGTGTGCTATATTTGCAAGAGACAGCAATGTAGTTGTGTGCTATATTTGCAAGAGATAGCATTTTAGCTGTGTGCTGTATCTACGAGAGACAGCATTGTAGTTGTGTGCTGTATCTACGAGAAACAGCAATGTAGTTGTGTGCTGTACCTGCGAGAGACAGCATTGTAGTTGTGTGCAGTATCTGCGAGAGACAGCATTGACTTACTGTTGAGGAAATGCCTGTGCTTAACAAACTTGTAAGGTATTAGAGCTTCCCTGACTTGTGGAGGGTATATCTTAAAGGTCAATAAATAACAGTGTGTACCCTCTAAGATCCTTTCAATTCAATGCTTAATGAACCTGAAAAAAGACTGGGTGGTTTTAGTATCTCCTTTCCAATAGCGCTAAGCAGTGAAGATCAAAGAGCGGTTTCATTTAAATGCACTCCTAAGTGGTTGTCGTCTAGAGTAAGAAGTAAGTATATATGAATTAATCCGGATGACCTTTGGAAACGCCAGAAGGGAAATTGTATGATACCAGAGTGTAGGATCATGCTCCATTTCTATTGCAGACGTGTATCTGTAACCATGCATTGAACCTGGCGTTCATCCTGCTCAGCGAACGTGTTCCTGCCTCTCATTGGACTCCAATCACAAAAAAACCTTTAGAGTTTCTTTCAGAAAATGAAAAAAAAAAAGTTTGATATTAAACCGTTCTAGGCTTGTTGGCCTTTTTGACAACAGTATTTAACAGTTTCATTAATTTCAAACTCCATGTTAGTCAGGGGAAAAGACTTTGAAAAGAAAAAGCCTTCTTTAAGTAGCTCCTGAGTTAAAGATTTGTGAATCTGGTCCATTAGCTTATGTTGTTACGGTTTATACTGTCACAGATTTTTTTTTTTCCCTTTATTGTGTTTACAATCATTGTGAGTGGTTCTGGGTTCTGTTGCTTCCATATTGATTTATCATTTTTCTCTAAATCTGCTTTTATTTGGTTTTGTGCTACATTGAGCTTGTCTGGAGAATCCTAAGTGTCGGGACTGAACACCTGCTCTACCTATATGGAGACAGAACGAGTAGGAGGGACTGGCAATGGAAAGTGTCGTACGCTTGCATGTGCAGTATTAACAAACTGAAGTGAGGATTCAGCCAGGCTTAGTATGAAGTCTATGACTGTGACATTTCAAAATGATGTCAAGTTCAACACAAAATACCATACCTATTGTTGGCAAAGGTCACAGTAAAAAGAGATATTCAAGTGTGGGATTGTGATTGCAGCAGACAATACTGTACAGTAGTCATGTAATTCATCAGATGGATTTGTGTATTTAGTTGTTAAGATGGAGTCAATATACTTTCAATATACTGCCTCGTATTCTTCTGCTTTAGCCCTTAGTGGTCCATTTATTCAGCACCTGTGAGACACATCATGTCCAATTTATTTTCACACACACTGTTTATTTTACACACACTGTTTAATTTTGTTTTTTTTTTTCAGAGTAAAACAGGTTTAAAGGCACTTCCTGGAAAAAGGGCATCAGTACTGCATCTCTAGCCAAGCCCCAGTCCTTGTTTGCTGTATTTTTCACATACCTCTTTATAGACATGCATACTGATAAATCCTCTCCTGATCACTTGTTTTATCACCAAACTCCTCAATAATGCAATCCAAGCCATTATTTTATCACTATAACATCTCAAAAAGCTCCGCAAATGTCCGTGATATTCTTTGAATGCTGGATGCAGAAGCAGCTATCACCTTTGTTTGTGTTCATGTTATCTCTGTGGTGCAGGGTCTATCTGTATTGCTCTGATAAGCCCCTTTTTTTCGGCTTCATTCAGCTCATATCGGTCTCATTCGGCCATTGAAAGGTTTTCTCAGCTTTTTTCTGGAGAAAAAAAAGACTAGAGACCTCTGTTATGTCTTTTTGATGATGTCGGGCAGGGTCCGACATCAGACTGGAAAGGATTAATAACTATATCAAACAATTATGAAACCAATTTAAATTTGACCACTTCAAGTTAATATTTAAGTCATGGGTAATTTGCGTGTTTACAGGACAGATAATGAATTATCTTATGATGTTACTAGCCTTCTGCATGTTATTTTGATGATTTCACCACCATGTTTCACGGCAGAAATCACCTTGAGAGAAATCCAGTACTGATTCCCTGCTCTGTGGTATGAGATAAGTTATACAGACTTGTCAGCTGCTTAATGTTAGCTTATAGTTTATGAATTTTCTAAACCTTTATTACTAGTAAACTAAATAGAGTTTTTTTTTTTTATATAAACTTTGTGTGTTCAATTATTATTTTACTCAGTGGGAGTCCTGCAATTCCACAACCGAGCCAGTTTCCTTTTACACCCAGGAACTCTAGAGGTGATGTCAGCGAGCTACCGACTTCTGGAGGACAAAGGTCAGCCCTGCAGGTGTCCATTTTTGAGCTCACTGGACTCCTGGTCATCCGGGTTCACTCTAATGTGATGAAGAGAAACAACCCCTGCCGGTTTTGCCTCCCTAACAAATGGAAGCGCCAAACCCAATGTGACTCTCCCTTCTGAAAAACCTGCCTACTTCGCACAGCCAGGACACTAACCTTCGAAGTATGTCTCACCCTGCACACTCTACAACTGTGCTTCTACCAGGTGATCCACTCAGCAACCCCAGACAAGTATGTTTTGGCACTGAATTTGTGCAAGATACTCATAACAAAGAATAACATTGTAGCATTACTGCAAAATCACATTCCAAAGTAAGGCACTTCACTCAAAGCAGTGCCTATCGATGACATCTCATCTCATAGATTTATAATTCTGCTCATCAGCTGTCTGCACTGTTTGTACTGTTGTGCAAAATTAAGCTTTGATTAACATTTGGAATCGTCCATAACCAGTGCAAGATGAAATGTATACTTTCCGTTCATGTTTTTTCCGGCTATTGATTGGAACAAAAGATTTCCTCAGGATGCCGTACAAGGTACAAGGGAATATAGCTTTCAGCCTAGACTGGCTTGGTCGGAACATCTTAGAACATGATATTAATAATGAATAATATAGGCCAGTCTGTCAATTGACCCTCGCCTCCCTTGCTATTGTATATGAAGACAATTACTAAATGTCAGCTCCTCAGCCTTTGAAATGATTATGAAAATCAATTACCTGTGTGGAGAGCTTGCAATGAATGTGGGAAAACTCTCCAAGGAAGGCAATAGGTTAGCTACAAAGGTCTGGGGGAGTCGAGACAAGCTAAAGCAAAGCGAGGGCCGTTGACCCTTCGACCCAGCTCCGCACACTCATTTGTCTCATTTCTTTAAACGGGCCTTTGGCTGTGTTCAACAAAATTGTTGTGCTATTGTTGTTTAAAAGCATTAAACATGGTAACTCCTATATTCTATGAGTGTCTGAGGACTAATACAGTGCAGCCATCAGTGTAATTGGGAGGAATAGAGATGGTCCAGGAGCTGTCTCAGATTTGTAGTTCCATCAATAGAAAAAGTGCTATTGTTAACATCAATTTTTAGTTTTTATTGGTAATGCACTACATTTTGTATGGTTGCTTGATCATGCAAACCACTGAAGACTTGGCACAACATATTGTCTTCAACACAAAATAGCACTACAGCCATCATTCAGGGCAGACTGCTTTTAGACATTTTCATTGCAAAGTATCCACAACCTTTGTTCCTTTGATTCAGTATTGAGTTCATCGAAGTTATTTTAAACACTATCATAAGAAATACAGTAGCACTAAAAAGAAACCTGGTAATGCATTTAGACCGCTGTTTATGAGTTATTTTCATTTTTTAATTTGTTAGAAATCTGTGCTGTAAAATGGGTCATAGCTGACAAAAACAAAGCTCTGCATATCAAAACTGTAAGATTTGTTTTGGTGCCACTGTATAACAGAATTGATTAATGACATAATTTTAATTTTGTGAACCATGCCTATATTTGTTTGAGATACCTGCATTCACCTTGGAATTGCACTAAGGATACCATAGGAGCTTTTCTTTGAATGTTTTTCATAATATTACGTAAGGTCCTTTTAGGCTCACTCTTTTCGTGGAGTAAGCTAATTGCTCCTTGAGAGTGAGCCATTCATTCCTTGTCTTTTCATATTTAATATATCATCCATCGTGTTGTCAGAGCCTGATATAATTGTACGGTTATATAAGTTTAATAGTTCTGTGCTTGTCATAACACAGCCACGGTGACCCATCAGTGGTTGCTGGCTCCTTTCCCATGATAGTGGATACAGGAATGGCAAACAATGGCTGTATCCCTGCCAAGCTGTCTGGATTTTCTAGAGCACACAATGGTCTCTCAAAATAGGATATTGACAACATTTGTCAAATTCTTTCAAAGGTCTAGGCTTTTACCAGTGGTCATATTTTACAATCCGTGCACACAATGTACTTCCTGTAAAAAGGTAATGCAGGAAATACCCGTCAGTTCAAGCATTTTTGCCTACAGGTTACCGCAGTGGAAAAGCAAGCTCAGCAGGGGCTAGTTTAGCCAAAGATGGCTCTCATATGGTCTGGACATGGTTGGTAAGCCACAAGGTTCACAGGGAAATATGTCCAGAACAAACTGTAATGTCGATCTGATGTCATTAAACAACACAAAATTCTTTCTTTCACTTGGTTAATTTATTGTCACTTGGTTTCTCATTAAGCTCCTCTTACAAAAATAACTGATATGCTCATCTATAACTTTCAGCCATAAGATATACAGTGGTATTAAAACTAAAATGAGTTTTACAATTAGACAAATGTACAAGTATGAGTACTTGCAGTGTGCCGAGTAACAAGTATAAGCAAACATCCATTAGGAGTATAGCAAGCTTTTCAGAGTAAGAGACATATAAAGCTTATATTGTTTTTTGGGGTTCATCCAGTTTTAGCCCTGATAAAAATACAAATAAGGACTTTAAAACGAGTGCCAGAAATGTGTTTTAAGTGACAGTTCCTTTGCACACCTCTAAAAATATCCAAACACTAGCCCCTGCAAAATCCTAGTTATTAACCACGGCATTAAAGTGCTTGAGATACATTACTTTTCCCCATCTTCAGGGGTCAGTGTTGTGGTTAAATAAGTACACCATCTAATAATGTGTTAAAACCTGTCACACTTGAAAGGCTCTTATAGTTCATTCCATTTATATGCTGAGTGTTGGAGCACATGCTTTTTATCTCATTGAATCACCAGAGCCCTGCTGTGCTGAAAACCAGTGTGAATTATCATGTGGCATACAGTAGTGGATTCTGGTACTAAACTTGGCCAAGAGCATGTGTTGTAATTTACTTTCAGTAATAAATGATGGAGGTCTTCACAAAAATGACTGTGGTGTAGACCACAAGCTTAAATAAAAACCCAGGTTAGTGTTGTGCATTGATGAGCCTAATGAATTACCTTCCTCTGCGTGTTGGTTCTGTTGTCTTTTATCCTGCCACTATTGCTAAGATTTCTGCTGTGTGATATGGTTAAGGATGTTTACAGTAAACATTAAGAAAGGATTGGGAGGATTACTGTAAGAAACCTTAGCAGCATATGTTTAATGCAATATGTCAACTGTCGAAAACATTCACGTCGGTGTTATCACCACCAGCTGCTCTTCCTCTATCAGCCCTGTATGAAAAAATTAAAGAATGGCACCAAAGGTAAATAAACTATAAAACAAATTCAACAAAAAAAATCACTCTGCCTACTCTGTAAAGTTTATTTTTCCTCTTACCTTTCTGCACCTCAGCGCTGTCATAAGCTATTTTCCGCCTCAGTGCAAAGCTTAATTGATCTCACTCAATCTCAAGATTTACATTAAATGGGAAGATGACATTATTTGATATCAATATTTTGAGCAGTTTTGAAGGCAATCGTGTTTTGCTGGCTGTCCCCAAACATCATCTAGACAATGCATGTGTACACAGGAACACACTGTTTAAAAATGTTTACGCAGTCAATTATTTTAATTGCAAAAATGTTAAGGCTGACTTACCTGTCACACAGTAGTGCTGTCATTGTTAAATTGTGCATCTATAACTGACAGGCGCTCATCTGTGAAATTCAGGACTTGCTCTGTACAATATAATGCATTTGATTTCAATAAAGGAAGTACATTTACACAGACAACAATGTAAAGTCATAATTTGGAGTATTTTACAAGCCAGATATATTGATAGGTTAGTTCATTGTTTAAAATTAAGATACTATCATGATACTAAAGCCTGCAACTCATAATTGGGTTTGTTTTATTGCTCAAAACCAAGGCATTTTTAACATTGCGATCGAGAGCAAAAGAGGGAAAAAGAGAGATCCTCTTTCACAACCTTTCAATTAAACTATAACGTGGTATTTTGCTGTACTAACAAACTCTGGGTTATTACTTTATATGAATTATCATGTTATGCACGAATGTAAGAATTGTTTTTTTTTTCTTTAGTGGTGTACTATTTTTTTTCAAACAGCATATATCTATAATCATTTGTGCAATGTATTTTAATATAAAATATATACACTATTGCAGTTTTGTTACAGGATACATTAGTTTATCTCTAATGTAATCACAGTTTTAAATATAGACTGCCCCTGTTTTCATTTACATTCCAAATTCTGGGCTGATTTGGTTTGCTGATAACATCCCAAATTCTGGGCCACTCTGATAACATCCCATTTTCTGGGCTGCTCTTGTTTTTAGATACGTCTCAAATTCTGCATTTTCGAATTTAGCCCAGTTTTTGGGATATTCTGCTTGGCTGACAGCCGAGTTTCTAAGTCATGCATGCGCAGTTTACCATAAACTAGATTGTGAATTCATTTAAGAGTAACCCATACATGAATCAAAGTTCTTGTATTTTTACTCTTTCAGGAAAACATTTTTTTATGAAGAAACAGAAATAAAATGTAAATGTTTTAAAAAAGTATTTCTTATTACAATGAAGAAACTTGAAATAGATATATGAAAATTAATTAAAACAGTCATTTTCCTTTATTAAAGGCTAATATTAAAACACTTTTGAGAAGGAACATGGTATTCCAAAAAAAAAAAAAGAGGACATTTCATTTGCTTATGTAATGTCCATCAATATAGAATCATGCATATGGGTTCAAATCTTATTGTATTACATTAGTCAACATTTTCCTTATCTATTCCTGATAGTTCTATTCCATCCCACCAAAGTTTATTTAGTAAATAATTTGCTGTCACAACAGTTTGGCTGACAAACTGTTGGTTTAGGACAGAATAACAAACAGTAACCTTAATTCTTAAAACTTTTAATTAGAAGTATTTGGATGCACATAATTAAAAAGACAAGTATTTGGTAATCTCTTTGGAAACAGTAGTATTTGCTTTCTATTCGTCAATGTTAGTATAAATAATATAAAATAATGTGCACTGTAAATGCTTTTTTTTTTACATTAACATTTATTTCCCATCTCCGCATAATTGTGTGACATTTAAAATGTTTACCTCAAGATAAATCCTCAAGATTGTGATCACAAAACATTAAACTGACCTAAACTGTGTTTTTCATTAGCCCATTTATGTTCTTGTGTACTACCTATGTTCAATGTAGATAAAAACGCATTTTTTTTTTTTAACAATGAGAACAAAAATGCTGCTAATAACAATAATAATCAATAAACAGTAATTATCAAATAAAAATCAAACAACATTAAAACATGTGCCATTATTGACCTGCTCTGTGCCATTCATTGACATGTTCAATACAACAGAATCCGGGGCTGCCTTCGCAGCCACTGTACATTTTTCTTGTGTCCTTTCTTTTGTTTTCATTTTCGTAGCAGACCCTCACCTTTTCTTGCCTTCTCTGCTTCCCTTGTGTTGGAGGGATAGTCACAAATGCATGTACAGGGCTACTTTGCGCAGGCATTGTGATGGATGTGGCTGCTGCAGATGCCTGCTTTATTGCCTTGTACCCAGTTCTGTGTTTTGATAGTATTTCGTCACAGCACTGCCATTTCAAACCGAACATCTTCCTGTTTGCAGCTGGCTTACCTGTAAAGTAGTTGCATGCATGTTTGTTTGTACAGTTTGTGCTGTTCTTGGCTCCACATCCTCTTCATCATCATCACTTAGTGATAAGTCAGCATCACTGTCCTGGTATCGAAATCCTCCCAACCAACTTAAAGAAAGACCAAGTACCTTGCCATGTTTAGCGTTCGCTAAAAACTATATAAACTGCAACCAAACAAGTAAAACAAATATATATATATATATATATATATATATATATATATATATATATATATATATATATATATATATATATATATATAAAAGTTGACTGGCTTCTCGCAATATACCTCTGTCTTCTAAACGCCTACAGGTAGATTGGAATCACTACACAACACGCAACTGGATATAAATATCACCTGACCCTCCCCCGACTGTCATTGCACATTCCACAGTACTAGCATTGCCTTAGAGAATGAAACCTGAAACATTAGACTGAGAAACCGCTCATATAATAGAATGGGAAACTTGACGTACGCACGTACGGCATGGTACTGTAAGTGGGTTTTCATTCGACGTACATGCGTACATCATGGTGTTGAAGTGGTTAAACAAACACCATACATGTATCCATTCACAATCTGCTTGCCCTGCTTTAAAATCTTTAGGCTTAAAAACCCAATTCAAAATAACAGAATAGATCTTGTTTCCAGAGCTAGCAGAAACTTCAGTGTATGAAGACTAACGTGTTTAAATAAATATGATCATACTTGCCGTGTGAGCCCTGAGCTGGTGTGATTACAAACGTTCCACCGCCAGACAGGTTATCATTCACACAGGGCAAAAAGAATAGACCCACACCAGGGTCAATTGCCCAAACCAGCCTCGATCCTGTTTTGTAAGACGTATCGAAACATTGGCACTATACATGCCCAAACAAAGTGGAGTATAAACCCCTCAAATTTTTGCCTAGCCCCTCTCAACTCCCTCAACCAGGAAACAGCCTACCAGGAGAAGTAGTAACAGGTAAACACTAGGAGCATTCGCAAAAACAATTTGATTGTGCACTTTTACATTACATCCTGGACCTACTGTGTGCAAAGAGTGGATGAGCCTTGATAGTCTGAATGGCTTTTTCTCATTCCCAAATGTTTCTCATATAATTATAAAAGATATTGGGCACTGGCTACTGTGCTGTCTGGTGTCATGAGAGCTTCTCCACAGCCCTGCAAGTGAGAACGGGTACCTCAATTCTGACCTGAACATCCCCTGCCTGCCATGCAGAGAGTGCACCTCAATCTAACCTAAACACCCCCTGCCTGCTATACAGATGGTGCACCTCAATCTGACCTGAACACCCCCTGCCTGCCATTCAGAGAGTGCACCTCAATCTGACCTGAACACCCCCTGCCTGCCATTCAGGTTCATTCCAGCGACCCCTCCAGTTTTCTCTCTACACCCACTCCCTGGGTCCCTTCATCTCCTCCCATGGCTTCTTGTATCACTTCTATTCTAATAATGCCCAGATCTTCCTCTCCTTTCCCACCTCTGACCAACATTTCCTTTTGTGTCTCTACCTGCCTCTGGGCCACCTTCTCCTGGATGCACTCGTATCATCTCAACTCAACCTTTCCAAATCAGACCTCCTTTTATTTCTCCCCTCTTCCTCTCCTACCACTGATCTCTCTATCTCTATTCCACTTGAATACACCATTCTCTCTCCTTCCTCATCCATCAAGAACCTTGGTGTAACCCTTGATCCCTCTCTTTCTTATTCTCAGCACACCTCTACTCCGGCACGCTCCTGTTGCTTCTTCCTCAGCAACATACACTTGGCTCTCAAAAGTATTCACTCCCATTGGACTTTTCCGCATTTTGTTGTGTTACAGCATGGAATTAAAATGGATTTAATTAGGAGTTTTTGCCACTGATGAGCACAAAAAAAGTCCATAATGTCAAAGTGAAAAATAAAATCTACAAATTGTTCTAAATTAATTACAAATATAAAACAGAAAATAATTGATTGCATAAGTATTCACCCCCTTTGCTATGACACGCCTAAATAAGCTCTGGTGCAACCAATTGTCTTTAGAAGTCACATAATTAGATGACTGGAGTCCACCTTTGTGCAATTAAGGTGTTTCACATGATTTCAAGTTAAATACACCTGTCTCTGGGAGGTCGCACAGCTGGTTATTACATTTCCTAACAAAAACTACAACATGAAAGAGAAGGAACATTCAAAGCAAATCCGGAATAAGGTTCTTCAAAAGCACCAGTCAGAGGTAGGATATAAGAACATTTCCAAGGCATTGAATATCTTCCAGAGCACAGTAAAGTCCATTATTAAGAAATGGAGAGAATATGGAACAGCTGTGAATCTGTCTAGAACAGGCCGTCCTCAAAAACTAAGTATCCGGGCGAGAAGGGCACTAGTCAGGGAGGCCACCAAGAGGCCTATGGCAACTCTAAAGGAGTTATAGTCTTCCACGCTGATCTAGGAGACACTGTGCATATGGCAACAATAGCCAGGGTGCTTCACAAAACTGGCCTTATGGGAGAGTGGCAAAAAGAAAGCCATTGTTGAAAAAATAAACTCACATCAAATCTTGGCTAGAGTTTGTCAGAAGGCATGTGGGAGACTCTGAGACCAAGTGGAAGAAAATTCTATGGTCAAGATGAGACCAAAATAGAGTTTTTTGGCCTCAATGCTAAGAGCTATGTTTGGCAAAAGCCTAACACTGTATATCATCCTGAGAACACCATCCCTACAGTGAAGCATGGTGGCAGCATCATGCTATGAGGATGCTTCTCTGTGATAGGGCTTGGAAAGCTCATGAAGATAGAGGGCAAAATGGATGCAGCAAAGTACAGAGACATCCTAGAGGAAAACCTGCTGAAGTCTGCAAGAGACCTGGAACTTGAGAGAAGATTCATCTTCCAGCAGGACAATTACCCCAAACATACAGCAAAAGCCACACTGGAGTGGCTAAAAAACAAAAAGGTCAATGTCCTGGAGTGGCCCAGTCAAAGCCTGGACCTCAATCCAATTAAGAATATGTGGAAAGAGTTGAAAATTGCTGTTCACCAAAGGTCCCCATCCAGCTTGACGGAGCTTGACCAATTTTGCAAAGAAGAATGGGCAAAAATTGTAATGTCCAGATGTGCAAAGGTGGTAGAGACTGATCCAAATATACTCATGGCTGTAATTGCTGCCAAAGGTGCCTCTACCAAATATTGACTCAAGGGGGTGAATACTTATGCAATCAAACATTTTCTGTTTTGTATTTGTAATTAATTTAGAACAATTTGTAGATTTTATTTTTCACTTTGACATTGTGGACTTTTTTTGTGTTGATCAGAGGCAAAAACTAATTAAATCTATCGCTGCTTGTATCCAATTCAAAACCAGTATACTCACATATTGCTGTCTTGACCTTTCTGCTCCCTCCTATCTCCAGACTATCATTTCTCCCTACACCCTCCTCTCGCCCCCTCTGCTCCTCAACCTCAGGCAAACTAGCTGTAACCCCCCTCTGCTCCCCAGCCTCCAGAGCCCACACCTTCTCCGCCCTCGCCCTTCAGTGGTGGAACGACGTACCCACAGATATCAGAACTGCTCAGTCCCTGACCACGTTCCGGCGCCTCCTCAAGACACACCTGTTCAGGCAGCATCTGTAAAACTCACAACTCTCGACTATACTGGGCTATATGGCACCCAATTGTACAAGTTCTTGCATCAGCTTGTACTTGCACTGAACTGCTCCATACCTTGCTGCATTCAACCACTGCTCCTACCTATAACTCCTTACTGTATCTTGTGTTTGATTTTACTCTTATAGGTAACAGTACTCACATTTTTTGTAATTGCTCTTATTTGAAATTATTCTTAACCATTTATCATACTCATACATGTTTTTACTGGACTTTACTCATATAAGCAAATATTTCCTATAAGTTTTAACTGCTCTTAGTTGAACTCACTCTTACTTATAATTTACTGTATTCTTTATTGTGCTCTTACTTGAATTTGATCTTATTGTATTTCATAACATAAGACACGAGAAGCTAAAGAATTAGTTTGTTGCACCGCAAGCCCCCTTAATTGATGTCTGAAAAACAAAAAAGCTTGTCCATTTTACCCTTGTTTACTATTTGGGTTTCACAATAGGCCAGGGCCAACCTGAGCTTTTAACCTGCTTCCTGCTGCACATATGCAGTGACTGATCAGAACATGCAGCAAGGCCTAACCAGAACAGAATTATTGTAAGTAACAGGAAATTAAAAAATTCCTGCAATACCGAGCCACTATTCAGTCAGTCTGTGGTATCCCAGAATGTCAAGCCAAAAGTTTTTTTCAACAGTAATTTAGGCCTTTTAAATGTATTGAAACCATACTTGTAGCTGTTCTGGTCAATTGTAAAGCTTTTTTTTTCAACAGCACCTTTGTTTATTAATAATCAAATATAACTTCAAACCCTTTCCTTGCATTTAAAAAATATTAACATACAGCATGCTCTTTAGTACGTAAGTGTGTTTAAGTGCTCGCCATATTGGCCTTGATTTACTGCTCCCCGTTGAGCTAGTACTGTGCATGTAATGTACTGTGATTGAATAGCTGATGTAATACCAATATCGCAGGTTTAAGTAGGTGGTAGTATTACAAGCAAAGACTTTGGATACACTTCAAAATACATTATTTCACATAGGCACACTGCAGTTGTCAAGTGCTTCTATTTGCTACATACACTTAGCACACAATTCTGTGATTGAGAGGGTGGCTCCCAACTCATGCATTAACAATGTGTATTGAAGGTATTTTCTGATCATATCATTAGTCTTATATATTTAATAAACAGGGAAATTTACAGTGCCAGCAGCAGAAAAAGTATTTGTCACAGAGCATTGAAATTTGCGAGAACAAGGTTTGCGCCACATTGTCATATTCTTTACTGTGGGCTGTCACATTGTCAGAGAATGGGCTGTCCTATATATATATATATATATATATATATATATATATATATATATATATATATATATATATATATTATATATATAGGCAGGCATAGACATACATACATATATACACACAGTGAAACACACTTAAAATCCCTGCTGTCAATGTCACCCTCTGCTTTTTATCACCACAGTGAAATGCCAGAATGTAATAGGAGTCAATGGGCACAAGCTCCTGAAAATATTATCACACTCCGGTTAATAGTACTCACATTGACTAGTCATACAAATGATTTCCATCACGCTTTGGGAAATAAAAGCACAATTAGAATGTTTAAATGTATGTAACCTGCTGTACAGTACTGTCCAGTCATATAACGGAGCACAGTATAATGCTAGTACACTGCAACGTGTGTATTTCCAGTTTTTCTTTTAAATAATTCCCATGTCTTGTACAAGTACAGTATTGATTGCAGATTGTTCTGACTGGAAAAAAAAAATCTGTTAGTTGACACTTTCTAAACAGTGCTATCCTTACTACTACAGTTTATTTTGAGCTCCACAAAAATAAAGTGTATTTGTTGTATTAATTCATAATGTGCTGAGTTATTGGTGACTTCAGTACAGCTTATGGTCACCATGTTTGCTCAGTCAGTTTTTACAGTATTTCTAAGAGTGATAATAGAAGGGTTTGACTCTATGGATATTCCCAATGGGTTATCAGAAACAGTTGTACATAAAATGTTCCTGATGCCTGCTGTTATGGATTCTTCTTGTCTGTGTTTTGTCGTTTTGCCAGCTGTTGGACAGCTTCATTTTGTCCTAAATCAAATAACTATAAGACCAAATACTATATATAGTGTTTTGAGACAGCTTTTTGGAGAGCTCAGCATTCTGGAGTAGGTGGAATGCAATGTCGTGATACAGCATTATAACAGCACCAATAGCGTAATTTAAAGCTATGACCAAACATTTCGCATCATGCTATAGAATTAACAAATTTTGCTTCATAAAGTCAAATGAAACCTGTTGAATAATGTTCAATAAACTTGTTGAATTACATACCACTTTGTTGTTTTCCATATACTTAATGAAAAACTGACATTTTCAAATCTAACATGAAATATGGCTTCTGGTAGAATTTTGCGATCTCATTTTGTAGTTTCTTTGATGACATGATGTTAAATAAAAGCTCAAAAATGATGTTCATATTGTTTTCTTTTGTTTAATTATGTCTCAATCCAACACACTTGGCCATTGCTGTACACCGCTTATTGTGAATTATTGGACTCTAATAGGGTATGATGATAATGAAATGTTAACGTATCGATTAATTGCTAAAATGTTCTCAATGATCATTGCTCTTATTTACTCTCATTAATTATGACTTTCTCCCTAGTTAGTAGCTCTTTTTCTCGTACAAGTCCATTACACCTTTCTTTTTGTCTCCCTGCTTTTAGAGAGAGGAACTGTTTGTATCCTTTCCCACCCTCAACTTGAGGAAAAAATAATAATAATAATAATAATAATAATAATAATAATAATAATAATAATAATTATTATTATTATTATTATTATTATTATTATTATTATACTATTGCCCCCACACCCCACTGCAATAATGTATGAAGTTACAGGTATATTTTAAATTAAATGAAAATGTTAAACACAGTTGTTTTTTGTGTTTGTGTATGTTTGTGGGCAGCTGTCTCTTTGAGAGTATATATATATATATATATATATATATATATATATATATATATATATATATATATATATATATATATACCCAACCCAATCTTGCATTTTCCCTGGTTGTGCTTTTTTTTCATATGCATACGTTTTAGCACATTTTTATTTTTATTTTTTTGGATGGAAACAGAGCTACTGACAGTTTCCATAACAAATTCAGACCTCGCAAGTTTCTCTTCTCTATGAGCTGAAATGCATCGAAGCAGTCGTCGTCATTCAGTTTGCCTACATCATTTTTGAAATTGATGAACATAATAATAAATATACGGCAAAGTGCAAGCATTGTAACACAAAGGTGGCAGAAGTGCGGGGAACTTTTTTTTTCAAGTTAAGCCGATTTTGTTGCATGTGTATAGCTGTTCTATCTAGCGAAACCGTTTACAGTTAGTGACAGGCTCGTGGTTTTATGAATAAACGTCAGTTATTGTTACAACCAAGGTCTGTGTGTTATGTTATAGAAATCAAAGATCAAGATATACAAGGTGTTGTAAAAATGCTGTACTATTACAAAAGGAGCCACCATCACACTTTATATATGGAGCCCTGGAGATTCGGCCAACTTTTTATTTATTTTTTGTCCTTTCAACCACCTCTCCTGGACTCCATAACTTTACATCTCAATGGCAGCTTATACTTAGTTCTATATAATGCTTATTGCTAATAAATAATAAATATAATAATAATAATAATAATAATAATAATAATAATAATAATAATAATATTTGCTGAGTTAATTTTATTTCTTTCTAAAAGTTTGATGTAAAAGATTAATTTTAGAAGCGAATATGCATATATGTGCAATACAAAATGAGAAGAATTGTGAGGCCTATCTATGAGTCATTGAATATTACTTAAGTTTCTATGTAGATTGCAAGTAGATGAAAACCAAACCATATATATATATATATATATATATATATATATATATATATATATATATATATATATATATTATATGTGTGTGTGTGTGTGTGTGATGTGTGTGTGTGTGTAGCATGTTTGGAACATAATTTTAAGTTAAGTTTAACACTCTACTGTATTCTAGAACTGTGGGGACCAGCCTCAACAAACGTTAAACTGATGCCCATTTGTATGCAGTCCAAGCCCTTAATTTAACAGATACATTAATTTCTGTGAATTAGTGCAGAACTATCTCTTGGCTTTATGATATGAACTACCTGATTTGCTTCTACATGTCACCCAAAGTGCTCTGCACTTTCTGAAGTTAAAAAAAATAATAATAATTTAGTTTAGTCTGGTATTAGGTTAATAAACTAAATAATTTCAGAATTTAAATGAATGGCACAAGAAGTTAATTAAGCTTAAAAGTAAGATTTGACAACATTTTAAGACTTACATTTGCTTGCCTTCGGTTTTCATTCTTCTCCAAATCATTTTGCATTTGAAGTTGTCTTTTAAAATTAAAAATGAGTCCAAAGATTCAATTCAATTAACATTCATGCTTAAAGTATACAATTTGTCGTACAGTTACAAACATGAGGTCTATTGCCCTTATCTTGAGATTTTTTTATATATTTTTTTATCCTCTTTATATATTAATAACTTACTGTCACACTGGCTCAAGTTTTTTGCTTTTTCCTTCTGCTCTCTGTACATGAGAAAGCATGTGCTATTATGAGTATTAATCTCTGCTGACTCCATTTGCTTCATTGTACCCTCAAGGAAAGCATCTGTAGTTATATGCTCTCAAAGACAACAGTCTCAAACAGAGAGTTAAAGTTCAGTGGATAGCTTCATGAATTTATTAGAACTGTGAAAGATCTGCAGCTTGCCTTTTGGTTATATTTGTTTAAGATTGTCAAGAAGATGAGTGGTGTATGGAAGGAGTATGGAAGGAGTGAATGTCCAAACAGAGAATACAGTTCCAAAAAGGCATCTTTTCCTAATAGCTTTTTAGACCCCTCTACCAGCAATGGTATGAGTGGTACACACAAGGGGTTGCAGTTCCAAAATAAACAGTTCAAACACAAAGTAATAGTTCTCTCTATTTACAATCCATCCATGCTCCAAGTGCAGGGTTGAGTGGTAGTGATGTGCAGGGGAAAGTTATCTGGGGATTGTGCTGGCTCCGCGACTTCAGCTCCCGGTCTCTACTTTGGCTGCAAAATACAAAGACAAAACACACCAGGATTCTGGCTTCATTAACGTCAGTGTAAGGGGCCGTATTCATGTCCAGTTTGTACTGTCAAACTCCTCGCAGCAGAGTTGATACAATAGAGTTGTTCGGCAGTCATACAGCTACGCCCTTTGACCAAGATGGCCGACTCCCGGTTCCGTCCTACCATCGAGTTGACCCATCTCGGTGAAGGTGTATTACCAGTGCTTAATTTAAAAATCACGAGGTGCCAGAGCTCAATGTGAACAGGAGAGAGTTGATGCAAGAGGTGGAGCGGAGGTAGCGGAGCATTGAAGTATATAACACTTAACATCAATACACTTTCAATAACATTTTCAAGCCACCACAGTAGATAACATGCTAACAAGGTAACATAATTTTTTTTTAAACTTTTTTTTTTTTTTAATTCGTAATTTCAAATTTCTAATTTGATGGAATTTAAATTGTTTAGTAGTCCAAACGGTCGGCACAGGAGTTTTGTTACCCAGATTCATATCTTCTTCACTTGATGAATTGTCTGGTGCATCCCGCTCCTCATTTTCCATAGCCATGCTGTTAGCCAGAGTATCATCATTAGTCGCAACCACATCAGTAGCACAACTCACACCTGCCTTCTGCACGGGGCTTTCTTCGTTTCTAGATTGTTTCGACAGGGGTTCAGGTTTACCATCAGAAATTGTTCTGGCAGTTTTAACTTTTGGCCATTTTTACACAAACAGGGCTGTAATTTCACAATTAGGGTTGCAATCATGTCACAATTAGACAAGTTGAGGCAAGCAGTGATGACATGATGATGCGGGGAGCTGTTGAGGGCATGATGTAGCTTTGACTATTACACATGGGAGGGGCTATGAAGATATTCTCACATTGTAGTAAGCAAATGAGGATTTTCTTTGCCGAAATGTAATCGAGGAGTCAATGAGATAAAACAGCGATCGTCTTTAAAATTATTTTAAAATTGTAAGCACGCATGTTTAATTTTTCATGTCACAAGGAGGAGCCGGAGCTATGCTTAGAGGTCCCGGAGCGCTGACAGTCTCAAATTGAAAGGTACCAGAGCTGAGTTCCACCACAAATTAAGCACTGTGTATTACCACCTTACTTAGCACCCTTCCTGGTTGGGAGGTAGATTTGCAGCTCAGACTCCTCTCCTCAGCACAAAAATACAGGGTATCATAACTATTCTTGACTTAAAAATCTAGTAGAATATCTGCATAAAGGAAATGACGTTACCAGCAAGGTAAGTAATTGGATTTTAAGGATTTTATTATGTTACTTTTGCATAAGACAACATTGTATTTATAAGTGCAGTTGACGCTAATATGGGTTGAAATGGGGACATGACTTACAATTAGTTTTTACACAGTTTCATTCACAATTTGGCCCACTCAATCGTAAGAAAATGTGTCTTGTACCAAAACAAAAGACTTTTGGAAAGTAACACTTTCTGGACACAGTTTAGATGTGTTCTTAATGCTAAATGAAACCCTTAAACATCTGGATGTTAGGGTTCCACCTGTTAAGACATTTAACTACAATTTTCTTTTCTAACAATTAAAAGTTCTCACAATTTGATAAAGCCCTTCCTGCAAAAGTTGGGGAGTTTTTAGTATGAAACACCAATTTTAGAAAGGCAGCTTTGACAGCATTAAGAATATATTGGCCCTCTTTCCTGTCCATCCAAATATTCTCCCTGATATTTGCCTTAAAAAATGTGAAACTAAATTATTTGCGCAGATTTTAATCCTTTTTTTCAAGCTCCTTGTGAAATTAAAATAGGGAGTTTTATAAAATGAAATCCAAAAATGAAAGCCTCTTCATAGGTCACAGTAGTCCTGAATCACTGTAGAATAAAACAACATGTCTTGTTGAAGAGGGGAAAGTACATCACTGAATTAAAACACTGGGCCTTCCTTTTTTGCATAAGCACAATATTGTACTGGATCTGCTCAACCTACCATCAAGTCAGGGCCGGATTAACACATAGGCAAACTAGGCACCTGTGTAGGGCTGTGGCAAAGTGGTTTGTAGTGCTCCAGTGTATAGGTGATTTGAGGTGCTCCAACAAAGGACAAACACAAAGTTTACCAGTCAGGTTTCTTTTAATGCCCTTTAAACCGGGTTTCAAATAATAAAGCTGGCTCTACCCACCAATGGGTATTGCCAGCAAAAACTGGACTCAAAATAGTAAAGCTGGTTCTACCCAGCAATGGGTATTACCAGCTACAAAACAAAGGGGTTGCAGTCCCGAAATAATAACCACAGAAAACACGTCTCCAAACTGGGTGCTCTGGTGCAGGTGCGCTGCTCTGATTGCTGGTGCTCGTGCGCGTTCAGATCTGGGCTTCTCGCTGCAGCTCCAGCTTCGTATCAGCCATCTGGCAAAACAAACACAACACTTCTCAATGAACCCACACTTCATTCAAGGTTCCGTCCTTGTCTCCTCCCATTAACCACAACAAAGGAGACGATTACGGCGTCACGTCCCCCTAAAGTACCCTAAGCCCCGCCCCCTCCGATAGCTAGTTCAATCACGTCTCCTCCAATTCATGACTGAAACTTCGCTCACCTTACTAGGGCGATGACTCCAGATACCATAACGCCACCCTCCTCCTGAATGGCCGGCTCCCGACTGTCCCTGGAATGAACTGCCCAACCATTCAGTAGGAAGCCCGCAGCTCCTGTTGTACAGTGCCCTCACTGGTCGAGAGGGAGACTGTTGATTTGGATTCATTCGTTCTCCGTCACAAGGGCCCAAAGTCATGGGGGGCCCAGAACGAAAAGGTTTTTTTAAATTTTTATTTAAACAGATCCGGAATTGCACACAAACTGGAAGAACTTCACACTCACTGACATTTCAACCAAGGCAGTGTATCTCACTTGTGTTCACACAAAATCAAACTGGCTGACCCGGAAGTTATATCATGCTCGCTTTCGTACGGTGACACAAGTAAATTCCAGGCCAGTCACTTTGATTTTGCTTGAATACAGCAAACGATGCCTCTTTCATGGGCAGCAAAGCATAAACACAAGAAACGGGAAGAAGAAGAATGCAAGCGTTCGGGGGGCATTAGAAATATTACAAATCTGTGATGAAAGCCCCGAACCACCTAAAACATTATCCCTGACCCTGGAGAAAGACCATTTTCTGTCAAAAAACACACCCGAGCAACGGTAAAGCAAGCAAAGCTCACTTATCCAAATTTATTTTGAAATATATTTAGCACACCACTTTCAATTGCACTGTTTTTGTCAGATTTGGTCAGTTCAATACTTTTTGTTAGACGCTAGTCAAGTGTTTAATTATACAACCTGTTTAATGAGCACCTAAATACTGAAGCAGGAGGCGGGGGTGGTGTAGTTACATTATTTGTGCATTGCTGTTATTTATTGTATTGTTTCGTATGGCTTTATTAAGAACTCTGGTCATCTTGCGGCTCTGTCAGCCAAAAATATTGCTCTGATCTTGTGGGAAGCTAAGCTGGTAATGTCTGGTTAAAAAGCAACACAGACCATTCAAGGGAGGAGGCTGAGAGCTGTGTAGCCCAGTCTCACCAGCTGGTACTCTGAAAGAAACTGGCATTTGAAGTGAAGGGATGGTGCCAATCCCTAGGGAGAGTGAGGTGTTAACTTCTAATAGCTTTCCCTTAATAGCCAAGCATCTGCAGCCCTATAAAAAGGGGTTTTTAAAAAATTAATAGAGCTGAATGTGCTTCACACTGAGGAGAAGGGCAGATTAATAAGCACATTAAGGGCAGCTTTGGATTGAAAATAATTATGGAGGCTGACATGAAGCAGAGGTACCATTGGTGGTGCTTTCAGGATTGCATTTTAAAAGCAGTTTAAAGAGCCTTCAGATGTTGGCATTATCCTGCGTGACCAAATTAGGGGCAAATGAGAAAAGTTTATCTGGCATTTTGGAGTATTGAAAGAGCTTAGCGTTATAAATTATACAGTGTGTGGGGGGATAGGAAAAGAGAATTGTGGGTAAATCCTGTTTTTTAAAAAATACCTTTTTGAAGGTCTTGACAGATTAAATGGCAATTGCTTTTGTAAAGGACAGTGAAAATTTTAGTGGCGATTACATAAATAAGTGCTTAACTCCTCATCATTCAAATCTTCTAATAAAAACTTTTTTTTTCCATTACAAGTCAAACATCATTCTCAAATTGTACCCCCTTTTGCATCAGTGAAAATGCTAAGAAGCTGAAACCAGGGAATAATTTAATAAGGGACGTAATATTTGTATTTCTTTCTATCTAAAGACACAAAATTAGTTGCTGAATAAAAGTTACACCCACTTTAAAAAAAAAACAAAATTAATACCTTGAATTCCAGTTGATTCAAGTGAAAAATGTAAATATGTTTCTCTGCACACATACAGCGAGATAGGATACAAAGCAATTCTGAATATATATTTACAGTATATACACAACAGACACAACATTGAAAGTTTCACCAGATTACTGTAATAACTAATGATGGGTAAAAAGCAGCGATCTATTTGTTTTTTGTCTGGAGTTTTCCTACTTTTGTCCTGGTCTATGTTTCATTATTCAAATCGCTATGTTGTCATTAAAATTGCAGCAGTCACCAGTGTACTTGTTGTAGAACAGTTGTTGCTTAAATCAATTTGGGCCCCCTTCCTCTTGTCTGTGGTACTACTTGATTGTACCCCCCCCCCCCCCCCCCCCCCCCCACAATCATCAATTGAAAAACATATACATATATTAATAGAACTTTTTGTTCACTACACGTCTATTTTAAACTATTTAAGTATGTTTGAGTAGGTTTACGTTTACAGAGCTCTAAAGTCACTACATATCGCAAGAGACAATAAAACCTGTTGTATTAATCATAATAATAATTTCTGAAAATATTATATAAAGCTCACAAAATCTAATTCTTTGGCTTGTTCAGTTTTATAAGTGGATTTTATTGTATGACAGTTTGTTTTTAAGACAACCAGCAGTTTCATTTGCAGGTTACTTATTTTCAAAAACACACACAACCTCATTATACTACACACACAAATGGCATTGAAATAAACTTAATAGATTTTAATTTTTCTTCAGGTTTTCACAGGCGTCCAGTCCAAGTTCCCTCCCTCTGAGGGAATAACAACAAGTACTGCTGCTGTGAGTGTTAGAAGGCACCAAACAGTGATAAAGGAAGCAGAATTCATTTGTGAACAATTTGTCGTGTCATTATTAACAAATGGGGTGATGCATGAGACTACATTTGCCAGAAGTATTAACAAGACAGAACGATATGTAACTGTTGCAGTGTTTACTGTGTTCTTTATTTTGCTCTTACTTGAATGTAATATTATCATACTTTTATAACTGCTCTTATTTGTATTATGATGTTCTGTAACGTGTTATTTTATAGTGTGCTATTTTATATTTTGTAACAATTGTAAGTGGCCCTGGTTAATGGTGTCTGATGGGAAATAAATAAATAAATAAATAAATAAATAATAATAATTTTAAATCGTAACCAGTATCAATGTTGCAGCATGAACAGTATTTCAAATGTGCTATATGCCCTGTGGCAAAGAGGTTACTAGTGTTGAGGTGCAGGTGTGCAGCGGTGATCAATAAACAGACAGACAACGATAATCCAGGTGCAATGGTGTTTTATTGTAAATCCAAGTGTCTGATGACACAAAACACACAGTAAATAATAACAATGATAAGCAATGCAGTGGTATGTAATGCTTTACTGTAATCTGCAAGTTGGTAACGAAATAAGTCATGTTCTTTAAATACCCACACAAAACACAAACACAAGTCCACAGTAGGTGCAAAAGTGTTCGTGGTGTAATTACAGCTCTCCATGAAATAGTGCAGTTTTGCCCGGTTTAGTGCTGGCCTTTGGCGACAGCTCCAGATCGTGTCTAAATAACAAAACAAGAACAATTTAGACATGACTAACAAAACAAACAAAACACTTACAGTTCACAACACAGTTCTCCTTCCAGTTAACGTTAACCATTACAAAGTAACTGATCACCTCGCTCCGTCCCCTTTTGTACATCTATCATGGCCCCTTGGTTAACGAGTGCAATAGCTCCTCCAATCCATGACTGCTACATAGTTTCCCTTCTGGGTCGATGATTTAGTGTACCGGAGCTCCGCCCTCTTTCTGGATGACCAATTTCCGTCCAACCCTGGGAATTAATTATCTGGCCATCCAGTCCAGGGCACTCTGTTCCCTTTACACAACAACCTTGCAGGTTGGAGGGAGATGTATCACCAATAATTATTTTGTCTCAGTCACAGCACATATACAAATAACATGATTAGTGTGTGTAGAAATTCCACTAAGAATATACAGGATTGTGACAAAGTGCCTGCCCCTGTGTATATTATCTGTTATGTTGTGTGTGGTTTGTTGAATGTTGGTGTATAGTCATTGGTACACGGGATATAAACGGGTCTGTAACACAAGTGTTTAAAATGTATATTTGTATTTAGGCACGGGATTGTACATCACTTCACATACATTTAAAGTAGTTAAAATGTGAGCACGAGGTTGCACATAATTAATTCACGTGTTGGGATTCAAGTGAATAATTAATTAGTAATTGAATCCCAGCACAACAGTATATATAGATGCATGATTTCACATACTCGTGGTTGGGTGTTCGGTGAGTGGAGAACGGGAGAGAGAGGAGGATAAAATGTTAAATATTTCAATTGCTATTACATGCTAGTAGGACCAGCACGAAACTTGTTTATTTAAAACTCACCTTATTTGTTAGTATTTATCTATCTGCTCACCGTGTTTGTCTAGTATTGTCCATTTTATGTGTCTATTTATTTTGGCATGAAGTGCCGTGTCCTGTCTTTTGTTTGTTCAACCCTTTTATTTCACAATAAACCGGCGCAAGCAAGCGCCATCATCATTTCATTTCATCCATCCTGTCTGTCTATTTCATTCCTTCCTGGTTCTGACGCCGCCCACTTCGGCTGTCTCTGTGACAGGGATACATTTAAAAAGGTGCATTTCTACTTGCAAGCAGACGCACGATTGATGGACAGTCTCAGTAAAAAATCTTCTCTATACACAAGATAGTCAACGCCCCCTCTTTTTCTGTCCCCACTGATGTGGTGCATTATAGGAATCCAAGGAGTTCTGGTGCTGCTTTATTTCCTATTCAAAGCTTTCTCTTTTGAAAACGATAGCATTTTAGCAATATTCACCTGGATTTGTTTAGAGACGCCTCCTTAACACATGCATGTTATTATTTCTACGTTCAATGTATTCACTTGGCCTGACAAGAGCTCTTTATCACCGAAGTGCTGTCTGAAATTGCCGGCTGTTACGAATATTCATGAGCAGACAAGACAGGGGCGTGGTGTGGCTGTCAAGGGGTTGGGATAGCCAGTGATCGGGACTCTATATCTTTGATAACGGGTAGATTGCAGTAATGTTTGATGATATGAAGGGGAAGAAATATTATTTTAAAAAATTGATTTAATTATACATTGATATCCATAGATCAAATATAAAGTTTAACAGAATAATAATAATAATAATAATAAATAATAATAATAATAATAATAATAATAATAATAATAATAAAGTAAAAGTGACATTGTGTGTGACTTTAACAAAGGGGATTTTCAGCAAGATCAGTTAGAGAGGTCCACATGCCGTGTAATGTTTTTATTTTTACATTATACATAATGGCAGAAATGTTGAATTTAATCTAAACCGACCGTAACGTATATGGCCTTAGAGCATCCATGGATGCAGATAATGCCTTGTGTCTGTACCTTTTTTGCGATGCAGTGACTAGCTGGCAATCCACCAGGCTCCATCCCAGACTCCGACTGTCCCTCCCCGGTTCATCACAATCCGTGTGATACATTAATAACTACTATTGCTCTGTAATTAAGTGAAATAATGTTTTTTCTGTGCACTTTTGAGTGTTCAAAAATGTTCAGTCCTGATCAGCTACCCTACCGTTCAACTGAGAACCGAGCTAAATACAAGCTGATGGTTGTTTTTTTTGTTTTTTTTAAGATGTACACTTTTTTAAAAATAATTAAGGCATAAACAATGGATCATAAATATAAGCCTTATTAATAGTAGGCCTAAGCCTAATAATTATAGTGATTAAAACAACATTAATGATGATAATAAACAATTCAAAATATACCTAATTAACCTAATAAATAGACTTAATTAAACCGCTGTCAAAAAAGTTGAAAAATTGAGTTGCTGTCAATCTCATTCACTCTCGATCGCTGCCTATCTCATCCCTGACAATCAAGCCAAAGATCAAACCATACCCCCATCTTGCCTGCTCATGAATATTAATAAGAGCCGGCAATTTCGGACAGTACTTCAGCGATAAAGAGCTTTTGTAAGGCCAAGTGAATACAAATCCAGTTGAATCTTGCTAAAATATGCAATCGATTTCAAAAGAGAAAGCTTTGAATAGGAATGAAGCAGACTTTACATTATATAGATAGGATAAAAGTCGCCAGCAGAACTCTTTGGATTCCCGTGATGCACTGCATCAGTGGGGATGGTAAAAAAGGGTTTGTTGACTATCTTGTGTATGTAGAAGATCTTTGCTGAGACCGAGACTGTCCATCTGTTGGGCAACTTTGTGCCATATTCCCGCTTTGAAAACTCCTCTTACAAATTTCACCAACATGTAGCCACTCCTTCCCTACTATCAGCAATGCAAGGTGCTGGATGCATGCGCTGTTAAATACTCATCGATTGTTCCGCCAATCAACAGCCTGTCCTGTGACCTCTGTGACATATTTTTTATAGTGATTTCAAGTTCTAGCCAACTCATAATTTTGTGAGTTGTACTTGTGACTATTTGAGACATAGTCGTAACTTTGTAATTTGTACCCGTAGCTTTTCTTTAGTTGTACTCTTATTTTTGATTTGTACCTGTAATTACAAGTACAAATTATTTTTACACACACAGATATTTTTAACCGTGATCTCCCTCTATAGTCTGGCTCCGTTTTCTTCACGCTGTATGTTGCTTATCAGCTAAACTATGGTAAGCAACGTTTTGGCTTTTTTCACATTTCAACAAACAAACCCACAAATAGGTTATTAATAGTTTTTACTAAAACATATCTGGAATAAAAAAAAAACTCAGCTTCTAAATAGCGATTCCCCCAAGCCCTATTGGCTGACACACACAAGGGCACATTTACATACACACAAACCAATCGCTCACAGACTCATGCAGGGTGACACACAAAAAGCAAGATAGTCAGGACAACACACAGACGCGCGCACACACACACACACACTTAGCAGAGATTGCTACAAACTTACCAGATGGCAGCAGACTTCATCCAAAAATATGCAAGCTTAAGTTCCAGTCAGATGCACAGCGCCATCTACAAACTTTGATATGCCTGGAGGTGTCAGCATAAAGATATAATATATATATATATATATATATATATATATATATATATATATATATATATATATATATATGATGATCACCAATTTCAACCTTGGGGGGGGGGGGTTCCACAACAAGTTCACAAAAAAAAAGTCAGTTTTGCATTTATTTTTTTGAATTCTAAAAACATTTAAATAAATGTTTACTTAATTAAATATGTCTACTAAAACAGTATCTCATTTACAGTAACATGTTATAGCAGCTACAATGTCACTGCAGCAACTTGGAGAACAAAAAATAAGGCCTTCTAATCAGTTACAGATCTATTGTTCTTATAAGGCCCTTAATTTTAAGAACCGGTAAACTTTTATGATAAATATTTGCTGTGTCTCAGTTTTAAAACTATGGTTCACAACAGAACACAGTGGAACAATCACAGTACTACCATGCAGTAATTGTAGGGCAGTATTGCCACGTGTGAAATCTTTAACAATAAAGCCGAAATGAAAATGCCTTTCTTTGCTTGGAAATCATTTCAAACTGGTTAGACTAGCAAACACTGACAAAATCAGCTCAGTTTTATACAGTGCAAAACTAATTTATTTTCCCGTTTTGTTTCTGGACTTTGCAATGCCTGCATGATGCTTGCACTAGTTGTATCTACAACGTATCGACAATAACAATCAACTATTTTGTTAAAGACTTTCAGCAAGTCTATCACAAACAATTTTGTTTGTTACTTAATTAAACCTTTGTAAATAAAATAAACAATACAAAAATGCTTAACATAAAAAAAGAACAGCTACTACAGTAGAGGGTGGGATCACTACAAGTACTGTATGCAACCCTCCGATTGGTGGAAGTATTATTGGCGATCCAATAAAGACAGCCAATAAAGCCCAAATAAAATTATACAGTGTAGCCTAGGTTAAGATGTGCACTGTAATTTAAAAGAAAAAACAACAACAACAAAAAAACAATTTTAAACCTTGTAACTCGCTTTGTCGACCAGTGGGCTCTAAGTGGCGCGCTTTGCACAGTTTATTTTGGTTCTGTTTTAAATTTAAGCATTTGATTTATAGATCTTTTTGTTAAATTAGTTAGTTACCAGTTTTTCTTAGCACCCCCTTTTGTTTAGGGGATGTTAAACTTAATTTTTTCATCAGTTGCCACTGGGCAGTTGGTGCATCAGCTATCACTGGGCAATTGATGTAGTCCCCCTACTGGAAACAAATAGGACTAATAATAATAATAATAATAATAATAATAATAATAATAATATAATAATAATAATAATATCATCTTGTTTGTATTTGTTTCTGCTGACATTAGTCTATGCAATTATATGCGAGATGTAGGCAGTAGTGGGAAAAAGAAAAAAGTCAGTGGGTCAGTGCATATAGAGGTGTTGTAAAATGGAAGAGTCCTTATTCCTGTATCTTCCTGAGAAACTTGTAAATCCTAATGTTTACATGGCAACACCAACATCAGAAGAGAACAGTGTTCCACAGCATTGTATAAATACAATTTGGCTTGGTTACATTTCACTGACAATAGCTATTTAAATGGAACTAGATGTTGCAATGGACTTCAAGGTGTTCCAGCTGACCCCTCTTCACTAAGGCCATCATCGTTCCACTCCTTTTGCCCCCAGGGGGCTTGTGATGCTGCCCACCAGCCCCCAGGGCCCTTCTTCCCTTGTACTGCAAAGCTGCTCCTCACAGGCTTCTGTTTATCAGATGCATATTGTGTTACTCCTGAGAAGATACAGATGCTGATAAGAGATACCTCTTACAACCTGAGTGCTGAACTTTTATTACTGTTAACCAATAAAATTGTTTATAATGAAAGAAAAGAATGCTTGTACAGAGTAAACCACCATGTATCATGATACTGCCTCTTTAATGATACTGCACAATATCTTCTTTCAAAAGTGGTAGGTTGATGAGTGGGAAAGTACTCTGAGAAAATAGATAAATCTTAGTGCATTTGATTAAACTCTGAAAGACATTACAAAAATAATAAAACATACAAAAACTTGAGAGGCCTAGGATTAAACTGCTTCCCACAAAAAAAAAAAAAAAAGGCACCACCCTTTGATAGGCGTGAGTGGGCTTGAATGCACATTAACTTCCTAGGGGTCTCTGGGTCTCATTAGGGAGCTTTTTGATGGGAGTCAGTTTTTTTTTGTTTTTTTTTTGTTGCACCTATGACGGCTCGACTCCTAATGTTTAGAAATGGTACCATCAATTCAGGAGAAACATGAGCCTGCCTAATGGTGGTTGACAAGGATGTATGTAACCAAATATGAACTGTAGCCCACCAAGCCATGTCTGCTTGCCAAAGGTTTTGATCTTAAGTGACCATTAACCAATTGGATGTTAATTAGCTATAGCTGTGAAAAGCTGCAGCACTGGCATCAGGTCTGACTAAATGCACAATGATTCTTCCAGACACACAATTAGACCAGGGGCTAATCTTTGTGCCTACTGAACCAGCAATTCACAAGAGGCATAAATAGTAAGGGGTTATAGTGTGAACACCTAACCCTGCAGGTTTTTCAATAGGATTTGTGAGGTATGACTTGTGTAAGGGTCATTTCAAGCCAGACCTGCAGATTGCTCTAGGGATTATCCATTCGTCCATCATACTATAACATTCCCCCACAAGCAGGTTTCTAGATGTATCATTTTCTGGGAATATTCACTGCACTTTATTACAGGCTTTTCGATATGATCTCATCTTTAGAATCAGACTCTCTGTAATTATGATAAATGTATGAACACCAGTGAAAACATAAGTAAATGAAGTTAAGTTGATGTGATTTGTGTATTCCAGACGGTTCAAATAGTGTATTAGCTTCTTAGGTTACAGAGTGCAGTACACATATGTGGAAGAGTTTGCAAGTGTAAATAAATGTAGGCATGTGAGGTTTAACCATAATTCTGCAAAACATTCCACATTTGTATGTGGCGGAATACACGATACAGCAGAATGCCACAGTTTAGACTGGGCACTGTTAACGTAATCAGAATATTTCAGGTTTGTAAAGCTGCCATGCATATATGAAGGAATGTGCTGAGCCAATTAATTGCATAGACTTGCTCCAAGATTCTGATATTTTTGTTGAAAAATGACACCCTCCCTCCCCCCCCCCCCCCCCCCCCCCCATGTAGATCAAAAGATCCGATTACTCCTTCCCACTAGCTCTATTTATAAAGAACAACCCTTCATATTTTATATCCACTATCTGTGCCTTAGTGATTAAACTTGCAGGTGTCTACAAGTTAGAAGTGTATGATAAAAAGATTGGTGCAAAATTAAGGCATGCGGTTATATGGATCAACGGAAACTATCGGTGCAAGGGGTCCCCATTTATTGATTAAGGAACCTAAAAATACTGGAAAATCTATTCTCCTTCCAAGCCTTTTTTTGAAGGCTTTTGTTATTTTTGATCACAACCATGAACTCTCCGTCCCATGATAAAATATTTAAACATCCCTCCCTGCACCACTCTGACCAGATAAAAATCTGTGAATTTCTTGTTCACAGATTTTCTTGCATATTGGATTTTCTACTCAAAAGTGCCAAAAACTGGTGTACAGTATTCAGACAGTTCGAACAACCAGCTACAGCAGAAACCGTACACACACAACAGAGAAAGCAGCTGGGCAAGAAAAGCACAGCACAGGCAAGCTCGATTCTCGATGACATTTTTACTGAGAAGATACCAGTTAAGACTAGGACATGCTTTCGCGCCTCTGAATCATTTGTCCAGTGGAAGTGCTCTTACCTCCAACAGCATATTGCTAAATATAAATTGTAACCTTTCTTTTATCTGTGTAAGTCTCAGCTTAATGAAAATGAAAATTAAAGGTACAATATTTAAACAGTTCTAACAACATGTGGGGACCTACAGAGCTATTTTTTTTCAGAACCCCAATACTTACTCTTTATTGTTTCAGGGGATGACATCACCCAAATTACACTCTACAGGATTGCACAGGGCACTGCGGCATGTGCCTGCATGTCATGCTGTCTGTGTCCTTTGTGAGAAATGGGGTTTAGTGGCTAGTTAATTTTAAGACAGCTGAAACTTTCAACACTGATCTGCAGGTGTGAGTGATCCGTTGTGAACCCTATTGCCTTCCCTGCTATCTCTCTGCTGCATCAAGGCTGTGTCTGCTGCCTCTGGTCATGGTTATCTCAAATCTGACAGACCAAAAGCCCCCCCCCCCACTGCAACACACACCTTACAACAACACACAGAATTAGAGCACCCTGGAAGATCTTAAGCAACTACTAAACATCACTCAGGTTTACTGATGGACCATTAGTGCTACAATTGTCCTTTCTCCTTATCCAGCCTCCGGCCAAGATTGTTAACTACTGCCTTTTTAGAAAGAAAAAAAAAACTGAGAGGGAGTGGTAGAGATTGAACTGACTGCTTACAGAGGTACAGTTAATGGGCTGCAGAAATACGACTTTTGATGTTGGTAACCAGGTGAGAGTTATAAAGGACAAAAGTAGTTTTATAAAATAAAAAGGCTTCCAATGCAACCGTGACTACAAACCTAAAGCTATGTGCTTTCTTTCCTATGCTGCCTTAGATTTGGGTTATCTTTCATAATGGCGCCTTCTGTAGTTAATGTTGTTGTTGTTTTTCACCTTTCATGAGTACTACATTCTCTCCCGCTGTGGATTGCAGTAAACTTTTGTCGAGAGTAGATATTTACAGAAGTCTCCCACATGGTATTTTGCTTTATTATTCATCTGTTTGCTGAATAATTTCCTGAGTAAAATAGATTAATCATAGGTGTATTAGAGTTGTACATTAGGATATACATTTAATACATTTTCCACATAGCTCTGAAAAATTGATTTTAACAAAGATAATTTAGATAGCATTCCTTAAGCTGTGTTAAAGAATACATCATGCTTAAACAAATTAGCGTCAATTGAATGTGCTCAATAGCTAGCCAGGTCAAGGCTAGCCAGCAGGAGAAACAGAACTCACCCAGAGACAGAACTGTAGTTTTAGTACTTTTCTGCACACTTTTACTCTCAAACACAAATAAGCAAAAACAAAAACCTAACTCCTTCTTTGGAGAGCTAACTAAACTTTTAATTATTACCTGAATTATCAGCTGGACGGCTAAGCTCTTTACTGGTTCCTAAACACTTGTTATTAAAACAAGTTACACATAGTACACTTAATATTCACTGTAGCTTTCTTCAGCTTTCTTCAGCTTTCCTCACACATGTATTACCCAGGCTTCACATTGACAGCCCCACACATACATTTCGACCTGGTTTTATACCTGTCTGCTTAATTACAGGCAGGTATCCCTCATTCCATTAGAGCCAAGTTTTTCACATCCTGTCTCTAATGCTAACCCCAATGCATTCTGGGGAATACAGTCCTGTACTACACCTCAAGGACTACATCTTCCTATACCACACTATTTATAAAGGCAAGTTTCTGGTGTGTAATAATTAGTGGCCAAGAAAAATCAGTTTACTGCAGCATAAAAGACCACTGCACACCATATCCGTTCTTTCATGTCTCACCACATACATTATTCACAAAGAGGACTGCTTTAAACAGCTTTACCAATGCATGGAGGTCAGGTTGTTCCCTAAATATTGGTTGATGCTACTTTCAACATAACAAAGGAGTTGAATCATAACAGTGTCAATACCACAATTAACTCATTACTCTTGTGCAAAAATTAGGGAACAATTACTCTTTGCTCAGTTATTTTTTCAAGTAAATATGCAAAAGTGTGATTTGATTTGTTTGTTTCAGTGCTTTATTACTGTAGATTTACACAGCATAGGTTGCCAAGCTATAAACAAAGATAATAATTTATGATTAATCAGTTATTAATTTTAAACAGCCTGGAAACAGCTTCTCAATTGCATTGCACTAATTTGTATTTAGTTACCAGGGTTTAAAAACTGGGACCCTGGAGTGTACAATACAATAAGAATGTGCTAGTCAGACAAGTTATTTGTCTGATATTTTCAAATGTTAAATTCAGATGAAGAAACATCCATTTAAAGTACATGGCGCTTATAGAATAGCAATACATCTTACCTAATAATATCTGTTGCTAGCTCTTCAGCAATCTCATATTTTATATTGGTAAGACACATACAGTATAGTAAGCATTTATTTGATTTTTTAATGGTATGTTTTTCAAAGCTAATTAATAAAATGTACACTCCTTGCACATATCTCATAGCTGCCCATTGTCTATGCACATTCTACTTCAAGAGGTCACACGGTAAATGCATGGGCATTGGAAAGGCAGCTATTGGTTACTGAGAGCTCAAATTCTCAGAAGCAACATGTTGTGACACTGGCTTTAACAGTGAGGCTTTCAACTGTACTTTTTTCCCTTTATGTGAGCTATTGAAGTTGGTGCAAGTGCACCATTGAAATATGAAAAACAATGATCAGTAAATGTTGTTAATCAGTACTTTTCAAAAACATTACAAAATCAAATGGACATTTACAATAATGTGTGTGTCTTTTATACAGGAAAATGTGAGGCAGGTAACATTTACCTGAATTATTTTCATAACTATATGTACTCTATCAGCTGTACAGAAAAAAAAAAAAAAAAAAACATGGAAAGTGGAACTCAGGATAACTGCTTGAATAATTGTTTTTGCCACTTTATATATCCTATTCTCCCACAAGTAAGGCTGGACACCAAACTGCCTCAACAGGGGAGTGATTATTTGTTAAACAACATGGGCCTTCCCTATCCCTTTGTTTGAAGAGGCACTTGTGTACATTTAAAGACATACATTCTGTGAATAACCCAGCTCAATAAAACAACAAAAAACAGCTGTGATTTGAATTACACAGTTGAGATTGTCATTTGGATTTATGCTTTGAGTGCCCATAGGCATTTCTATTGTTTTACTTATAATCCTTGCGCATAAAACAATTAGTTTAAATGATCTTGAAGGCTTGCCTCATATAGTCCTAGCGCTCACACTACCATACTCAGGGAGAGATGTGTGTTTATTATAAACGACCCACTTAACGAATGGCTGGGGTTTTCCTACACAGTATTTAAAGCATTTGGGAAGCTATAAGCACAGATTTTAATGTATGAATAATCAGTCGTTGATTTTAAGCAGCATGGAGCCAGGATGACCATTCTCAATTGCTTAATTATCTCACTAATTTGTATTAGAGCTGACTGTTCTCCCTGGGATAACTGTGTATCTTGTGTACAAAAGCCTAATGAGGTTAAACTAAGTCTTTACACATAATAATGGTATATTGCCTGTTTAAAAGGTGCCCGTCTGAGGTATTCCTTAACGTATAACTTGCACAGAGCTTTCTGGGGTATTCCTTAGATTTGTTTTTGTGAAAATAAATGTAGAGTCCAAAGGTTTAACTCATTACTTATTTAAAGACGGTTGTTTTTTTTAACAATGTTTTTTTTTTTTTTAAGTAAAACTAAGTTTGATATTAAAGACTTTTCAGAATTCTGAACTTGCTTTATGCTGTAATATCAAATTCAATAAACATATGTCATCGAAAAAAAAGTGTGTACTTATTTTATTGATGTTTAATTAAAATAACACATGCAATGTATATACACGTGTGGTTCTAGAAAGAACAATCATAAAATAAACAGCAGATCAATGCAATGAAATGCTTGCAGATAAATAAACCAGCATGAGACCATAGGAATGAATGATGCAGTGTGTTTAAAGATGTCTCTTTTAAATGATATATTTCTGTATTAAACATAGTGTGTTTATGTGGCAAATCTGATTCAAGCACATTTGTGAAATTTAGGATATTAATGCTTTGCAGAATTATCATCCTGTTAGTTTTATATTTTTGTTTAAACTGTGGCTTTAAAACAAACACACACACAAAAATGAATGCACTTTGTACTAAGTTCCACAATTACATGGGGGTTTTACGGCTTGCTAGTTGTTAGCTTCCACTGACAAAGTAAGGTTTAATTAACGCTACTGAGAAAAGCAGCAATTTCTCAGAGAAGCAACAGTGTTGTTCCTAATGATCACAAAACAGTGTACCCCCACCCCTATCCCCAAGCACACATAAGAAGTTTTACATTAGGGTTGGAAAGGAAAGACACCTTATCAGTGACTAAAGGGATTTATTAGCGAGAAAAAGATAATTGCTATCCATAGGCCACTGAGGACTGATTTACAACCACTAATATTTTGGATTCCAAGAGCTACCTTCTTTCAAGACTCATTATCTCTGACCCTGCCTGCAGCCAGATAGGAAGAGGCAAGTGGTCATTTCTGACTCTGTGTTGGGGTTATATACCACGATTCAACAGGGCTTTTCGAATCTCAGTACCTGTGGACACAAAACACAGAGCACAGGAATGAAAGCAGTTTGTAGGGTCACAGAAATCAATGAAAAAAGTACAAACTGTGAACAAAATAATTCCATAAATCTTACCTGATTTACACTTCTGTTAGCTACATAGGTCTCATTTTATACCAAATAAATCAATGAATTACTAAATTATTAAGATTCCTAGGTTCTGGTTTCTGGATCATTATCAAAGAATTCTCCAAGTTCTCATTTGCCAGTTTGTAATGATGACATTGTTTTTTGATTTTTTGATGAAGGGAATTGCATGTACTGAACACTTTGTCTATACAAAGAAGTTTCAGGGTGCTTGTGTAGCGCTGTGAAGCTATTTTGAAAACTTGTAATTCAAACCTGAATATCTGTATTAAAATAAATGAACAAAAACATGAATGTGCAACACAATACATCTCAAGCATTGATTATTTGGTTATTGTTCACATATATTTATTAAAGAATGGTATTTAAAATTCTTTATTCATTCAACAACACCCTAGATACTGTGAAGTATTTCCAGCTTGGTTTTATTTAAACATGATTTAATTATTGCAATTCATGGCTAGGCTAAGGTGACAGTATTCCCCTATATGAAAGGTTACCACAGTACATTTGCATGGTCATGTTTCAGTTTTCCCATGGTTTTCTCATGGTTATACAATGCATTTTTTTTTTTAATATGCCATACCTCTCTGGGCTTTACCATGCTTCTATGATTTATAATGCTTTCACTGTGCTTTATTACACTATGCTATGTGGGAAACTTTTATGAGGGACTGTACACATATTTTATTGTCTTCAGTATTTCATGTTTTTATGTTTAAATCACTGTGGCACTGTATTTCAGTTATAGTTTGAGATATTTGCTCTTTTTCTTTGTTTTTTTTTCTGTTGTAGTTTATGTGCAGTAAGAATAACACAAAAGCTATTGACAAAAAAACTTCTAGCAGCTTTGCAAAAGTAACAAAGCAAACAACTGTGATAACAAATAATAGATGGTTTTTGGTGTTTTATGCAGTGCTAGCATTAAATAACTAAATGTTATTTGGTAATTTTTGAAAGCTGATATAGAGGCGTCATAACATAAAATGTAACCCTATGGGGTAAGACTATACTACCAGTATAATGATATACAACTGCGACATGCATAATACATTTCTTTTTAATAAGGGGCAGTTACAACAAGCCCTTCCAAATCTGCCTGCCTGTCTTTTACCAGCCTTTTGTATTTGAAATCTGATTGGAAAGGGCATGATCCCTCTGTACTTTCACTACCTTTGACCTTTGGTGCTAAGGGCTAAGAGCATGATAGGTCCACTGGCTCAGCTAATTACCGACCACTCTGTCAGAACCATCCTAATCATGTGTTTAATTAGCTTCTTTTTTTTTTTTTTTTTTTTTTTTGACGCGTGGGTGTAAAGATTTAGTGTGAAGAAGATATTTGGTGTTTTAGCACCTTTTTTCCTAGTTCTTGTCTATAGTTTTAGGCTGTGGTCTGTGCTCTAATTAGACACCCGGCGAGAATCAGACACCTTTTTAACAATGAGCAGTGGAGTTGTATTTATTAGGGTGACGCCAGACTATACAGGCCTTCAAGACCGCACTTACAATTTAGCATTCTGTAACAGAAGGACGGTCAACTGCTATGGACAAAGTTGCATTACCTTCAGCCTAAAAAGTACAATCTTTACATCATATAAATAGACAGACCGAAGACATAGTTAATGCTAGTTTTGTGTGCTGTTGTATTCTAAAGTCAAGTCATTTTACAGACTTGTTTGCTTTTTAAGATTATTATTATTATTATTATTATTATTATTATTATTATTATTATTATTGTACTCTCATATGGTAGCTGTATTATACCTAGTGGAGAAAAGTGCGGATTAGACATTTTGAGGAAAGCAATACAAAATGACAGTGCTTTTTGCATCACAATATTTGGTTGCTGTAGTTTTACCATTAATCTTATTAATGAAATATGTTCTCAGGTGACCTAGGAATTTGATTTCTATTAAAGACAGGTAGTTTTTAAAAGTGATATAGCTGTTTCAAAAGCTAGTAGCATGACCACAGCCTTCAAGTTAATTAGGGATAATTTAAGCTACATTTCTCTTTTTTGAAGAAAGATTTGACAGGCTTTGATAGAGGGCCCTCTGTTGGTAGGTGTTTCAGTTTTAAAGACTACAGAAGCCGCTTGTATTTGCAGAGGAACATTCAACATTGACGGCTGTGTGGGGGACCATTCTGCCGAACAGACTGCAGGTTTCCATCCCCAATAATCATTGTGGTAATCATGGAGGAATGGGAACCGATCCCTCCAGAACGATTTAGCACCTTGCAGACTTGCTGTCCAACCGAATCAGCACTGTGCCCTACCCCCTACTGACAGTGTTGTGGCAGGTCTTTCTAATAATCCATAACTATCAAACACATTGTGAAAGGCTTTCTGTCTAAAGATTTGTCACCGAATGTCTGTTAGATGCTGAGAAGTATAGTTGACCTTGTGTATTAAGGTATAGGAGTGTGTTCTCGTGAGCTCTTTGGGGGCAAGAGGACTAAAAAGCGAAGCTGAGACTGCTACATATATCAACTGCATATATTAAAAATACACATGAAACACCTTGTTAATGTTGTTATCCATGACTGAATTTTTTCTCAGTTGGTAGTCTACTACACGCACACATGCGGGAATGTTTTGAAATCTGCCATTTTGTTTGGCTGAGAGGGGCTTTGGGATTTGTAATTCTTGTTTTCATCCAATACATATACACTTCCTTCAAAAAAGATTTTGATTCATGAATATATGCAAAAAGGCTATAGGGCATTTGTTAGTCATTGTACACCTTGCCTCCTTACTATGTTTCTTGGTATATTGATATTGTATAGATAATTGTCCCATCTTCAACAAGAACAAGATTTGAATTTACAAGTTGTTCTTCAAATATCTGTGTTCTAGGAAGTCTGGGGATGGGGAATCCAATTTACTGAACTTGCTTAGTGTCTGAGGGCCCCTGGCTGGACATCGTCCCATCTTCAAATACATGCAAAAGAATGTAATGAACAAATTCAGTTGTACCCATATTCATTCACGAAAAATGCAGTATGACTGAATGGGACATTAGTTATTCCCTTTCCATCCATAAAATATGTTCCTACAATTGTGATGTGATGAATTCAGCTGCGACTTTGTTGCCTAGAGGACACTCAGACTTGTTTTGTCTGCCTTTTCCTCTAATTATTACTAAATCATTAGCTGATGCATTGTGCCAGGAGGCTTGTTTTCTTCACTCTAATATCTATTATTAAACTTGGGTAGTACAGTCATCTGTAATGTTCGTTAACAAGTATAACCATGTAAATTACTGAAGAGTACCTTTGCTTTCCTTAATGAGACCCAGAAGTGCATTACTTGTATGTTTTCAGAGGAAGACATCTCTTTGTTTATTAACCTACAACTGAAGCGTGCATTTACAACAGAGTGAGTTATAGTGCTCTATGAGTTCATTATTTGGCTCCAAAAGCTATTTAGTCACAATCACTTTCTGTATCTATAGCTTTATATATTATCATAACTACACATTATTCTGTCAGTTTTAGATTACTTACCCAAACCAGTGTCTAAGAACACAAATGCACAAATGAAACTAATTTATGTCACTATAAATGTCTGAATATTTTTTGGGAGCTCAATGATATTTTGTAACACTATCTAGTAACTGCTTTTGATACCATAGATCATAGCATTCTTCTTGACCGCCTTCAGAAGTATGTTGGGATCTCTGGTACCTGTCTCTTCTGGATGTCCTCTTACCTATCTGGATGCATGCAGTCTGTTTTCTATGATGGAAGTAGTGCTGACGCAAACCCGGTCACATGCAATATCCTCCAAGGATCTGTTCTAGGGCCTCTTCTATTTAACATCTACAAGCTTCCCTTGGGTCACCTTATCCACCAATTTTTCACTCCTATGCAGATGACACCCAGCTTTATCTAAAACAAGACCCTGCATGTCCCTCTGCCATGGTCCGGCTCTCAGCTTGCATCCAAGAGATCGAAGTCTGGATGTGTGCCAATTTTCTTCAGCTCAACACCAACAAATCTGAACTTCTTCTAGTAGGATTGAAAACTCAACTCAAGAATCTCAAAATTGCTACCTTGAACCTCAGAAACTGTCTGCTGCTGCTTTCCCCTACTGTACGAAGCCTTGGTGTACTGCTGGATAGTAACCTCTCCTTTGATGCCCAAATCTCCTCTGTAGTCAAATCCTCCTTCTACCACCTCCAAAACATCTCAAAAGTCCAACCCTACCTTTCACTCCCGGATGCAGAGATACTCTGTCATGCATTCATCTCCACTCGAGTTGACTACTGCAACTCTCTCCATGGTGGTCTTCCATCATATGCCATAAACCGACTGTAGCTGTTTCAAAATGCAGCTGCTAGGATACCTACCTAATATAAAAAACATGACCACATTACCCCGTCTTGCCCAGCTGCACTGGCTATCTATTACCTTCAGGATTTACCTGCTTGCCCACAAGGCCCTTCATCACACAGGACTAGTGTATCTCTCCAACCTGTTGATGCGCTTTTTCCCTGCATGCAAGCTGAGGTCCTCTGACTCAGGCCTGCTATACAAAAGCAAAAGCGTTCCACACTTGGGAAGCGCTCTTTTAGCTTCATGGCCCTGACTTTCTGGAACTCTCTCCCAGCTTTAGTGTATGCAGCTCCCACAGTCACTCGCTTCAAATAAACTCTCAAGACCCACTTGTTCTCTCTTGCTTTGAATGCTCTCTAAGCCTGATATCTGTTATTAGCTGTTGTCTAAATTGCTATTTCAGGTTTTTCACTCCATTTTATTCATTTAATTCTTCGTGACACACGCATCCACAATGTTTATCATTGACATCCTAGCCTTTTATTTAATGTACTGTGCATATATTTAATGCATTTGCATTGTTTTTTACTGCTGTATTTAATGTACTATGGCCTATATGTAATGTATTATGCATTGTTCCTCACTATCTTGTAAAGCGCTTTGTGATGGTGGTCTACTATGAAAGGCGATACATAAAGTAAATATTGATTGATTGATTAATAAACTATTAAAGTGATTACAGCTAACAACATCATTCAATAGGTCTCACCACCATTGGCTACAAAGGTCTGAAATGTGCAGTTTTGAAAGAAACACATGTTATAGTAAGCATGTATTTTCATTTTAAAACATGAGATGTGATACTACACTAGGTTAAAGAAAGTTCTCCATTTCCTTACTCTCAGGACATGTGATACACATGTACTCCCTTGCTTATTTCACCTCAGCAGTGTCTTCGGGGTCAAAGCATGTTTCTGTTGAAAGCATGTCAGTAAATAGAGGAAGCAGCTGATTGATTATTGACAGGAAAGAAGCCAGTAATGGGGTGGGGATCATTTCACCTTCCATGTCAAATTAGACCACTATTTGAAAGCATGGCTTGCAAACACAGATTTCTTTAAACTAGTGTAGTATCAAATATCATGTTTTAATAAAGAGGTTTACTACACTTAGAGACCTATATAATGAATGGAAGTGCACAACTGGTAGGTTTTATGGAATTATTTTGTTAGATACAAATACTTTCAGTAGATTAAGCCTAGTTGCCTATGATTCCTGGTTGATGGAATCATGGAAAAGTCAACTCTAGTGTAAATGAAATGGTCTCCCAGCAGTCTTTGCAGGTCTCAAGCGATCAGTGTGTCACTTTTATTGATTGGCAGGAATATGTTGCAGCTATTTTAAAAAAAAAATCTAAAATGAATACAATTCTGTAATTAGTTCAAGGGTAAGACCCAACAGAACATATTAAATGTTAGCCCGCATAGTTCAGGGGGCGTGCAGCAAGGGGCTTCCAATTTCCTGTCAATTAGTACCTATTTTCTATTTAAGCCCTGATCACTTGCACCTTCACTGTCTAGCGTTACATTTTCCTCCTCCTCCCCTCCTCCACCTTCTCATACATGCCTTTGCATCGGTTGTCTCTGGGGGGCAAGTGATTTCACTTCCCCAACCCCGCTTCAGCCTCCCTTGACCTTCAGGGGGGTTCTCACCATGTGAGTCAGAGCGGACCCCTGGCCACACTCTGTTCTTTTGCAGCTCCTGCGCTTATCTTGCCTCACTCAAGGCGTTCTATACTCTGTCTCAGTTCGGGACGTCGCTACTCATGCTCGAGTCCCATACTAACCTCTATGCCTTGTTCTTATTTCAGGTCCCAGGCAGCGTGAAGTCTCGGCCAATTGGGGGTCTAACGAGTGCCCCTTTACAGAAGTCTCAGACACTAGGTACCTCTCCCTCTATCTCCTTTCGTGTCCCGGTCTTCTGGGACCGTCTTCCTCTGAGGGGGCTGCCCGAGTCATAACCCTCATACGTGTTTTCGGTTGCTAGGTCCTTCGGCCCTGGGTCATGTCGACATCGCCGCCCTCAGTCAGTGACCATCTTCTATCCGGTTTTGGTTGCTGGGTCCTTCGCCCCTGGGTTGTGTCGGCATCGCTGCCCTCAGTCAGTGACCACCTTCTATCCTAGCTTCTATGTCCAGCTTTGCTGGTCTGCTACTAGAGTGGGCCTCACCTGCTCTTCTATTTTAGGTCCGGTCCTTTCTAGCCGGCACTCTGTCCTACTTATCGATCCCTTCTGCTTCTTCTGCCCTATCCCTACCCCCCAGTTCACGCTCCGTGAACAGGACATTAAAATAATGTTACAACAAAATTATAAAAGGCAAACAAAAATGCATTAAATTGAAATTGGAAATGTTCTTCCAAAGTCCCAGAAAATATGTCATTTACATATATGGAAATAAGACTACTATTGCATAGTAGTTTCACTCACTGCAGGTTAGTTCAAGCTATATTAGTTGCAAGCACAGCTGTCCCTTATTAAACTCATAGTAAAATCAGGAATGGATTAAACTGCAACACAATGGGAGTTTTCTTTCCATCCATTACACCTAGGTCTAGGTTTCAGTTTAAAGTCTTCTTTTAAAGTGTGATACAAACCTAAGAACTATTTAGAAATTCAATATGGGGTTTTATGTTCCTCGTGTGTGGTTTGCTTTTTCAAATCTATGATGGAAAAACTTTTCCGACCTACATGACCTACAGTTAATATTTTACCTAAAATATATAAAAATAAATAGATATGAACTTTTACCATATATATGAGATTTCTGACGTGCCAGTTAGCCCTCACCTTGACTTCACAAAGTCCATATGCTCATACACTCAGCATTACACAATAGAAATGTCAAAATCCACACAGAATACAAAATGCTATAATTGAGCATGTGATTAATGATTGAATGTGGACTTAATCTAAATTAGAAGCAAAGAAAAAATAAATCCTTGCTGGACAGAAGGGAAGAGTTAGAGTTTTTCAATGATTACCATGTGTTACACTGAATTAAAGCGTCTTTGTGACCCAGCATCTATTTCACTTCAATGTAATTTATAGGCCAAAGTATACAGAGATCAACAAGAAACAAGTCAGATTGTTGATTTTCTTAGTATGTGGAACATGTGTATTCGGAGTCCTTCAGATCTGTGGAGGTCGCCGTGTATTTAGTCTCAACATTCTTATTATTATTACTATTAATACTATAAAAAATATTATTTTATTTGATTGTGGGCATTTATTTGAAATCACATTTTAAAAAGAGGGTGCATTGTTATTATATCACAGACTATGCTGTGTGAGGCTGTGTATAACTATAAAATAAACTATATTTGCAAAGCTAATTACAAAGCTAAATGTTTACAACAGGATAGCTGTCAATACTATAGCAGTTTATTTCTTTTTTGTTTGTTTGTTTTTGTTTTGTTTGTTTTTTTAATGTAACATTTCTAATCCAGCTGCAATTCTTCCTGTTGTTGTTTGGCTGTAATAGACCTCATTTCTGTTTTATATCTTGCTACAAACATCTCACGCTACCCTACTGTATTGGAAAGCTTTTTCTTGTTTTGGGGAAAGAAAAGCTACAGGTCAACATTCTGTGACTGTGTATTTCTTTCACGTTATATACAGTAGTTATATAATTTCTTAAATCTAGGAAAAGATTTAAACGGGTGCTCAAAATCAAGTTTCTGGTAATATAGGCCTTGCTGCTCAAACACGCATTTAAAAAATACACTAAAACTCAGCTGAGCAAATATCATTTGGGTGCTAATTTACAGAAAATTATTACCTATGAACTGTTTCTGTGTACCTATTGCCTCTTTGAAATGCCAACAGTTGGCTCTCAAATATGATACTGTATATTGGACTCTATTGTTACTCCATGTGGCCACTGGGACTATAAGCAGCAACAACAACAATCAGCATAATAATACCTAAAGGTCTTAATGTATAATTAATGAGTTATTTCTTACTAGTTTTGTAACTTGTTTTTGAGGTTTATTCTGCTTTCATCTATTCTGTTTTCAAGTCTCTTTGTCAAGCTTAAATGAACAAATTAAAAAGCTACTGTGAGTACCACGTAGCTGTATGAATCATTACTTCATTTAAAAATATATATATATATATCTTAATCACGTGCATAACTGCAAGTCTTAGAAACCCAGGCTTCATTCATTAAGGCGGTTATGTAGAGAAAAGGAAACCCACAGGCCCAGAAGAAGGGGTGCAAGCAATCCTACACACTCACAGCGCTTTGTAGAAGCATGTTTTGATAAGCCAGGATATCCTGCAATAAACACCTTTGCAATCTGACCTCCAGGAAAAACCATAGTGAAATTATTCCATATTCAATATTTTAGGCATATGTCCTGTTTATTTTCGAGGGATATAAATGACGCACTGAAAGGCATGTATTTAGATTTTGGCAGCTTCATTAATATGCAGAGCATTTACCGAGGCAACAAAGCCAACCTAATGTAATACAGATGCTGCAAAGGGAAACGCTTACATGACCGAGCGTCCTACATTGTTCTCTGGCAAGCTATGTGTATTATATAACATAATTGTTTTTCTTTATTTCTATATGTTAGGGTTACATTAAAGAGAAAAAGCACCAAAATGTCTGGATTGGTTTTATCTGAAGGTCCGGGTGACGCTGACTAGACAAAAGGAGTCATTTTTCAGTAAAAGGATAGGCCTATATGCACAATATTTCTGTGGTTAGCCATATCATAAGTGTATTAACATAAAGACTATAACGAGGCTGATGGGTTCCAGGAACAGTCTACTTTTATGCTTTTTACAGTAATATATTCATTACTGGTAAAAAAAGGAGCTCTTATTTAATTTGCTTTTCAGCATAATATTATGTTGTGATTAATAAAGATAATTCCACCATCATTATTCCCTCGTTAAGCTTTTTAAACTAGCACTTCTGCTGGCGATTATAATAAAACATGTACTATTACTACCAAGTGTTTCGTGTAAGCACTTATTATTATTATTATTATTATATTATTATTATTATTTTATTATTATTATTATTATTATTATTGTGAGCTTAGGCAATGTAGTGTCAAAATATAATTGGTCTACTAGTTTATATAATAAGTGTTATTTACGGGACTGGGGTTAAGCTCGTCAATAAGAATGTGCTACTGTTTCAAATTATTTAGAGATTCCACCCCGATGTGTGATTCGTGGTTCTTAAACTATCATTATAAAATATACGATGTTGACGTGAAAACAAAACGTCAACGCCTGAAGGTGTACTTCAGAAAAAGTACCAATCGACAGACAAAACAGTTCTGTCTTGCAGAAGAAGATCTTAAGAAGACTATAAATCTTTTTTTTTTTTTTTTTTTTTTTTTGAGTATTTTATTGTTGTACCTGGTGTTGTGCTTGAGGCAGGGTTGCTTTCAGGAAGAAAGCCTTCCTCTCTCCGCCCAGGACTACGCAGGTTAATTCGAGCTGTCAAGTCACATGTACAGCGCGATAAAGTCTATTTTACATGTGCCAAAGGTAGGCTGTTGCAGCTTATAAGAAAAAAAAAAAACTTTTCAGCTTGTGAGTAGCATTGTACCATAGGGTCAGTGCTGCTTTACCTGCGCGTGTCTGCTTTAATTGACTCGAGTGAAAAAACATGTTGACAGGTACTGCCATTATCACTTTCACTTTTAATAAGAGAGGCGGAACGGTTTTACGTGGTCGTCTTTCTGCAGGTTAACTTCGGAATTTATATTAAACCATCCAATAATAATAATAATAATAATAATAATAATAATAATAATAATAATAATAATAATGGTTTCTCTGCACTTTCTAGTGCTGCTTTTCCAAAAAATGGATGCAAAATGTGCATTAAATAGTTTGCGAATTCAAGAGCCATACTTTACAGCTTTATTTCTATATTGTTATATTATCATACTACTATATTATTATAGCATTGATATTATAGTATTACTGTAGGCTAGTGGTTGTAGTTAGCTGTGGTAGTAGTAGGCTATTTTACTAGATTTGTAAAACAATAATGGGTGCAAACGAAACAAAGTAAACGTTATAGCGAAGTGGTGTGTATGTATAACCTTATTGGCAGTTTTGCTTTTTGAAAGTTATGAAACTATGCAGGCCTACAGACATATTTTGTGTTGTTGTCATGCAACAGAAAGGTCCAGGTCTTGTTTGTTTGTTTGTTTCTGATAGTTCCGTTTTAAGGATTTGCACGAGGTGTAAACCCCCGGTGGAAAAATTAGAACCCTTTCGATTGGGTAGGCCTGTAGAATTTGCTGAACATCGCGGATGCCAGTTTCGTCTCTATCTTATTATTTTTTTCAAAGTTTACAGCAACAGTGGTTTCATTTTTTGAATGTGGACATTGATTTGTTTGTTTTCATTTACGTGTATCTAATCACTCTATTTTAGTCCCTTTCTCTAGGGTAAGATTAACGTGTTTTTTTTTTTTTCTTTCTTTTAATCAATAAATACCAAACTCGGCGGATGGCACCAGTACATCTTGCAATCGACGTTCCAGCTGCCAGCAAGTAACACGAGGAACATCTGAATAAACATTCTAATTTGCTCAGAAATTAGAGCTTTTTTTTTTTTTTTTTTTTTTTTTTTTACTTGATCTGTTTTACATTATTTGACGCCAATTTATTTATTTATTTATTTTATTTTTTAATACATAATTACAGTAATTTACTATATAACACGTAAAGTGGCAAGGAAGTCAAGTACCTTCTCTCGAAGCACAGTATACAAGCAGCAGGGCTCGGGTGCTGAAGGCATGAGATAAAAACACATTTCTTTTTATTTTTTCTTGCTATATAATTAATTTCGAATGACTTTTTTTAAAAATATATTTTTTGATAAAGATGTAGTGCTTTTAGCGATTTTGTCAGAACCAAGTAATGCCCATGAAAAGATGCCGGACGCAACATGCAAGCCCTTCAAGGCATTTCAAACTAACTGGTAGCAAAAGCTGACGCGGATAATTAAAACGCGTGATGTATGTTTTTAGGGTACGAAAACAACAACAACAACAAAAGAACATCTGTCTTTGATTTGTAGCTATTAATTCAGCCTCCACAGAAGATTCTTTACCTCACAAAACCGTAATAATTTGGAAAATGTCATAAGAATGGGGTTTAAATATGACTCTACCGGTTTACTTGGCTAATGAACAGTAGCTTCTGATTACAAGGGTGAGACGTAAGAATGCCCTTACAAGAAAGTACTGGAGTATGAATAATGTAATATTTTGGACGCAGCAACTTTGCATGCACTGTAAAATTCACTAAATGCTGCAGTTGCATGCTACAGTAACTGTCACTGTGTCAAAACAGGCTTTTGCAATTCATTGCACAAATATCTTTACATTGAACATTTTGCTTATAAGACCTGTTAGACCCCACAGAGTGCTCGTGTTATTTCTGTATTGCTGCAATGGCTTTGTTGTTACATTTTTACCATCAACATTGCTGAACTCTGTTTTAAATGTATTCTTAAAACTATGTAATGCTTTAATTGCAACAATGCGTTCATTTGATTGCAATGCAATATACTACTTGCCAGCATATTATAGTACTTTGCAGTAACATTCTGCAAAGTCTCTGCGCCCAAAACACAGTATTAGTAAATGCAACAATCTGTGTATGGAGCATATTTACTCATTAAAATAATGGTTAATGAATGAAAGAGTCACGTATCCCTGCTACTCTGTAATCGAATACCAAGATGAGCTATCGCGCGCGTGTGTGCGTCTGAGCGTGAGCGCCATGCTGTGTCTTGATAGGTGGAATACGCCGGCCGTATTTATCGGCAAACACATAACGTCCGACATCTTCCAACGTTTTTTCGTCCCCTGCCTTGTTCGACTAGATAAGAACAAGTTCACATAAACCTCTGGGTAAATGTTCACTCAACTGGAAAGTTGGCAGTTAGTTTCAGTTAATGGCCGTCACTTTCTCCTGGTCTCTGGGTAAATGTTCACTGCACACTGAAAGTTGGCAGTTAATGGCCGTCACCTTTCTCCTGGCTTAGAAGGTTGCAAAGCATTGGACTGAACAAAGCCATTTCCGACCGTGTAGCGACTCATCCGTAACAACTCTGAGCTCAGATACCAAGTGTTCTGAGTTTTTAATTATTGTGCAGAAATAGCGCGGATGCGTGGTGATTTGTTACTGGGTGACTCGTCTTACATAAAATGTATTTAAAACACAGGAGAACAAGTGTGAAATATATAGAAAATCTTATTTTATGTTTGATTGTTTAGCTCCAGTGTTTGGCCTAGTGGATTTTAATGCCTTTTGTACTGGACCAAATGATTAGATGGCTTTGGCAAATAACAGACGGTTTGAAGTAGAACTTAAATTCCTACCTACACAAGTCACAAGAAAAACCACAGCTAAGCCACTTCCATCTCATTAGCAGAACTATTTTGCCACTGCAAAGTCACTGCTGCAGGTATTAGAAAGCATTACCTAACCCTTGCAACAATAAATAAATAAATAAATAAATAAACAAACGGTATATTGTAGTTTGCTGACACAATTCGATTATTGTCTAACTGTGTGGTTGATACAAATTGTGTCTAAAATCTGTATGAATATATTATCGGGGGAGGGGGGGGGAGGGGGGGGGCTCAGAACTCACAGCTCTTCTAACATCGCAGACGATACAACCTGAGGTTGTGTAATATATTTTATTCTTTCTACATAACGTGGTGGAAGTATGTAACTAACTGTACAAGGCGCAAAGCACCACATAAACAAAACACCTAAACACATAAATAAATAAATAAATTACGATCATCGTTAATACAAATGCGGTCAAGTAATATTAAAATACAATAAAATAAATATAAATAGAATATATTGAAGCTGGCTTCAGTTCAGTATAGTGAAGCTGGCTTCAATTCTAGTTTGCTTAATCCACTATCGCGAAAACAAACGCATTAATACAATTGTTTTAACTTTACCTGTTTAAAAATATTTTTGGTTTTATAAACTTACAGAAATCATGCCAGTTTAGTTCCTTCAACTATGTATGCACCTTCTACTGAGTTTGGTTCAAAAGAACAACTGATAAACAAAATGTACCATACAGCTCGAAATACATTTGCTTACTTTTAGTAGGAGGCTAGATGTGAAGTGTTAAACAGGCTTAAACATCTATAGCTCTATGTTAATTAGTTTAAAAAGCTTTATCTGCAATAGCCTTTAATAATTAAGCTTTATGCGCATATATGTCCCTACTGTCCAGACCATGTGTCTCCCTGTGTTTCACATTTCACATGTTTTCATTGTGCTCTGCGTATCGTTTACCTTAATAAATTCAAAAACGTTGACATCTTTTCCCCAAGCCTGTGTTTAAATATTAAACGGTCTCACTATTGCATTGTATATAATATTCTAATCTGTAAAAAATAAAAAAATTAAAGTAATTTAAATAAATAAATAATCATATGATTGGAAATCTAACTGACCACGTTGCTTTGTTGTGTGTGTGTGTGTGTGTGTGTGTGTGTGTGTGTGTGTGTGTGTGTGTGTGTGTGTGTGATGTGATGTGACTTAAATTGATATAACCCTAACCCTTTCGATGTTTAAATGAAGGCACACTGTTTTAACTACGTTGAGAAAGTGTGGTGGCACTTATTGTGTCTTCAAATGTATTTAGTTCATCATATTGTACGTTTTGGTGAACAGTGTAACCAACCTTTTGAGTCTGTTATGTGACATATATAAAAAATAGCATTGTATTTTATTTGCCAAAAATATACAGTGAAATGTCACAATTGGGTATTGTACGCACAAATCAGTGTACAAATGCGTAATAATATATAATATAATAATTAATAATAACCGTAATATTATAATAATAATATATATATAATATCATAATAATATATAGTCAGTTTTTATATGTTCGAATCGGCGATTGTCAAATCTTTCAGTATAATATGTTGATTAGCAATGCACCAATGTTTATTTTTACATATATTCTCTTATAAATAAGTGAAGTGGCTATACCGTCACTAGTATGATATAATAATATATATATATATATATATATATATAGATCTATACTATTATATACATATATATATAAAATAATAGATATGCTTAACGCGTGGTTGAGGACCAGCTCTTATACATTGAGATTTGGGTGCTTTTCCAAAAAAAGTGTTTATTCCTGAGGGAAAAAGATATATATGTTTGGGCTAGAAACTGGATCCAGGAGAGCGCAATGTTTAATTCATCATTATGCGAGCTAATTGGAGAGTGATTATATGGTAATTGCTCATTAGCGGTGTATATTTATCGCTGTACCTTATGTCAAGGCCATGGGAATTGTGTAGAGTCTAGTCTCTCCTTTCAGGGATCAGTTTCAGAGGCAGTTGGTGAAACGGGCTAGATCGAGTTCTTCTTGACGTCAGGTTCCGCGCACAGGACCGGAGATCTGAGCTATAAATATTATCCCCAGAGCTGCAGACAGTGTATTTCAGGGCTGCATTGCATGGGGGCTGATGTCTGAGACTGCAGACCAGTGTGTGATTCAGAGAGAGGAGTTAATGGAAGGGGCACGCTGCATGATCAAAGCAATGGCAAAAGGTAGTCAGCGCAGAGCAATAGAGGGGAGAAGCAGTTGGTATTATGCATATGTGTTCTATAATATGCAGTACATGCAAGGGGGGGGGGGGGGGGGGGCGTGCTGTTGTTCTATAGTGAGGGTATACGCATTTGTGATGTATCATTAACGGATGGTATTTTATTAAACTCCTGGTTTAATATGATTAATAAAATTAATAAACACAATTGAGCTGTCCGCTTTAGTCTCTGCGAGGGCACCATTTGAAAAGTTAGGAAGTGTATTGCAATACGATATTAATATTGTGAGATGCTAGTCGTGAACCAGTTCAAAAGGGTTGTTAAATTAGCAAAAAGCAAAAAAAAGAATGGGTGTTTGTGGGTGCGCAGCAGCTGATGTTTAGGCTTGGACATTTAGGCTTGTGAAATATGTTTGAAGTCTACAGTAAGAGCATTGTGGAGAGAAAAGAGGATCGTGAATGGGAAGGAAGGTCCTTATATGGAATCGAATATCTGAATACGAGATGCATCATCATCATCATCATCATCATCATCATCATCATCATCATCATCATCATCATCATAATAATAATATAGCAGTTACATTCTTAAAGTGTTTCATTTTTTTTTATTAGTGCCATAGTGAAAGCAACTTGTCAACAATTTTGAAAGACGTATTCAAATCTAATTGCAATACGCACATTTTATAATATTAAATAAATATGGGAAAGGGTGGTATTTGGAAGTATTTACATTATATGATTATAAATGGGTGGGTCTAAAATAAAAATCACCTAGTATGATGATGTCATTTTTAGAATGCGCTTGCTCTTGTTCTTAAATCGAGTGGCTGTCTTGTTTTAAACAACCCCTCACAAATAGGTATAGTTCTGCTAGTACAGAATGTGTAACTGCAATTTGAAGGCAGTCCTGCAAAACACTGGCGTATCGTGTCAGTGTACAGCACTAAACCACTTTTTTGTGTAATAGATGGATTCTTATATTTGTATGACGCATTTGATTTGAAAGACATCAATTCATGGAGAGGCCTTCAGATTAATAGGTTCCCAGTCTGTAAGCTCGACACGGTTAAACCGTTTTAACTATAAGAGTGTCCCACTAGGACTGGCTATCTCAGAGAGCAGGGTTAGCGCGCGGGTCACTAGGTTCTCAAAACTCCCACTTCCATCTCGCAGCGGGATTGTTTTGAGAGGTAAATCAATTGATATATGAGGTCTAAGTAGGTCTAAAAGACTGATAAAGTGATCAGAGGGTACATGAGAGGGGAGGGCACTGCTGTTTTCTTCAAGTAAAACTCTTAAATCAGTTAAATTGATCTATAATGAGCTCTCATTCAATTTGCCAAAAATTACTTTCTTTTTAATTGTGTTACAATAGTTATAACAATGTAAGAATTTAAACTCCCGGAACTGCAGCGGTTACTAAATAACACCTTGTCACATTTATGTATGATGTTGTAAATGTAAATAAATATACATGTATTTCTCATAACTCTCATTATCTGTCTATCTAGGTAGCATATTTATTATATTGACC